>NW_022900928.1:47863126-47896650 GCF_012274545.1 Fukomys damarensis
AATTTCCTAAGGAAAATTTTGCATTATTTCTTACAGCTATATGTAAAACTACAATTATTACAATTAAAATTAAATATACAATATTTCACTAATGCACAACAAAGACTCTCCTATATCCAGCAAAATCTAATACTTCTTTTAATTCAGCTTTAATTGAGTTTATTGGTACATTTTAGGGATACACTACAGTTACATTCATTGTTGGGATCTTGTACCTCTACATGACAAGTCTTGGTTCTCATTTTTTCCCCTTACCCCTTCCCTCCCTTCACCCCCTCCTCCCCTCCCCATCTACAAACACTTTATTTCCATCTTTTCATTATCTCAAATTTGTTTCTTTTCCCTTATTACCCTTGCCCTATCCATCCCACTTTCCCTACACCTTTCTTCCCATGTCTAAATGTCACTAATCTTATTAGGATCTTATGTATTATTACAGATTATTCACACCAGGGAAATTATTCAGTATTTACACATGTGTGACTTATTTATTTCACTTAGGAGTATATCTTCAATATGTATCCATTTTCCTATGAATGAATCTATTTTCTCATTCATTATGGCTGAGTAGTATTCAGTTTTATAGGAAAATCACATCTTCTTTATCCACTTTCCAACAGATGGGCAAATGGGCTGTTTGCAAGATTTAGCTATTACAAACTGTGTCACTATAAACATGGGTGTGCATACTTCTCTGTAATATGATTCTTTTACTTTTGGAAAGATACCCAGCAGAGGGATGGCTGGGTCAAATGGAACCTCCAGTTCAAGCTCTCTGAGGTATCTCCATATTGATTTCCATAGTGGTTGCACCAGTCTGCACTCCCACCAACAATGGAGAAGTGTTCCTTTCTCCCCACAACCCTGACAACATTTGTTATTGTGTGATTTCTTGATAGCAGCCATTCTTTGTGGGGTGAGGTGGAATCTCAGTGTTGTTTTCATCTGCGTCTCTCCAATGATCAATGATGTGGAACAATTTTTCATATATTTACTTCCTGCTTTTACTTCTTTGAGAAATGTCTGTTCATTTCAGATGCCCATTTTTGAATCAGGTCTTTATATTTGGGGGGCTGATTGTTTTCAGTTCTTTATATATTCTTGATAATAGTCCTTTGTCTGAGGAACAGCTGGTAAAAATTTTTTCCCACATTGTAGATTGTCTCTTAGTTCTGCTGATGGTTTCTTTTGAAGTACAGAAGCTTTTTAATAAGATGAGATCCCAGTTGTTGATTCTTTCTGCTAGTTCCTGTGCTACTGAGGATTTGTTCATAAAGTCTTTTCCTATGCCAATGTCTTCCAGAGTTCTGCTTAACTTACCTTCCAGCAAGTTTAATGTTTCTGTTTTAATATTTAGATCTTTAATCCATTTGGATTTTAATTTAGTGTATGGCGAAAGATAAGGGTCTAATTTTAATTTTTGGCAGGTTGACATCTGGTTTTTCCAACACCATTTATTAAAGAGGCTATCTTTCCTCCACTGAGGATGGTCAGCTCCTTTGTCAAAGATGAGGTAGCTGAGTACATCTGGGTTTGTTTTTGTGTCTTCCAGTCTGTTCCATTGATCCTCAGGCCTATTTCTTTGCCAGTACCATGCTGTTTTTATCACAGTGGCTTTGTAGTATAGTTTCAAATTGGGAATTGTTACACCTGGTGCCATGTGACTGTTGCCTATAATGGCTTTTGCTATTCTAGGTCTCTTATGGTTCCGAATGAATTTTTGGATTCTTTTTTCTAGTTCTGTGAAATATAGTGTTGGAATTTCAATTGGCATTGCATTGAATGTATATAGCAGTTTTGGTAGTATGGCCATTTTCACTATGTTGATTCTTCCTACCCAGGAGCAGGGGATATCTTTCCATTTTTTAATAGCCTCTTCAATTTCTTCTTTCAGAGTGCTGTAGTTTTCAGTGTAGAGATCTTTTGCTTCTTTTGTTAGATGGATTCCTAGATACTTCATTTTTATGGATTTTATTGTAAAAGAATTTTTTTCCTTTATTTCTCTCTCCATGAGTCTGTTATTTGTGAATAAGAAGGCTATTGATTTTTGTGTGTTCATCTTGTATCCAGATACTCTACTGAGTCTGTCAATTAAGTCTAGAAGTTTTTTGGTGGAGTTTTTTGAGTCTTCAATGTAGAGTATCATATCATCAGCAAATAATGACAATTTAACTTCTTCTTTTCCTGTTTTTATTTCTTTAATTTCTTTGTCTTGTCTAATTGCTGTGGCTAATGTTTCCAGAACTACATTGAAGAGGAGTGGTGATAATGGGCATCCTTGTCTTGTTCCTGATTTTAAGATGAAGGTTTTCATTTTTTGGCCATTTAATATGATGTTGCCTGATGGTTTTTCATAGGTAGCCTTTATTAAATTGAGGTATAGACCATCTATTCCAATTTTTTGTAGGGTTTTTATCATGAATGGGTGTTAAATTTTATCAAATGCTTTTTCTGCATCTATTGAGAGGATCATATGGTTTTTGTCCTTGACTTTGTTAATATAATGTATTACATTGTATACAAGAAACACACCTAGTGCAAAAGGAAGCCCATATACTGAAAGTGAAAGAATGGAAAACAATTCTCCATGCATCAGGAGCCCAGAAAAAAACAGGAGTAGCAATCTTATTCTCAGATAAAGTAAATTTTAAACCAAAACTCATTACGAGAGACAAAGAAGGACACTACATCCTCTTAAAAGGAACAGTTCAACAGGAAGAGTTGACAATCATAAGCATATATGCACCAAATATAAATGTCCCCAACTATATAAAACAAATATTAAGTAACATGAAAAACCAAATAAGCACTAATACAATTGTAGTGGGGGATTTAAATACCCCACTATCACAAATTGACAGATCATCTAGGCAGAAAATCAACAATGAAATAATAGAACTGAACCAATCTTTGGAACACATGGACTTAATAGATGTTTATAGAGGACTCCACCCCAAAAAATCAGAATATACATTCTTTTCAGCAGCACATGGATCATTCTCCAAGATAGACCACATATTGGCTCACAGAACAGGTCTAAATAAATGCAAAAAAATTGAAGTCATCCCCTGTATATTATCAGATCATAGTGCAATCAAACTAGACATCAATAGCACAAGAAACTATAGAAACTTCACAAGCACATGGAAACTGAACAACACTCTCCTAAACAATCAATGGATTACAGAGGAAATTAAAGAAGAAATTAGACAGTTTTTACAAATAAATGAGAATGCCAATACAACATACAGGAACCTAGGGGACACAATGAAAGTAGTTCTACGTGGAAAATTCATAACACTGAATGCCCACACTAGGAAAACAGAGCGGGCTCAAATAAACAATTTAATGATGAAACTTAGACTACTAGAAAAACAAGAGCAAGAAAAACCCAAAGCTCAAACAAGAGAGGAAATTATAAAGATCTGAGCAGAAATCAATGCAATTGAAACTAAGAAAAAGATAGAAAAAATAAATGAAACAAAGAGCTGGTTTTTTGAAAGAATAAATATAATCGACAAACCCTTAGCTAATCTTATCAAAAAAAAGGAAAGAAAAGGCTCAGATCCATGCAATCAGGAATGAAAAAGGTGAAGTCAGAACAGATCCAAAAGAAATCCAGAGGATCATGAACACCTACTTTGAGAACCTGTACTCCAAAAAGTGGAAAACACAGAAGAAATTGACAGATTTTTAGATACTTGTGAATTACCAAAGTTGAACAAAGTAGATAAAAACATTTTAAACACCCCAATTACAGTCTGTGAAATTGAAAATGTAATTAAAAATTTACCAACAAAGAAAAGCCAGGCCCTGCTGGATTCACTGCTGAATTTTACAAGATATTTAGAGAAGAACTACTGCCATTACTCTTCAAACTTTTCAATGAAATCAAAAGGGAAGCTATACTTCCAAATTCATTCCTGGAAGCAAGTATCACTTTGATTCCCAAACCAGGGAAAGATACAACTAAAAAGGAGAACTACAGACCAATCTCCTTAGTGATTATAGATGCAAAAATCCTTAATAAGATACTAAAAAGAATACAGAGGATTATTAAGAAGATCATCCATCCTGACCAAGTCAGATTTATTCCAGAGATGCAAGGGTGGTTCAACATACGAAAATCTAATACTTCTATAAAACAGAGGTACTTAGTAACAAATAGTGTACTATCTTTCTAACAGCATAACTGTGGTTCAAGAAAAACAATAGCTAGAGAAAAAATTTATAATATAGAAAAACTGTGAAAAATGGCAATGAATTGTTTGTAAAGGGCAGAGGGAGGAGTGGGTGAAGAGAGGGCAGGGACAAGGGGAAAAAATGAGAACCAAGACCTGTCATGTAAAGGTACAAGATCCCAATGATGAATGTAACTCTGCTGTATACCTAAAATGTACCAATAAACTCAATGAGGGGAAAAAAAAGAAAAAAAAAGTGGTGATGGACAAATTTGCAAAATTCTGTGATATATAGTTTTTAGGAGCCACACAATTCAAAGAAGTGAAGGGATAGATAACAAAAGACAGAGAGAAAATTGGATTAAACATGAAGCTACCAACCACAAATACATTTACCATCATTAAAACAATAGTTAAAAATGAATCACTTCTTAAAAGAAAAAAAAAGAGCAAAGAAGAAACATGATTTATGAACTTTGGTCCATGATATATAGATATATTTTTTAAAACTTGCTAACTACAAATTTTCCCTCCAGTTTAGAGTTAAATATTTGTTATCTATATGATGAAAAACCCCCAGGTATCAGCATCTTAATTAATTTAATGTTTTTCTGATTTGGCATAATTCTACAAAAGAAATCTCCTGCCTAAATATAATGGCATCATAAACACTTTTAAATGTAATTTGAAAGAATCCACTAAAAATAGTATTAAAACAAAATAAACACTAGAGCATTATCAAGAAAAGTTGGAAAACAATAAAATGACATTTGAAAAATTCTGACAAAAATAAAAATTTTAAAAGAAATGTCAGTTTGCTATGGTCCCTTTCCAAATTTTGGTTCACTGTATTACCCAAAGTTCTTACATTATAAATTCCATGTTCTAAATATATTTAGAAACTGCTAATGTCAATAGTTTAAAAATACTAATATAAATAATTGAAGAAACAGACAACAAAAACAACTTAGCAATATTTAGTAAAGATGAAAATTTCAATACCAGTAGCTAGTAATTTCCTTCCTAGTTCCTAATTGTTTAGCCTATAAAATATCTCACATGTTTAGATATGTCCAAGTATATACCAAGAGTTTTTTGAAATACTTACAAATTTTTAAAACTTCTGTTTAAAAATTTTGCATTTATTTAAAGTTCCAAAATATGTGATGCTAGATTATGTTTAGTCTCAAAAACATGTATAATATTAAAAATAGTTATCTATCTGATATTACCACCACATAGGAGAGGGAAAATGCTACCATATACAGAAAACATTTTAATTATGAGTAGCATTTGTTTCAATAAGTTTGTCTTTGATTTTATATATGTAGGATATACTAAGTATTTCATACTATTTTAAAAATTTTCCACATATATTCTGCTTGCTTTTGTTTGAAGAAATAAGTAACAAGGACCTATACACATTTTAGATGTGTAGAAGAAACTGTGCAATAAACATATGTAAATGTAAATTTATAAATATAAGTTAAAATTTATTATTGTTAGTATTTATATAATAACTTGGAAAATTATATATGTCTGCATATAGTTTACCTGGTAAGTACGTATATCTTATTACTTACTTTCTACCAAATCATAAAACATCAGAGAATTTAATAATAAATGCTCAAATTATGAGAATTACACTTATAATTTTTTAAATGATTACATAAAAATTCTTAAATTGTTCAAAATCTATTATATTTGTCACAATTTAACAGTCATACTTGACTGGATATTGAGTGAAAAAAATTTTTTTCTGTAGTGGTAATTGAATTCAGCACCACGCAGTTGCCAGGCAGGCACAATGATTATGAGACTGTATTTTAAATTTATATTTCCTTTCCACTTCCTCTGTGATCCAAGCCTCTGTGATCTGCTCTTTTCCTTTCAAAAGGCTGTCATTTCTGCAATATATGATTTCTCTCTCATTTTAAAATAAACCCACAAATAAATGTCATAACCTGAAAACTCCTGAAGTTTTCTATCTCCTAAGACATAGCATTAAATATTTTAGTCCTTTAAAAATGTAACATATTACCGGGCGTGGTGGTGCACGCCTGTAATCCCAGCACTCAGGAGGCTGAGGTATGAGTATCGCTGTGAGTTCGAGACCAGCCTGGGCTACATAGTGAATTCTAGGTGAGTCTCAACTACATAATAAGACCCTATCTCAAAAAACAAAACAAAACAAAAAATAGAAACATATTTTCCTGGGTAATTATTAAAATAGTTTAAGGTAAAGTAGACAATATTAATCATGATATAAAATAACTTGTTTATACTATTCATAACTGATTGCTCAGAAAGCCTTGGGAAGGAATACTAGTGTCACTAAAATCTGTTACAGGTCTTGGAGATAAAACTAAAGATCAGAAAGCTGAATGTTCATTCAATGATTTAAAGCATAATGTGGTTTAAATGCCAATAGAAAATACAAAAATATCTGTACTTAGTCACTGAAAGAAAGATTAACTTAGTTCTGTATTTTCATGGTAAAAATATAGTAGATGCAGTGAAAGTAAAAAGAAATAGATCCTTTCATATTTATATTAACTTACATATACTTTTTTTAGTCCTGATCTGGGAAAGGTAAGGAAAATCTAAATATACAATACCGATGCTCCTGAATTCTAGCTTTAGTCAATGGATTAATGGGCCCTGCTGAGTGAGTTTCACTCCATTATGCATTAAAGCAAGATTTAACATACTAATGTGGATACTATAAGTTGTTGTTACCACCAGAAGATATGACAGGTAAGAACAGAAAACTTTTTAAACTAAAATTTTAAAGCCTCAACTGAGTTGGGAAAGCTAAAGCATTTGAAGTACCCAGTCATACCCTAATAAAGGACTGCCACATGCCATATAGAATTATTTAATATAACGTTAGTATTCCCCATTTCATGAGAACCTGGAAGAACTGATTATTATTTTGAGAATGTTCAAGTAAAAATCCCTGGACATAGATTAAGCTAAGTCACATACAACATTGTCTGGAGTCAAACCTCTCTAAGTAGAACAAAGGCATTAGAATAAACCTATTTATTGCTGGGCAGTGGTTGAGAGAGTAGTCCCTAAAGACGGTTTGATGAACTCGGCTGTAGTATGATTTCTATTTTATTTGGGAGCAGTCTTCATAATTGTTGTGTCAATGATTGGGTCAAGACAAAATTTAGCATAGAAAGACTGCATGTTGAAAATATACTATGCACAGAAGAGTATATTGAACACCTTAGTCACACAATTTTGTGTGTGATGTAATTTTTGAATTTGAGAGGATTAACCAAGTCAATAAGGTAGACATTTAAATATATGTAATTTCAGACTGTTTTGACAATAACAATAGGGATATGAAAAATAGTGATCTATAAAGGATTTTTAGTGATTGTAGGCCTGGAATAGACATGAATGGACAATAGAATTTCAGTGGGCATATATGTTACATCATGCATACAGTGAAAAGCCATGGTCATTAAGGACATCTGATCAGGTGGATTAAGGGAGATAAAATTAAAGGAAGAGCATTAAAAAATTCTACAAGAGTATAAGAAATGGTTAAAGTGAAATGCTTTGTATACCCACAGATGAACTTGGAAATTTAGTATCTTTAAAATTTTATTTTAAAAATGTATTTATAATAATTTTAAAACTAAATAGGAATGAAGAACCTGGTGGAGATATTATCATGATCATGATACATCTAATTTAGGGAAAGAAAAAAATAAATCCAAAGAGGTATCATTTTAGATTAGTTGGTTAGTGCCAATTCATCTGGGTCATCCTAAATCAACCCTTAGTTTCTCTTTACCACAGCCAACTGTCTCAAAAGAATTTGATCATTCAGATTTAATAGAAACTGACATTATATCTTTTCACAGTTTACAAAAAATTCAAATGACGTAGTGGCACTTAAAAGTTAAACACAAAGTGTATACAAGTGCCTGTAATATGTACAAATTAAAAATTCTCGGTCCTAGAGAAGTTTTCTTTTGTCTCTTGATACAACACCTCAAAACACGATTGTTGTTGAGCCAAAGAACCCCCTGGAAAAGAACTGCACAGGCACACAAGCAACTGCAAGAGGTCTGCACATATTCCATCCTTAAGTATACGCAGATCCCAGTGAGAAGCCAAGAGGGACCAGAGTGGTGCAGTTGCAGGAAGGTCCAACCCAGGGCTACCCAGACCTCAGCAGCATGGACCCACAGTCCCAGTCAGAGGTCCACCTGGAAAGAGCTGCACAGGCACACAAGTAACAGCCACAGGCCTGTCACTATACCATTGGTAAATGCGTGCCAACACCAGCCAGAACCCTCTCAGATTCCAGCAATTGGCTTCACAGGTCCCAGTGAAAGACCCTCCCAAACAATAGCTGTGTAAAGGGGCAGATCACAGCCAGAAGTAAGCCCAAATACTATCCCAAGCATGCAAAGACCCCAGCCAGAACCTGGTCTGGACAACGGGGCAGCACAGGGATCCAAAAGGCCACCATTCTGAACCCAGGAAGTGGTGCAGGGTTGAGCAGCAGAGAAAAGGACTTTTGGTGGCTTTCTGAGAATTGAAAACCACTGGATGAGCAAAAATTTGCCTCAACAAACACACAGCAGGCTGCCTCTACTGATATGAGAAGACATTTAAACAAGTCTCAAAACCAGATGTCCAGATCACCTAAGGCAACTTTAAAGGGCAAATAGATGGAACAATCTGATACTCATCCACCTGGACTCCCTGAACTGGCAACAAAAGAGGATCTGGAAAAAATGAAATCGGAAATAATTTCTCAGATAACAGAGATTACATTGATAGTGAAAGACATAATTAATACATTTAGAGCAGACACAGATAAAAAAATAGAGGAGCTGAGAAACCTGATGGAATCTCAAAAGGAAACAAAAGGAATCTATAAAACAAATGCAAATAGGATTTTAGGAGATTAAAACTCCATTCAAAGTTTATGCAGCAGAACAAACCAATATGAACACAGAATTTCTGATATAGAAGACAGGATTGCAATTAGTTACCAGGAAAATAAAAATTTCTTAAAGTTACTAAGGAACCATTAGTAACTGAGAAATTAATCCAGCAGATGCTAGATGATGCAAAGAAGAATAGCATATGACTGATCATAGTCAATGAAGAAATAGGAGTGCGAATGACATTAAAAAAAAAAAAAAACAACAACTGTTAACAGAAGTAATAGCAAAAATCTCCCAAGCAGGGGAAAAGAACTTGACATACAGGTAAATGAGGAATACAGGACTCCAACTAGTCATGATAAAAAAAATCTACACACACAAAAATTTATAATAGTTCAGAGTCCAGAAACCCAACAGAAGGACAAAATTCTATAAGCAGTTAGAGAAAACAAACAAATCACATCCAAAGAAAAGCCCATCAGAATCACAGCAGATTTCTCAACACAAACCCTCAAGGCAAGAAAAACCTGGCATGAAATATTTCAAGCTGTAAAGGAAAGCAACCTCCAAACCCAATTGATGTACCCTGCAAAACTATCTTTCAAATTGATGGTGAAATAAGATGCTCCATGATGAAGAGCAACTGAAGAACTTTGTGAATACCAAACCAGCACTCCAAAACTTTAAACAATATCCTAGGAAAAGACAAGGAGAATCACAACCCTGGGAAGCCCAACAGAATGAACTAATCAGATACAATAAAAAATTAAATACACTTTACATAAGTGTAAAGGAATTGGCATTATCCCCTGTATATTATCAAATCTTAGTGCGATGAAATTGGAGATCAATTGAAAAAGAAACCACAAGAATTTGATAAACACAAAGAAATTGAACAACACACTTCTGAATAACCAATTGGTCACAGAGGAAATTAAAGAAGATATCAGACAGTTTCTACAATTAAATGACAACACCAGTACAACATATCGGAATCTATGGGACATAATGAAAGCAGTCTTACAAGCAAAATTCATAGTAGTGAATACTTGTATTAGGAAAACAGAGTAAGCTCAATTAAACAACCTGATGCTGAACCTCAAGCTTCTAGAAAAAGAATCGGACAAAAAAAAAGTTCATACAAAGGATGAAATTATAAATATCAGAGCAGAAATCAATACAATGGAGACTAAGAGAATGACACAAAAATTCAATGAAACGAAGTTTGTTCTTCAAAAGAATTTAAAAAAAAATGACAGGCTCTTAGTTCATCTTATTAAAAAAATGGAAAGAAAAGACCCAAATCCATGCAATTAGGAATGAAAAGGGTAAAAATACAATGAACCGAGCAGATCATCAATATCTATTTTGAGAACCTATACTCCAATAAAATGAAAAGCACACAAAAAAAGTTAGATTCCTAGATACTTATGAATTACCAAAGTTGATCAAAGGAGACTTAAAAATTTGAAACAACCCAATATCAATCATTGAAATTAAAAACATACTTAAAAACTTACCAACTAAGAAAAGCCTGGGTCCTGATGGCTTCTCTACTGAATTCTACAGGACATTTAAAGAGGAATTATTGCTGCTACTGTTTAAACTCTTCAGTGAAATTGAAAGGGAAGCAATACTCCCAAATTAATTCCTGGAAGCAAGCATCACCTTGATCCCAAAGGCAGAGAAAGACCCAACCAAACAAGAGAATTATAGGCCAATCTCACTAATGAACAAAGATGTAAAATTCCTTAAGAAGATACTGGCAAATAGAATGCAGAAGACCGTACACACTGACCAAGTGGGATTTATCCCAGGGATGCACAAATGTTTCAACATATGCAAATCAATAAATATAAAATAGTATTAATAGAGCCAAAACTATTAATAGAGGACAAAAACTATATGATCATCTTAATAGATGCAGAAAAAAAGTGTTGAAAAAAATCTAACATGTATTGGTGATACCCTACAAAATTTGGAACAGACAGTCTCTACCTCAACCTGATAAAAGCCATCTATGATAAATCAATAGCCAACATCATACTAAATGGTCAAAACCTGAAATTCTTCATACTAAAAATCAGGAACAAGACAAGGATGTCCACTATCACCAATCATGTTCAATATAATTTTGGAAACATTAACCATAGCAATTAGACAAAAGAAAAAAATAAAATAATGGAGACAGGAAATGGAGAAGTCAAACTGTCATTATATGCAGATGACAATCTGCAATAGATACTCTATATAGACATGAAAGTCAATAGCTTTCCTGTACACAAACAACAGACTCACTGAAAGAGGAACTGGAGAAACAACTCCCTTTACAATAGGAATTTCTTCTGGGATTCTGGTTTCATGGCCCCACTCCTAGTTCTTCACAATCAACCATTCAGATTTTATTACATTACTTCACATTACTCTGTCCCTACTTCTACTTTCAAATATTCTTTTCTTACATTTAGTGACATTTCTGCCTCCCTCTTCCAATTTTTATGACCTTTGTATTTATACTGGTTTGATTTACATAATAGAGGAAAATCTTCTCATCTTCAGATCAACTGGTTAGGAAATGAATTACAATGTTAAATTTCTTTCCATGTAATAACAGACTCATTCTACCTATATTACATGTGCTAAATTTGGTGTAAGTGTTAAACTTTCCAGATATAGGAGGTTCTCAATAGCAAAAAGCTTCCATGTGATTTGAAAGTGGAGTCTGTATATATTACTTACAAAGCACACTATTCTTTATAGTGTTTATATAGTATTCATAAGCTTATTGGAGTTTTGACCTGGAACACATGCACACACACACACACACAAACACACACACACACACACACACACACACTAGTGATTTCTTACACTCAGATGGTTTCTCCCATAAAAAAAATAGGAAAGGATTTTTTTTTTTTTTTTTTTTTTTTTTTTTTAAAGAAAGGACATTTGGGCCACAATTCTAAAAGGAAATCTTACCTATGCAAGAAAGTGACATAAAAAATTACTTCCAAGATAAAAATGCTTTTATAGTCTTAAGTGTTCATGGAAATATCATATTTGAAATTTGAGTCTCTTATGTTGGACAGGCAGCAAATAGGGATAGAGCAACTACATCTCCTTTACAAAATAAAGACAATTTATTTGGTGGTAAGATGCAAGAAACAGAATTTGGTGTGCTTAGAGTCTAATCTGATTAAGTTCCACATAGTCATACAGCCTAAGTAATAGTATCTACAGCTTTATAGAATTTTAAGATAACAGTCTGAATAAGCAATTAATTCATTTTTCAGCAGATATTATACTATAGTTTAGGTGACAAAAAGTAATAGCATTTAACTCTGAAGGACCTAGTATACTGAAGTTAGCTCTTTGTGTGGCATAGCTAATATTTGCCATGGCAGGGAGGACCATGGAGGTCTAAACATAGCTGTTTTTCTGTAACGTCTACTTGTTCATCTTATTGGATTATATAGCGACACAACTATGGAAGCCTTCAAATTTGTTCTTGTGGTGACTGAATTAACATACGATACACTTTTGCTCGATTACTGAATCTATGTAAGTATTTTCTTTTTACATTTCCTAATTTTGCCATCTGCATTAAAGCTAATTGTTTTCAAACTAGAAAATACTGATAAGAAAATGAACCTACAGCTTTTACTTCTGTGTATTAATATATGCAGACTAGTGAAATTTCCCGCAGCTTTCTGAGGCAATTTTCATATCTATAAGCTTAAAGTAAAAAAAGTACAAATTTGTTGTATAAAACAAGTATTCAGTATCCAGTAGACTGCTACTATATAGCATGCAAAAAAAAACAAACCTAAAAAAACAAAACAAACAAAAAAACAGGTCTCCTTATCAAAGTGTCTTGAGCAAAATAGATATTGAGTTCTTTTTTAAAACATGTAAATAGATAATGGTCATGGCAGCCCAGATTTTTAAGAAATTATAAACATAAATGAGTATAAATATCTTGTTATCATATTATTTTTTCTCAGAAGAATATACCCTATTAACAGCATCCAGGCCCATTCACATATTAAAAGGACCTTACTTACATGAATCATTATGTAGGACTGAAAATAAAATGCTCCCACACAGAGGAAAATGTTTCCAATTGAGCAAGTTCTGCTCACTAGCTAATGGGGCTAGAATTCACAGCAAAAAAATGAAAGTTTAAAAATATCTTTCTATAAAACATGAAGAAGAGAAAGAATAGAAAAACTCCTTAGGGATGCAGCATGCCATGAAATTTGAGCCTGATAATGAAAAAGGCTATGGAAATCTGTGAATAAAAAAGTGTGCCTGATTAATGGGGTCCATATGGTTTCTGTAGATCTACTTGACATTTTTTCTGTATAGAGCATCCAACTCGAAATTAAGTTAGAGCCATAATCTATGAACAGTTATTTGGTTCTTTTATTTTCTTGTTTTCATTCAATGGCATAAATCATTTTCAGAAAGTCTATATAAAATAGAGAAAAAAAGCACTAAGTAAAACTCTAAGTCATTTTTCAGAGTAATGTCAAAAGTTCAACTGCAGGGAAAAACACAGTTAAGGTTCATTTTTAAAATCTTGTGTTTCTTCCTATGAATATTTATTTTAGTGACATATATAATAAGAATTTGCCTCAAGAAAATTAAGAAGTATTATAATTTATTCAGTCATTTCAATCACAATACATATTTTCACAGTTATAATTTCACTAAGGATATAATTTGTAAATTCTGGGAAGAAAGGGGAAAAATTTTAAATTTCAAGAGCAAGAAGTGGGAAAAATTGATAGTTTTTATCTAGTTACTTCCGTTCATGATTTAAAGCCTCATCTAATGACCAATTTTTAATCAAATCTAAAATTTAAAAATATAAAGTAATAATGTCATACAGACATTATTCCTCTTAGTGGATCTTGAGATTCTTATTCATATTTTAACAGGTAGATATTCTTAGAAATCAAGCACATTGTGTCAGTGAGTACTATTTTATGACTTTGTAACACTCTCTGCAGAGAATACAAAGAAATAACACTACAGAGGTAAATATAAAGTTCCCTCTTGAACTAGATTCATTTATTTTTTAATAATTCTGGAGTTTTTCAAATCATATTTGTAATTTTATTTATTTATTTTTGAATAAGGATATTAGACATTGATCAAATTTGATATAAATATTTGAATGACAAATATATATACTAAATAAAAATGCTCGTAATTTCTTTCATATAAATATTCTTAAGATGTACAAGTTTTAAACATTAAAAATTATAAATTAGGAAGAAATTTGAGATTTGTATAAAATAAATTGGCTCTTACTAGTTACCCTATTTTGTGCTGTTTTCAAAAGGAAAAAAATATAAAAATAAACATCATTATGTGTTTTTGTTTGTTTGTTTTTTGTTTTTTGGGTTTTTTTTGGTACCGGGGATCGAACTAGGGTCTTTGCACTTGTGAAGCAGGCCACCGAACCACTGAGCTAAATCCCCGGCCCCCGTCATTATGTGTTTTAAAACAAATATGAATTACATCTACTTAAAATATTTTAAAGAATCTTGTACATTACCTGTTTTCACTTCATCTACTCTTTTTTAAATCTCTCTTAGTAATCTGAAATCCAAACATATTTCTTATACTTCCCATAAGTATCAATTTACTCAAGAAGAATTATTTTAAATGTATATCATGCATTTCAGGAGGAAGATAATTTCTCTTTTTATTTTGGTCATTTAAAAAAGTTAGTATAGCCAGCCATGGTGGCACATAACTGTAATCCCAGCACCCAGGAGTCTGAGGCAAGAGGATTGCTGTGAGTTTGAAACCAGCCTGGGTTGCATTGTGAGTTCCAAGTCAATCTCAACTACATAGTGAGACCCTGCCTCAATAAAAACAAAACAAAACAAATTTAAAAAGTTACTATTTTTAGTAATTAGGCCCACATTTTGTTAACTCAAGCAGGAATAAAACATATATAGAAGCACTACTAATAGTAACTAAAATGCTTCAGCCAGAATTATCAGAATGAGGCTCTTCCTTGAAAACAGACTCTTCTAACTGGGAGAATTAAGGTGCTACACTGTGAAGAGGTCAAATTGTTAAGACCTGTGGGTGGTATATAAGAGCTAATAGCGACCCTTAGATAAGAGATAGGAAGACAGTAGTGATATGAGTCCTTTACCACGTGGAAATGAATATTTCCACCAGCCTCATGATTTTGGAACAGGATCAAGCATGTCGAAGTCACATCTCATGTTATAATAAAATATATATTTTTAGTATGGAATTTTGTTAGTCATATACATTAACTTCATTGTATAACATACATGTTGTCTAAGACCATCCCTCCTCAGTGTGGCCAAGGCAGGCCAAAAGCTGTGCCACTCTCCACAAAAATGCACTCCAAGAGCATTTCAACCTAATGAGACTTACTCAATACCTGAATGACACAACCATGAGATAATAAATGGATGTTTTAAGCCATGACCAGTTACGAAATGAAAACCATGGTATTGGCATGCTTTCTTTGTATTTATATATTTATATTTTTTTATATATTTCTATATTTTCTCTTCTCACTCTGATTATATAACACCTGTTAATAGTCTATTAGTTTACTAGATAGCCAAAAGACAGTGCATTGGCTTAAAGAGGAAAAAAACATTGCCCAGTTCTAGTTAAAGTAACATATGAATCATCAAGTACTTTCTTTGGAAAGACAGGTAACATATTTATTTATACAGTGTATAGTAATATCTTGTAAGGGAGTGGCATGGTCTAGGTATATCTTCATTTGGAAGTAAATATGACTACCAAAAGATTAATGAATGGTACATTGAAAAATTATAAATTGCAATGTACAGTATTGTGAATATTCAACATATTTGAAGCAAAAGATCATATTTCTCACAACCTCCTTCCCGTTAAAGCTGTGGGATACAAATGATCACAGAAGAACTTGAGTGTAATATAGAATGTAAACATAAGAAGCAAGCACTACTATGAAGGAGTTACAATATTGGTAATGTATGTAGTTTGATGTACATAGATCTATCCATTCAGAGTCAAGTCATCCTGTTTACTCTTGCTCCATCCTTTCTTCTCCATTGTTAGCTCACTGATAAAGAGCATTTCTAGGACCACTACCAGATTCTTGGTTGGCATAACTTCATTGAAGTTACAATCCCCCCTTAAATTTCTCCTTGAGAGTCCACCTCACCGTCTCACTTTGTTGATCTGGCATATGTATTTGCTTTTCAGGTTTCTGTAAAAACTATAGTATTGCATTCCTGTGAGCTAGCTCTTTACCCCTTTGATGCCGTAAGATACCTTCTATAACTTCACTTTCCCTGTGCTTTCTATATTAGAGTAAGACATAATTACTATCAGAAATCTTTTTCCATAATAGTTATAGGACCTCTGCTTCTCTGACCAAACCATGACTGACACTAAGCAAGCTTAGAGGGCTCCATTGACTATTTCTGCTCTCTCATGGTAGAGGTACAAATTGAATTGTAATCAGTGTAAGAGCTGGACAAAGAACTTTAAGTATAGAATAGTCTATCTTAAAAGTGCTAAGTACTGTACTGTACTATTTGGATCCAAATACATGGCACTAATCTTCTAGTAAAATGCTGCCTCACTTGTATTTGTGGGCATTCATGATAATAAAAGATTTTCAGTGCTAGCTAGCAATGAAATATGCACAGAAGGACATAAAATGTACAAGGGAGGAAATAAATACGATGAATGCCACTGAAATAGCCTTGAGTCAAAGGGAAGTAGGAGAAACATTAGCACATTAGCCACCCACTCATCAAAGGTTGGCCACAAATATCTATGATAGCTTTATTATATTTTACTTTGTATTATAGTTATTTGTAATATCTCATATTTTCCTAAGTAAATTATCATCTTTTCTATGTTGCAGAGTGGCTAACAGCCCCTGTGTCCCCTCTAACTCACACTAAGTATCTAAGGCAGCATCTTGCACACAGTAGCTCTACGGAATATATTTCTTTGTCCGATAGCATACTTCTGCATGTTTCAACCCTTCTTCTAATACATGAGATCAATTCAGGCCTATGAATCACACGGTTTTACCTTTCCTTCCTTGGTACAATCACTGTTTATGTATGTGTGTGTGTGTGTGTGTGTGTGTGTGAGAGAGAGAGAGAGAGAGAGAGAGAGAGAGAGAGAGAGGGAGAGAGGGAGAGGACACGTAATAGCATAACAAATCATTGGTCATTTTGTTAAAGGTATTTTTCCCTCACTTTACACAGTTACATGAGTAGATAAATTGTCTTTTGTTTAAATTAGTTCTACTTCAATCTTCTTTTACTTGGGTCCTGTACAACTTTTATAGTGTTACTTAGAAGTGGGGAATTACAAATAGTGGATCTTAAATTACAGAACTGACTTGAGGAGGGTTAAAAAGTGTATAGTTTAATTTTATGAAATATTATATCAAGATTCAAAATAAACTTCTAAAGATTTAAATGGATTTTTTAGAATAACTTTTTCATACACTTAGATACTTTATTTTTAGCTTTCAAATTACTTTTAAAATGCTAAAGAGGCTATCACGGCTTTCCTCACTTTAGTCCACCCTGCTTTCTTCACTGTGCTCATTTATCTTGCTTTTTCCTTTTTTACTGGGCCCACATTCATTCTGTAGAGCCAGTTTATCTCCTGTAGTCTTCCCTTTTACTTTCTCAAATAAAATTCATCACTGTTAAAAAATATATATAAAGAAGGTAAGGAAGCAAATAATACTTTTTTGAAAAATACATTATTCTACAATTAAGAACAAATATTAGGTGTTCTCCTATAAAAGAAACCATATAATATTTAGCCTTCTATTTCTTATTTATTTTGCTTAATACTATGCTTTCAAGTGCCATCTATTTTCCTAAAAGTGACTCAAATGTAATCTTCTTTATGGGTGAGTTATATTCCTGTGTGTGTGCATGTGTGTGTGTGTGTGTATGTGTGCATGCTCGCGCTTGTGCATGTCTTTGTTTTTGTTGTTGTTGTTGTAGTTGTTTTTCCACTTGGTGACTTTATTATTTTTTTTTCTCATTGAGTTTTTTGGTACATTTTAGGCATATAGTACAGTTACTTTCATTATTGGGATCTTATACCTTTAAATAACAGGTCTCGATTCTCATTTTTTCCCCTTGTCCCCACCCTCCCTTCAGCCCCTCCTCCCTCCCCCTTTACAAACACTTCATTTCCATTTCTTCACTTTCTCATATTTCTATTTTCCCTTACTAGCTTTCCCCTACTCTTTCCACTTTTCCTACACCTTTAGCCTCTTTCTTCCTATTTCACATTATCCGTTATGCGTGCATGTCTTTGTGTTTGTAACATTTTCTTTAACCTTTCCTCTTTTTATATGATCATCTAGGCTGTTTTGATAATTTATATATTGTGAATTTGCTTCAGCAAAAATGGGTACTTATTTATCACTATACTTTGATAACTTTAAGTCTTTTAAAAAACTACCCAGGGTATTTATATCTGGGTTAAATGGAATTTCTACTTTTAGTTCTTTGAGAAATACCAATACAGTTTTCCATAGTGGTTGTACTAGTTTACATTAGCAGCAATAATGTGGGAGGCTTCCAAAAGAGGAGAAAGTGGGCATGGGGGAAAAAGAAAGTAAAAAATATCAAGATATCAAATACTAAATACTGCTGTTTTGTTTTAAAATAATCAAATCCCTCATAGATCTGTAAAACTCTATTATAAGCATTATTCAGCATAATGATAACAGTCACAAGTGCAAGATACTGGGACATTAAATAAACAAAGAAATGCTATAAATTGAATTATCACACTGAATCACCTTATTTAATTAGGGAAATATTAAGTCTGTCTTATTGCTAAAAACCTCAGCCACATAAAACCTTTGATGCTGATAGCTTTCCACAAGTCCAACACATAAACTGTTGCTTCTACAGATCAGAAATGTTAATATCCAAATGCAAGTTTTCTGGCTTTACTCAGTCTCTGACTTTAGTTAAAACTGCTGATATAATCAAAATCAAACGTCTACAAACTATCTGTTGTTTCAGAAGTTAATGGGTGTTAGCAGGTGGTTGTTATTGTTGAGTCCAAAAAGCATCTCCAAAAAACTCATAGTAGGATATTTAGGCAATAGATAGAGAAATCTGAGTAACTTGAGGAAAAGAAATCTACACTCCTCTTCCCTCAGGTCAGGTCACTGAAAGGCGTGATCAAGAAGACAGAAGCTCAATTAATGTATATTGGGAAATCTGAAAGGAGGCCTTTGATTACCTGTAAAGTTACTGTTATTGAAGTTGGCCCATATTGTTTACATAAGGAATAGTAAATCCATAAAGAATTGTGGAGGGCTGTTCCAGGAAAGAAGGAGTTAACCTTGATAATAAGAGAACACTTGGTTCAAGGCCTAGCAGCTGTACCTTGTGTGAAAAATAAATACTCCTTTATCTTTCTGGAATGCTTTGAAACCCAGCATAGTTTCTGTGGGAACTTTGCCTTTTCACTAATATAATTTGGTAAATAATTTCCATGCCTGTAAGATGATGGTTATGTAATTGTATGATAAATAAGAAACCAGTTGTTTGTCTGGCTCTCTCTCTCTCTCTCTCTCTCTCTCTGTCTGTCTCTGTCTCTCTCTCTCTCTCTCTCTCTCTCTCCTGCTGTGATGGAAGAATCAAGTTGCTTCTGCTTTCTAAGAAGAATCTTTTCTATTCTTTTCTTTTTAATCCTCTCTCCTTCAGGAACTGTTCAATTAGTGGGAGCAGGTCTCCCACAAAGAATGAGAAATTAGAGTCATTCAAAGGAAATTAGATGCATATTGAGGCCATACTCAAGTGAAATAAGTAAGTCACACATGTGTAAATACCCAGTAGTTCCTCTGGTGTAAAAAACTATAATTGTACATAAGATCCTAATGGTATAATTGACAATGTGAAATAAGAAGAAACGGGCTAAAGGTGTAGAGGAAGTGGGAAGGGTAGGGGAAAGGAAAAAGGGAAAAGAAAAATATGAGAAAATTTTAAAAATGGAAATAAAGTATTTGTAAATAGGGAAGGGTGGAGGGGGTGAAGGGAGGGCACGAGTAAAGGGAAAAAATGTGAACCAAGACCTGTCATGTAAAGGTACAAGATTCCAATGATGAATGTAACTGTACTGTATACCTAAAATGTACCAATAAACTCAATTTGAAAAAAAAATAGTAAATCCTTAAGTTATTTTTCTCCCCTGAACTGGTACATATTGAATGTTGATCACAGTTTAATGAAGATAAAATTTCCTCTGTTCTCAGAAGTTTTGATGAGTTGAATCTCTTCAATAAACTGATAAATGGATTCAAGAGAAATGGCATAAAAATTTATTATGTTTTATGTGTGTATGCATGGGAACCTCACAAAGTAAAAGACTCAAAGAAGGACATTAAAATTTGAATAGTGTCCTAAGCTACAAGAGGAAAATAAAGAGTTTAGGGGTTCTGGGAAAGAGGTGGCAACAGGTTATGGGAGGGCCGGGCAAGGAAACCCATCATGAACATAAGTTGTCTTGCACCCAGTGAATCTTCTCAGGTCACAGTTTTCAGCAGAATAGGTGGTAGCCTCTGAGTCTACCTTTCTCTGGTGATGAGATCTCTCCTAAATCTGTTTTTGTGCATATAAGGGATCCTCCGACAAAACCTTTGTTTATACCTGCTGTTCCCTGGTATTTCCCTATTAGCATACACAGTATCATACATTGGGGAAACATTTTATTCATTTAGTCAGCAGATTGAAGGATATTGAAAAAATCATCACAGAA
Organism: Fukomys damarensis; assembly: GCF_012274545.1. Taxonomy (NCBI): domain Eukaryota; kingdom Metazoa; phylum Chordata; class Mammalia; order Rodentia; family Bathyergidae; genus Fukomys; species Fukomys damarensis. The sequence goes on from NW_022900928.1 coordinate 47,884,047, forward strand.
TAAGAGACTTATCTTAAAGTTACTTTCCTATATCACTATCACAATGGAATAAAGTATCTGGGGAAAAATTTGGCTTGGAATCATTGTGGAGGTGTCAAAGTATTTTAATATTCTGTGTAGCATAGTTACTTTATAGTAAGTGGCGTACAGCTAGTATTTAATGTATGGGAATAAGGGTATTTGTAAGCAACCAGCAGAAAAGCTCTGTGATGCTCTCCATGTTTGTGGCTGACTCCTACAGCTATTTTACTTATGGTATGGAGATATTATATTTGGAGATTGAAGTCATGCCAAATACTTCAAAGCTATATGTGGACAAATGCTTCTGATGTTAGTTGTCAAATCCTAGCAAACAGTTCGATCTGAAAGTAAATCCTTCCTTGGAAGAGCTTAGAAAAATTAGTCAATACATTTTACTTGTTACAAGTAATATTACTCTTCTTATGGTTAGATGGATTGCTGCATGAATATTTTCCAAAATACTGTTGATAAAATAGAGTAAGTAGGGTATCACAAGTGATACCAGACTATAGACAAGAGGCTTTTGGAGGCTTACTTTTAGAAACAACCAATTTCATTTTCTGCATACTGAATAATCAGAGTTATTGAAATATGTGTACTCTGGAATCTGTAATATAGCTACTCACACCTTACTAATACTTAATATTAGATTAATTCTATGTATCTAGTGATATGTGCATGATAAAATTTAATTACATTCAAAAACCTAGGAACTGACCCCATTTAAAACTCTCTAAGCGCATGAGACAGAGGCATAAGAAAAAGTAAAAAATACTGGGAGAAAATTCCCATAGCCTGTGAATAGTTGTACTGACAGACTATATATTTAAGAATTTGTGTAGCAAATGGCCTTGGAAAATAGAAATAGCATTCACTGCCAGGAAAGAGGTGAGGTTTGCTAGCTGACCAGTAAAATAAATATGTCTCTCTTTGGGGAAAGGTTGAACAGGCTTGATTAAATAGGGCTTCAAAGGCTTGCATTTCTTGGCTCAAATACAAATCAGTGAGTTGTGATGTGTATATCTAGACAAACTACAGAGATGGGAGTTGGGGAACTCGAAAACTAATGCAGTTATGAAAGTCATGACGTTTGATGTTACTTAAAACATAAAGTTTTCCATGTCCTAACAGGAAATCTTATGTCTTCCACCAGCGTCCATAGAACAATAGTAGGCTAATTTGTTCATTAATACACAATAAAATTGAAGATCCTCTGTAGCTGTTATGAAAAAATATGCTTTATGTTACTTAGATAAAATTCAGCAGTCAGTCAAGTTTTACAATTAGCAATACATGATTCTGGATCCTATTTTTATTTAATGGCTGTATAGCATTGACTGCCATACCAATCTCACAATATTATTATAAAATATATTAGTTCACTAAGGTTTAATTGCATTCATTAATAATTTTATTAGAAAAATACAATTTCTATTTCTACTTATAATTCTACCCCAGAATAAAACTAGCAGTATAAATCAAAGCTTTCAGAAAAATCCTTTCATCACCTTAAAGAGATTGGAAAACAAAGATACAGCATTGGGAAATGAATTCACCTTTACAATAACATGTGGGAAAATGCAGCTATCAAAGGTTAGTGTTGTAAAATTTTTAAAAAAGAAGATTCAAGCAGAGCTCTTGAGATGGAGGTTGGTTGGCTAATTTAGTTAAGCAATGGGCTTACTGAGAAAAGAAAATGCTATTTCTAAGTGAGAAGTCATTATATGGAGTACTTGAGAAGACATACCTGACTAAGAAAGTCAGGAAGTGGATAAAAGATACATATTCGGTGTGCTTCGTTTTGGCACTGCAGAGGAGCAGTTCATGGCATGACAAGCAGGAAGTAGAGCAAGGACCAAGGAAGTGGGAGGAATATATACCATTCTGGACCACGCCCACAGTGACCCCCCTCTGCCCTCCAAGCTTCAACCCCGGAACATCACACCCAGCTATAAACCCATCCGTGGATTCATCCAGTGACAAATGTTACACATCCATGATCTAATCACCTCCCTATGGCTGCACCTATGAGCACATAAGGTGCTGGGGAGACATCCAGATATAAACCACAACATAAACCCAACCTATAAATGTGAATAAAAAATGTTCAAGTTAGAGTTTTCTCAATAAGCCAGTGTTTAATACATCAACAAATTAGGGGGAATTTAAAATTATTGAAATAGATGCAAAATGATTTAAATAACGTTGCACCTGCCTTGCAAGTGTGAGATCCTGAGTTCAATGCCTGTGCTGAAAAAAAAAAAAAAAAAGTAAAAGAAACAAAATGACTTCCCAAAATACCAGCATCATGATGTAAATAACTGTGACTTAATATATAAGTAAAATTTTTGGCAGGTTAAATTGTATCTAGAAATAGTCTATATCAAAATTATATTTAGTATTTTAAACTTCAAAAATGACACAAAGATATTCACCAGCCCAACTTTTACTTAAGACTGAATTAGAAGACCCATAAAGAGTAGAGCTATAAAACAAAAGATTTAAAAAGAGCAAACAATAAAATAAAAATTTAAGCATTATAAAGAAAAAGTAATTGTTCAGAAATTTTCTATTCAAAAAAACAAAAGAATATACAGAAAAATTATGAAATTAGAAACAGCTTATTGCTTACATATTTAAATTTTATTAATTTTAATAATTATTTAATATCTATATAAATATTCAAATTAAATGGAGACGTATACTAAGGTCACTGTATTCAAATTAAATGGAAACATATATTAAGGTGATTGATAGCATATTATTTTTTAAATTTTTAAAATAGTGAAGGTTTGCAATTTTGTTTCCATTCCTTGTGGGGATTTGTTTTGTGTACATAACATCTCTTAATTCTTTTTTATTCCCTTCTTCTCCCAGCCCTTCCATGACTTAAACCCCTTTCCATTTTACAAATAGCTCTCTCCCTATTTCCTAGTACCTATCTTTTATTTTGCTTTTAATTTATAATTTGGGTTTCTCATACAAGAAAAACCATGCTATATTTATCTAATTTGTATTACTTGGCATCATTACTGCTTTTGAATTGACAGTTTTTTATATTAACGTGTAAATTCAGGCAATGTATCTCATCTTCTTAAATATGAAATTGGAGAGCTGATTCTGTTTTTAAGGGAAAGCAAAGTGTCAAGAAAAGAGACAATTTTGTTGTAAATGGAGCTATAAGAAAAGACTTATTTCCAAGATAGAGTGAATAATATTGTTTAGCTTTATTACAGGGATAGACCATTTAGGACTGATTGAAGAAAACAGCCCAAATCCAACATATGCATAAGTAAAATGACACAAGTGGCACCATTTCAAATTCATATTGATTTTCTGTGTAACTAAGTACAATTAGCAACCTCTTGAGCATTTTGTGAAATGACTATATCTGCAAATGAAATATATCTTACAATTTGCATAACAACTTTCTCCTACAATATTACCTTATTCAAAATAAAATTATCTATTTCAAGATCTCCATGCTTCAAAATATAGGACATTTATTTCTACTTACTTTTGGGGATAGGTTTTTTTATCCACAAAATTATATAAATCTCAATTGGAAATTTTCATTGTGTTTGCTGTAATCTAGTCCAAGAATCTAAGAAGAGTGTAATAGTGGATGTTATAGATTTTCATAATGTGCTCCATGGGATGATTTGATTTTATCAGAAGGATATGGCATATATAAACTTTAATAGAAATTTCCTTTGAGAGACTTTAAAGGTAGGCTTTTAGGAACATAATTCAAAGTTATTTCATTCTGATTTTATTGGTGCAGCTCTTCACAATTTCAATAATAGTGACAACATATTATCTGTTTGCTTTTTTTTTTTGGCATTGGGGATCGAACTTGGGCCCTTGTGCTTTCAAGGGAGGCAGTGGAACCACTGAGCTACATCCTGGGTCCCTATTATTTCTATACTTAATGCTGATTTTAAGAACTGTGGGTATTAAACGGATTTGCTTAAAACTATGAGAAATTTCACCACTAATATTCCATCAACAGTAGCAGCACTAGCACAATTATTAGATGGCCATTTCTATTTTAACCAAACCTGCAGTATTTGATGCTTAAGGTCTTGCAGAATTTTTTAGTTTCAGTGCACTGATTTATACCCAGAAATGAGCAGTTTATGTCTATGATTTCTACCATCTTTTTAAATCCTAGAAGACTTTGCAATGATTTGGACCCAGGTGCCGCCACCACCCAAGTTAACCTGTAAGCAAAAGACAGCTGCCACTGAGTTAAATATATTTTATGTCTTTCCATGTGGGGATTCTGGAAAAGCACATTCAACAAAAGGTCAGCAAAAACACTACTGAGGTTCACAGTTCATCAGGGAAATCAGCAGAAGGGCTGGCTGCAGCTGAAACATATGCTAATCATCTTGGCATCAGTTGCAATTTCCACCACAAGGAATCTCAGGGTTGCCATTATTAAAAATGCATCAGCCTCACATAGCCACCTTCTTAGCTCATACATCCAAAAGGCCATGCTAGGAGCTGAGAGAAGTGTGGTGTCAAGGGTAATGAGGTAGGTCAAACAGGAAGATGTACTTTATGAGGATCTGGCATCCCACGTTGCAATAAGGTACAACCTGCTTTGGCTTTATATTTATCAGAAATTCTTACAGGAGTATAGCATAAAATATTTTAATCATTATGCTTAGCTATAAGTTTCCAAAGAGTATACTGTTTGCTTGAGGGAATACTTGAATACTAATAGCACATGGTATTTTTTTTATTTGAACCTGTAAATTATTATATACTTACAATGGGGACTATATACATGAATTAACACATTTTGTTGTAATGAAGATTAAACCAAAGGCTTTTGGTCTATATTCATAGACCTTTACATTATTTTTTCATTAAATTTCTAATTTATCCAGGCTGGTCTTCAATTTGTGATCCTCCTGCCTCACCCTTCCACAGTGCTAGAATTATAGGCATGAGCCATACGTTCTACCTTAGTGGCTTGGAATGTCAACCAAGTGTGTAAGAGATAAGTAAAAGGAAGAAGCTATGTTCTTATCATTATAATCGCCATAAAATAGTTAAAAATGTTTGTTGAGTAAAGATATCTATGTCCCTTCTATGAAATAATCCATGCTATCCCTCCTTTCATCTACATTGTCTATTCTTTTGTTAAAATGAGAAGTTATACATTTCTGACAAGATTCATACTTTTCCAGGTTAAGTCCATGAGTAAACATTAAATTTGGAAAGTTCTCTATAAAGTACCATAAAATAATGCCATGATTTTTAGTTAATTGTTATATTAACAAATTGCTCAATAAGGGCTTTGAAGTTATTGATTTTATCTCAAAGTTAATAATTAATAAATTCAGAAAACAATAATTGGTGGGAGAGCACAATGGCAGTATAAAGTCAACAAATGAATAGAATATTTTTGACTGTGAAAGTATATGAAGCAGAGGTAAAATATACTCATAGGTAGATGGCTGTATTAATCACAATTACTCTGAAAGATCCAGGCTCTTATTTCTGAGTGGACAATATGTGCATGTTTCCCTCAAAGCTGTCTGTTGCTTTTGGTAATTTAATGTAGTACAAGTAGCAGTTCAAGCAGAAATGACCCTGTACTGAGAGTTGTCCTACATGGTGTACAGAGTCCTTAGTCTGTATGGCCATCAACTCTGAAAGCACCAAGCTGGTTCACATGCAGAAATTTAAGGGCCACTGAGGAAGGAACAGGCAATCAATGAAACCCTGGGTATCATGGACTAAATGCTGAAGATCTTCCACCTTTAAATGGGTCAAAAGTATTATCACTTCTCAGATTTACTACAGGGAAAACAGGGTGTATAAAATTGTACCACCATTAAATCATTGGATATAATCATGTTATTGAACATTGGCCCCATTTTAATAATATACTTGTTTCCACTATACTTGCCTCAATAGAAATATGTAAAATAAAAAGGACAATATATTCTGTCTTCATAAGCTATTCAGTAGTAGCTTTTTCTGAGAAAGTGCTCTTATAGGTAGTTATGTCAATTATGTCAAGGAGATGAAACTTGAATCTGCAAGATTCCCAGAGAAGTGTGTCACCTTCCAGATGGGTATGCGTGGGTGGCCTCCTCGTATTTAAGGATAAAGATATCATAGGTCTGAAATAACCTCATAGGCCAAAAATAGCTCAACATAAGGGGAGTCTGAGCAAGATGTTCAGCGTCTTTCTCCTGGAAAACATTTTTAAAAAACATGTGTTTCTAATGTCATAATAGTATTTGATGGTGTAAGTTTTATCAGTGAATGTTGATTTTCTCAATGAATGAGAAGGGAATTGGGTCATTGGATTTTGTCCAATTACTTCACAAAAAGAATATGTCATTCATATATAAACTATGTAAAAAACCTTGCTGTAAACTGAGTTTTTCACCTCTCAAATTGCGTAGTTTTAAACTAAGGTATGTGAGTGTGTGTGTGTGTGTGTGTGTGTGTGTGTGATTTAAAGTGCAGTGAAATGTTTATAAAATAGTATAATTGATTCTACATGGAGATTTTAAATAACATGTTCAATAAAAAGAAGTATGCAATGGGATCTAATGCATGTATCAATGATTCAAGCAACAGTACTTTGAATAACTGTTCTAGTCCTTAATGAAAAACTGAGAGATTTAAAAATCACTAGGTAAAGAGTCAATATTTTGAAAGATTTCAGTTTATTTCTTACAGTTTTCACATTTTAGTTTGGCATTGTAGTAGATGTTACTTTAAGAACCTTCAAACTCTAAACATTTTATATGGTTTAAATTAAAAGAAATTTGTAAATTTTCAACACAAACCATGATATAAGGTAGGGATTCAGTGAATGTTTACTCTTCCCATTGTAGTATTTTAGCAAACTATAATCTAAATTTTCATAAAAAGTCTTAACTTGTTGTACTTAACAAAATTTTATTTTTGTGGTGAGTTTTATGTAAAATAATTTGGTTCTTTTTTGAGAAAATATTCAAATATTTTTTCTCATTGCATTTTCCAACTAATTCTCTCTGTTACACATATTAATATATATAGTTAATTTTGTATATAATAGCATATATTATATGATTCTTATATATGACTAAAGTTTCAATTAATAAGTGACTAGTTGAAAAATTTATACATGAGATTATATATAATCTGACTATTTGACCAAAGGAAAAAAAAATTAAAACATAATTCAAATAATAAATGTCATTTATTAGAACAAATTCCATCTTGCATCATTATATATATATTCATTATATATAATTTTATATGTATTATATATTATATTTTATATTTTTCATATATATATCTTTTCAAATGTTTTCAGCAAATCCACATTTTATAATGCTCTCTAAGCAGATCTCATTTCTGGAGTTTTGAAATTTATTATGCTGTTTCATTGGAATAGAAGTATTTAATAGAAAAATTAAAAGCTTAAAGTACAAAGTTAAATGCCACTGCACCTCCATACCAGAGATCTTTACACTGCGTTTTGTAATTTCTTCTTTAGTCCATGATCTTTCCCAATGAGTTTTAACACGTCAAAAAATCATATGTACATTTCACCTGACATCATATTCTCAACAGGGGGTGCTAAATTTGATGTATAGCAAATAAAAACCATAACTAGTGACAATCAGTAAATGAGTAGCCAAGCCATTTTTTCAGTATTATTTCTCATACATATGATTGGGATGTTATTTGGGAAGACTATTTTAAATAATAAAACTGCCTACTGCCAAAATAACATTTGATATATTTCGTTTTGCTGCTAAAAATGCGTAGGTAACAACATTGATTCTCCAAATTCAATTTATCCAACTATTTAAGAACTAAGTTTTCCTGACTAAAAATATAAACATGTTTTAGATGACTTCTAAATCTATCTCATAACAACTACAAATATAGTCTTTTAAAAAATTGGTGAAACTATAGAATGTTTCCTGTTTTGTTCATTTATTTTATTTTTGCATTCAACAATAATTTTATTTCAGTTACCCATAAAATAATATAATATTTCAGAAGTTATTAATTTTCAGACTACCATTATTAATTTTTAAAAAGTGTGTGAAGGCTGTTTTGCCAATTTCTATTTTTGGTAAATGTTACGTTCTACATGAAGACACTGAAGATAAACCTGTTGGAAAAAAATTTCAAATGTACAGATCTATTTATATTTATATTTTTTGGCAATTTAAAAGTAAATAATAATTTAAAGGAAAATAAATTTAAGGAATAAGCAAGCATGCTGACTAGTCTGTAGTAATGAAATGAGACACAGTCAAATTCATACCATAAAAATAAAGGTCTAAACAAAGTGGACACATTTAGTAACAACAGAAAAGCTACTCAAAAACAACAACAAAAAATGAAAAATACAGGCTAGGGTATAATAAGGCATTAGCCATAGACTTTATGCTACATAAACTAACCACTGATTTCTCTATGAAAATGCTATGTCATCAAAAACCTATCTATAATTTTAACATAACATCAAAATGCTTTTCAAGTGACTTCCCATGTTAAAAGAAAGTATTAGAAAAAATTATTCATTTTCAAATGCTCTTTTCTCTCTCATTTCATCCCATCCTCTGAAGAGACTAAACTAAGGTTCTTAAAAACATACTTCACCCCAATAACCAGAAACATTAGAAGTTCTAGAAGTAGGAAGAGGAAATTAAATGTATTCTGTTTACTTTCAAGTTATATAATACGCCATCTATAGCATTTTGTCAGTGTAATAACAGTGCAAGATTTCAGTACAGAAAAGTTTATTATAGGGGAACCAGATAAGTATTTTGAAATATAAAAATTCTAGTATCATAGAAAAGACGTATTATTCATTTCTGTAAGTACTTGTTTTAGAGTGATTCGTATTTCATGTATCAAATATAAAGAAAAAATTTTTTAAACCTCTACATTAATATGATTCTTTGCCTTTTTTCTTTTCCTATATTTATACCAGGGATTGAACTCAGGACCTTAAACTTATGAGGCAGGTGTGGTGCTACTGATTTTCACATTTTTTAAACAAAAGATATCATTTGATCTATAAGCCCCTTTCTAATTAGTATTATTAAAAGCACTTACTTTTGAAATTTTCTTCCTATTTGCTGTATATAGCAAATTATTGAATGAACTTTTTATATAAAAACTAATAGCCAGATTTGATAAACAGAAAAGAATATTTGATATTAGACTTCCAGAGTTGGAATTCTAGTGACTTTTTAAAATTTTCATAAATTTGAGTTAGCTATTTAACTTCCCAAGTCTTCATTTTCTTTATTTCTAAAGTGAAAATAACAGTAATATTTCTCTGCAGGTATTCTTTTAGCAATTTAATAAAAATAACATAAATAAATTCCTTTAAAGATAATCTACTGGATATTAAGCATTCATAAAATTGGCTGTTATAAGAGTAAGTATGAATTGACCCAGGCCGTATACAAGTTTTTACATATTTAAATGCACAGAAACTTCAAAGCTGAAGATTCTGTGTCAGCACAATTCTTTATAATTAGCCTGATGATATAGCAAGAAGTGCAACATAAGATGAGTTACAGACAGAAATGCTTAACTTCATTCACTTTGTAATAGTTAAAATATAGGTAACTGATAAACTCAGTGCAAAACCTTATACTCTAAATTATTTAGCCTTATTTTTCAAATTTTTACTACTTAATCTTTATGCTTTTCGTGAAAGTAGAAATGGTTCAGGATCAATTGTTTTTCTCTTCAAAAATACTGGTATGATATAAATATTAATACACACAAATATATCATTTTTCTTATGTAAATGTAAATAATCATAATAGAAGTTGACTACTAAATTTGTTTCCCAGACTTGTGATATTTGAATACTTGAATATTTGAAAGAAAAATAATGAATATTTTGGCAAAGCAACTGATGCAAAATCTATAAATTTAGCCTTTCAATGTATTAAGCCTAGTGAAGGATGCAGTAACAAGCAATGCAACTAAAATATTGGGTCCAAGTTAGGAGAGAAAGACATGGGAAATTTGTATATATTTAAGAGTACCTACTAGTTGTTGGGCTTCAAGAAAACATTGCAATTTCTTTATGACCTTATCTGTACAAAGAAAGAACTATTCCCAGTCTTTTGAATGTGACTACAACAATGGATGTATTGTAATGCAGGTAGAATATATCATCATGAAGATTTTTCTGATCTTAAAACTTGTTATTTTAAAATGTAACATCTTTTAAATATTTGGACCTTTTCACTTAATTTCAAAGATTTTAAAAAGAAATGTAGAAAAATATATTGAAAGACTAAGCTGAAGAAACATTACAATAAGGTCTCTTCTAAATTTTCAGAATAAAATTATTAGAATATTTTATATCAAAAGATTAGTTAAAGGACTATTACGTAGGTATCAGTCAGGATGTTGTTGCATATTTAATGTACATAATGGACATATTAGGTGATCCTTTTACTCTTTAACTATATCTAATGAAATATTCTGTAACTCGTCCTTGGCATATCAAATATTAATTTCTTTTTAGTATGTGGCCAGATGAGGTATGACTGAAAAATACATTTAAAATATTTATTACAATAAGACATATTGCCATTAATATCCTTAGAAATATATCCCCTTGCTTCAAACACATGTATCCCATTGTTCTTGACATTTTCTAAATAAGTTCTGGAAGTCTCTTTTGTGTCTGTAGTTTCACTATCATGAATACTTCTATGTCCTGAATTGATTTAAAGCATTTATTTTCATGGTGATTTGGTTTAGGGGTACAGCTCCAGTGAATATGGTGGACAAGAATACACTGTAATATTTTCATAATTTTTTTCTATCAGATGGCAGTAAGCAGCAGCATTCACCATATTTTTTGGTCTTACCTCATAGACACTCACAAGATAGGAAAGACTTCTAGAGTTGGTTCCAAAAGTGGAAAAAAATAAGATACTATTTTTTAAAATTACAGGGAATGTTCTTCAGGGCAGTTGATGGCAATTTAACCTTTACTGCAACTTTTTAAAAAATCTAAATATTCATCATGTATTTTAATCATTCCATACAATTACTTCAGTTACAATTTTTAGGGTAATAGTTTTTAATTCATGCATTTAATGTTTGGAATAAACATCTCTCCAAATTAGGCACTATTATAGAAAAGACAGGTGTGGAAATATAAGATGCTAACCAAAAGAATATATATATATATATATACATATATATATGCATACATATCATATATAATGAAAAATTAATTGCAATATTCTTCTGAATTATTTAATGTTACATGTGCTACTACAATAAAATATTCAAACTACCTAGGAAAGTTTTAGAACACTTCACAGAAAGAGACATGCAAATTTGTACCTAAAAATGTATTAAATGGATACTTGTATTTTTTAAATTCTGTATTCCTTTATAAAAAAAATGAAATTACAACTTAAATAAAAATTTAAACAAAGCTTTTTTACCCTACCAGTAATGTAAAATTTATAAAAATTGAGGATTTAAAAATTTACTAACACAAATCTCAATTGATGATTTTTGTCCTTAATAGGTCTTTCTTTCCATAAGAATGAAAATATTGCCTTTTCCTTGTAAATATGTGTTCTTTACCTTTAAAAAAACACATATTCAAATGGCCATAGTCAGGGGTGATGAAGCATAATTGAAGTCAAAAGCTTTATTCTAGAAACAGATTGAAGTACAGTATAAACTGCAAGAAAAGGAAAAAGTATTTACTTTTGCAATATAGACTTTTCTATGACTTCTATACTCACAATTCAAAATATCTGCAGGGATATTAAATCAGAGCTCATATTGACATTATAAAGAAAGCATTCCTGACTAGTGTCAACCCTTGTTAGGGAGACAATATTTTGTCTAAAATAGGAAAAATCTTTGTACGGCAGAAGCTTATAAGATTTTCTTTCCTGGACCCCTGAGTAATGATATAAGCCATCTTCACTGTTTTGTCTCTTAGTTCATTTCCCCACATTATTGAAAGGCAATATATAGTTGCTTCTGAGACTCTGTGACTAGGAAATCCCTAAATGCCAAATCATATGTTTTCATCACTCTCGACTAGTGAAAAAAAAAAAAAGACTTGCTATGTAGCATGACCCCAGGGTTAGAGAGTTCTAGTTAACTAGATAATCATATAATTTACTTCTTTTATTTCCCAAATCAATCTCTCAGAATTGCCACCATTCCCAAAGATGCTCTTAGATTGTATTTCCAGATGCCTAATGGTTAACATGAGAAAATCAGGTATGTAGTGCTCCTTTTTTGCTTCATTAACTTCCCGTACGATCTGGATAAGTATCTTAATCCTATGGCTTTTATGTATTAGATAAAAGAGTATAGAAATGATATGTGATTACCTTTATCATCAGATCATCATGTCCACTGTTATTGAATTAGTTAAGATACACTTGATAAAGATTCTCTTCACCATTGGGTGAGGAAAACCAATGTGGCATCTTCCCCGCATAAACAGAAACTCAGCTATCTACCCCAGAATCATGCAATGAATTGAGTTCATGAACCAAGATATATATATATATATATATATATATATATT
>NW_022900928.1:47896767-47939166 GCF_012274545.1 Fukomys damarensis
TTCTACAAAATATTCTTACAACAGCTATTTGCAGAGTTGGGCATGGAAGAATGTGAAACGGTCATCAGCATGCTGCACTCTGCACTTGCAGAAGATACAGTCGAAAGTTGAAATTTGAAGGCCTGGAGAAGAAGATACTGCCAAAAATTGAAATTCAAGGCCTGGAAATTAGTGCAAAGTCCCACACAAATGCATATGAGAAAGCCAAACGTCTGCATTGGAAGGCCGAGGAGCCTGTGCTGGAAATCTGAAGGAACTGGAGGTGAATATGCAGAGGCAAAGGTGAAGACCACAGCTGCTCCAAAGAAATAAAAGGGAAGACTTTCTTCCTCTTTCCCTTTCTATTCCTTCCGTGCTACTAACTACAAGTCTATTGGCTTCTGTCACCCACATCTGGGGTGAGTCTTCCCTCCTCAGTTTGTGGCCTGCATGTCAATCCACCGTAGACAAACTCAGAACTGTGACGCACTAATCTACTAGACATTTCCGAATCCATTCTTATTAACATCACAATTAACTGTCACAAGTATTGACATTGAAGTAGCTTCTCTTGTGTCTCTTTTCAACAGCGGTTATTCCCAGAAATAACCATTGTATCAGTATTTATCTTGATATACAAATTTTTTCTTCATCTTAAGTTCCAATCAAAGGGAAGTTTACAATACGCGTTTTTGTTGCTACTTTATGTACATATTATGATTGAAATGTTCATTTACAGTTGAATTAAACAGTCATTGGTTTATAGAAAATAATTTTCTTTAAGATGGCATTGATAGAACTGTAGAGTATTTTCAGTGAGGAATTACTATGAATAATGTCGAGTATATTATATGTCCTTTGGTGTAATTGTTTCATAAACACCTAGATGGGCAATTGTTAAATGACAATGTTGCTATATGAAAAGCTTCAGAGTACATTGGCAAACAACTTTTTATAATGAATAAACTAATTTCTACTTCCACCAACGATAAATTTAAAGTCTGGAACTTTTTTACAGACTGGTGTATACTGTTATTTCTTATGATGGTCTTAATTTACATTTCTCCCATATGCTTATTAGAGTTTGAATATTTTCTTGTAAGTAGGATTTGTTTAATATTTTTCAACTTCTGTTGTGGCTGTTTTTCCTTATTATTTTTTAGAAATTCTATATACTATATTCACATATGAACCTTTCAAATAAAATGTGTATTCCAACATCTCCCAAAGTTTCATCTGCATTTTGCTCCATTGCCAGTGTGTTTTGATGGATACTGCCTTAATATAATACAGTCTAATTTATCTATCTGTTCCTTGATGGTTAGTAATTTTTGTCCTGACATAGATATTACATTTTCCCTCCCGCCCTTCGAGGTAACATGGATGTTCTCTTATAGGACAATCAGGAAATTGTTTCACTTTTTTCAACTTATGTCTACAATCTGATTGAAAATTATTTTTGTGTACTGTATATTATGCTTTATTTCTTAGATGTAGATACTCAACAAGCCTGTGTGTATAAGACTGGTGATTTCTCTTCCTTAATTATCAATACTGAAGACACCTTGTGTAGGAGGTCACTGGAGTTTAAGCATTTATTTATTTATTGTGGTACTGTGGGTTAAAACTAGTCCTTTGTCCTGAACTTCTTCCCTGGACCTTTTTTATTTTTATTTTGAGACAGTTTCTGTATCTGTTAGGGTTCTCAAGAGGAATATATTTAATATAATATAATAAATGATATTTGAGCTCACTCTTTTTCTAATATGAGTAAACATTGCAATGAATTTCTCTCATGAGACTACTTTCATCATATCCTATAGATTTTGATATGTGGTATTGACATTGTCATTTTTTTAATAAGCTGAATCTTTATTGGTACATTTTAGACATACAATTTAGTTACATTCATCACTGGGAATTTGTATCTCTACATGATGTATCTTGGTTCTTATTTTTTTCCACATTCCCCTAGATGCCCTTCCCCCCTCCCCCTTCCCTATTTACAAAGACTTTGTCATTTAATTGTAGAAACTAATTTCTTCTTTAATTTCCTCTGTGATCCATTGTTCAGGAATGTGTTGTTCAATTCCCATGTGTGTTTGAAGCTCTTGTGGTGTCCTTTTCTATTGATTTCCAATTTCATTGCACTATGATCTGATAATATACAGGGATAACTTCAATTCTTTTGCATTTACTTAAACATGTTTTATGAATGAGTATGTGGTCTATTTTGGAGAACAACCCATATGTAGCTGAAAAGAATGTGTATTCTGATTTTGTGGGGTGGAACCAGGGAGGGGAGGGGAATAGGGACAAAAATAAGAACCAAGATATATCATGTAAGGTACAAATTCCCAAAGATGAATGTCATCATACTGTATACCTAAAATATCAATCAATAAGCAATGATTTTTTAAAAATAAATTATATACAAAGGATTTATAAAGAAAAATGTCAATGGCTGCTTGCAGAGTGAGGTGTGGAACAATATACAAGGGCCCACTGGCAGATGGAGATCTGGAGGATCCACTTAAAAACTGAAGGCCTAAATCTTGCTGGAGAGTTCCATGAGAGTCCCTCTCTGGAAGCCAAAGGGCCTAACCTGGAAGGCTGAGGAGTCTGTGCTGAATCACACAGATGGACATCTGAAGGCAGTAGAGAAGGCTGGGGCTTCTTCCACACATGAGACTTTCTTTTTTCCTGCTTGATTCTATCCGGACTATAAGCCTTTAATTGGTGCCATCTACACCTAGAGTGGTTCTTCCTTCTTCAATAAGTTAGTCACTCTGAGACACCCAGAAATGTTCTAAACCTATCGCCTGGGTGTTTCCTAGTCAAGTTGACACTACAGTTTAATATCACATGCTCTTGCTAACTCTGTAAATTGCCCAGGTTGTGGTGGAACTTGCTATTCTCCTGCCTTAGCCTCTGTCCAGGCAGGTATTGAAGAAGTGTAAAACCATGCCTCTTTCCTTTTCAGTGCCAAACTTTACTATAATAGGGAATCTTTCAAGTAATAATTAATTTTACATGAATTTTTATGTTAAATTTTTCTAATGTTTTAATTTTATATTATTTATTTATATGAAATCATTAATTTGGGGTTGTTTTTTTACTGTTTACAGATATGTAACTTTTTATATTTATTATGCTGGTATTTGTGTACTCCCAGTTTGATTGAGTTTTCTGGAAGAACACCAATTAATCTTTGAACTTAAAAATATCTTTTTGATATTGAATGTTTTCTATTTTCTATTAGTTCTTATCTGTAATCTTCAGTCTCATATATTGTTTTCAGCACCATTCTAACTTGAACATTAACTTATTGTATTTCTGTAGATAAGTCACAAAACTTAATATTGTCATAACATTTACTTTTAAACATTTTATAATATCCTTCGTGATTTTTTTCTGTGAGCCATACACAAGTATATATTAATTAATATCCAAACATTTTGGAATTTTTTATTTAATTTTCTGTTATTGATTTCTGTTTATTTCTGCTACGGTTAGATTGTGTATTCAGTATGGTCTTGATTGAGCCACATCTTGATAATCATTCTACCATCTTTTGAATGCAGCCTACATGTATCAGGTACTACATTTTATACACCAATTTTGTTAAATGCATCATCAGTTTTTCTATAGTTTAAAATTATATGTTTCTAATGAGCTGGGCATGGTGGCACACGCCTGTAATCCCAGCACTCGGAAGGCTGAGGCAGGAGGATCGCTGTGAGTTCGAAACCAGCCTGGGCTACATAGTGAGTTCCAGGTCAGTCTTAACTACACAGTGAGACCATGTCTCAAAAAAAGAAACAAAACAAAAAAAGAAACAAATAAAATTATATGTTTCTAAGCTTGTTGTTAAAAGTATTTTAATGTTTCAACCTTTTTTTTTTTTTTTTTTTTTTTTTTGGTGTGCATGGTACTAGGGAATAAAACCAGGACCTTTGCCTGAGCTGTTCTTCCAGGTGCATGCTTTTCATGTTGAAGTCTTAAGTCACAAGTATCCTTGGTATGGATGTAATCAAGTTAAGATTAGGCTGTCAGAATGGGCTGCTGCAACTTGGTATAACTTGTGTTCTTATAACATGCTGGGATTTGGAGCACACAAAAGAATACCACATGATGAAAGAGACAGAGATCAGTTGAAGCAGCTACAAGCCACCCCTAGAAGCTGGGAAGGGGAAGGAAGGATTTTTTCCTGTGCATCTTAAAGGGAGAAAACACTGGTTACTGACTTGATTTCAGACTTTTACTCTACCAAAATGTAAGGTAATAAGTTTCTATGGTTTTAAGGTGCCTTGTTTTTGATATTTTCTTATGGTAGCCTTAGATATTTTATACAGAAGCTAAAACAACTTACCATTGCAAAGAAGAAAGTTTAAGTACATAATCTTAATTGTTCAGAACAATTAGAATAAAAGTGATTTTCTTCTAATATTCTTTATCTCTCAGTATGCTAATAAGCAATAGAAATCAAAATTACACATAAAACAAGAGTTTGAAGTTTTCAATACAGAAAGTATAGTAAATTAAGAAAGTGGATAACGGGATGATAAATTAAGAGAGAAATTAATCAGATTATTAATGTGGTGAGTGTCCAGATGTTATTTGTGGCTACATATTTTAGGTAGTACATATGTTTTTATTTCAATCCTTATATTTAAGGTATGCTCCACTACTTTCAGCAGAGATAAAACTCTTTCAATAGTAAATAATGGAGAATGGAATGAGGCCACTTTGGATATATTCAAGAAACTAATGCCAAAGACAGAATTTAGAATTTCATTTGGTGATGATGGAAGGACAATGTAAAATATAAATTCACAGTGGTCAACAGGTGGATAGTCTTAAAATGGATTGAAAATGCTTACAGATAGTATTGATATTACATTAATAGGACATATGGAAAATGTGGTTTAAGGTTAGGATGCTTAAAATCCATAATGGGAAATCACAAAATAGTTAATATTGAGCTAATGAATTTCTCAAATGACTTCTACTCAGGACAGTGATATAAGATGAAAATGTGTTCTTGGCAAGTTGAAATTAATCACATTCAGGTGGAGCTGGACTTTGGATTCTGGTTTAAATAACGCTCACTCTATTGCCCTTGAAATTGAAGTGATTAACATCTGGCATAAAAGTATACTTGAAGATGGCATCTAAAATGAACAGACATTTCTCAGACAAAGAAGTAAAAGCATCAAGTAAGTACATGAAAAAATATTCCAAATCACTGGTCATTTGAGAGATGCAGATGAAAACAACACTGAGACTGCACCTCACCCCACAAAGAATGGCTGCTATCAAGAAATCAACCAATAACAAATGTTGGCAGGGTTGTGGGAAGAAAGGAACCCTCCTCCATTGTTGGTGGGAGTGCAGACTGGTGCAACCACTATGGAAATCAGTATGGAGATGCCTCAAAGAGCTGGGACTAGAGGTTCCATGTGACCCAGCCATCCCTCTCCTGGGTATCTTTCTAAAAGAACTAAAAGAGTCATATCACAGTGACGTATGCGCACCCATGTTTATAGTGGCACAGTTTGTAATAACTAAAATTTACCCCTAAGTTGGAGACTGGATAAAGAAGATGTGGTTTTTCTGTAAAATGGAATATTACTCAGCCATAAGGAATGAGAAATTAGAGCCATTCATAGGAAAATGGATGCATATTGAGGATATACTCCTAAGTGAAATAAATAAGTCACATGTGTATAAATACTGAATAGTTTCTCTGGTGTGAAAAACTATAGTGGTATATAAGATCCTAATGAGATAGTGGACAATGTGAAATAGGAAGAAAGGGGCTAAAGGTGTAGGGGAAGTGGGAAGGGTAGGGGAGAGGGAATAAGGGAAAAGAAGAAAAATGAGAAAATGAAAAAAATGGAGATAAAGTGTTTGTAAATAGGGAAGGGAGGAGGGGGTGAAGGGAGGGCAGGGATAAGGGGAAAAAAATAAGAACCAAAACCTGTCATGTAAAGGTACAAGATCCCAATGATGAATGTAACTGTACTGTATACCTAAAATGTACTGATAAACTGAATGAGATTAAAAAAATGGCACCAGTGTATATCACAGCAAGAGGATGAAAAACTCTGGCCTAACTTGAGACTATATATATAGATGGCTGAGGTAAAATTAAGTGAAATTCTGGTAGCATAATGTAAAAAAACTGAGAACTTATTTGTATGGAATAGATCCTCTGTATTCTAAATACTGAGTAACATAAAGATGGAGAGAAAGATGTTATAAAGTTCAAGTGCAGAGAGGAAGTAATCTTAGATTTAGTTGAGAGAGTGAATGTCATAGCTAACAACACATGCTTCAAAGAAACTTATATATTTAGAAATGTGACTGGAAAAATCTGGAATTTGTAAGAAGAAGCAAGAAACAAACTGAACTCTATAGTTTTAAATTAAATGATGCGTGAGGAAAAAAAAATGGCCACTTGGTCGAGATACAATTAAATCGGAATGAAGAGAATTTGAAAACTTTTAATTATAACTGAAATGCTAAATACTTTTAAATCAACAAAATTGAAATGATATTGGATTTTGCGTAGCATGTGATATGAGATTTCATAGTTAAGTCCTGATATATTTATATGTCAGATATGCCAAGGTCATGGTCTCAAAAAATGTAGGAATGAAATAGTGAACCAAAGGAAGAAGCTAGGAGAATTCAGTTGGAAATAAGAGGAAGAAGAACAGCTCCTAGAGTTTCATGAGGGGTCCTGAGTTGTAGCCAGTGAGGCCCTTTGTCGGGGGTAATTTATACAGCAAAGTCATAATGTGAGTACAATGTGGATCATATATTATGAACCTGTAGGGTTACAAGTATAGCCATGTAGCTAATATTGATCCAAAAGGGAAATGAGTCCTGTAGCAAGGGTACATGGAAAGAACAAAGGCATTTTGAGAAAGAGATGGGTCCAGATGCACTTGCAGCCCACCTGGTTATTTGGACTTTCTGGACCAGGTGGTGATAATTATAGTATAACTTCAAGTGATTGTTTATTCCTTTGGTAGGCATGTAGGCCTGTCCATTCCATCTTCATCTTGATGTCTTGCTCTCTTCTGATTTGGTTCCAACCACAATTGTGATGTCTTTGTCTTTATATTTTGATTTTGTGCTGACTTCCTTGGGGGCCCAGTCCCTCTCTGACTGTATATTAATTTCTATATAGTTCAGCTGCCTGTAATAAGATTACCTCATTCTGTTGTTTGATTCGTCTTTTCAGAATGAATATTTACCTGACCTTTCATAGGGAAAAATGAAGCCCCAAATAGCTACACTATAGTTCAGGCTGTGGGAGGGAGACGGCCAGGGAATAAGAAGTCCTCAGTCAGCAGGAATCCATATTAGACCTACCTTATGCCTCAGTGTAAACAACTTATATAAACAAGGTCAATCCGGGCACATAGCTGCTGTTGTGTACTTTATAATAAATCTGGACTGCGCAAGCGCTGAGTGGCTGAGGACTGCTGAGAGTGTGTGCTGTGGCTGGGCAGATTACACAGCTGAACTGAGCTATGTGACTAAATAGAAGTGCATCAGACTTTTGTATGGTACCATTTCTCTTCTTCAGGTTGTCTGAATCTCAAGTGAACCTCCCCAGTTTGGACTGGTGACAGGAAACCTTTTAAGATTCCTTTCTAGTGTTGCTGTTGTTGCTTATTTATTTTACTTATGTATTGATTTTTAGCATTCTTTATATTTTGCTAAACTTTGGAGCGTTCTTTGAGATTCCTAGAGACTAATAGATTATTAGTTGAGACTATAATGATTGCTACCCTCTGCAGTTACCCACCAAGAGACTTTGTTTTTGCCCTCTCCTGTTTGTTTTTGGTTCCCTAAGAACTCACCCTTAAGAACAGATCGTATCTTATAACTCTTTCAGTTATATATAATAGATTGTTACTGTTCTAGAGCTCTGTTGATATTGTGTTGAGATGTGTAAAAGGAAAGTTTTTTGTAATCACATGACTGAATCAAATTCTTTTAGTGCTTTTGTCCCTGTAGCTATAATGATGCTTTCACAAATGTTTGTTTTCTTAACCCCACATTGTACATTCACCCTGGACACGAATGTCCGGATTGCCTGCAGAAGGATAAATGCTCTTCTTCCAGGTGTGACAGGGTTCTCAAAAAGTCTTATGCCTGGAGATTAAGCCTTCACTATGGAGAGCCTGTCAGAGGTATTTCAAAATGGTTCCTTTTTCTCGTACCCTGCTAAAGCTTTGAGGGGATCTCTTCTGGGTCTCTATTGTGAAAACTTGGTGTACTTCCTCAAAACAATACCCACAAAAAGTGTGTCAGCTACCCTGAAACTATACCCCTTGGAGTTTCTCACTCTTATATGTCGATGCTCAAACTCTGGAGTTTCTGGTATTCTTAACAGGTAAGGACTCTAGCAGCTTTTTCTCTGGGTAGCACCAATAGTGAGGCTCATTGTATGCACCTGCCATCCGGAGTGACAGTTTGCTCTAAAACTCATTTCTCTGGTGAGTCAAAGAAAATTGTTGATTTTCATTTAGTCTACCTTTTTTTGTTGTTGTGAGGATAGGAATGATAAATCCTGAATTCTGTGTATGGCATAGCTCTACTTGTCTTTTATTTTTAATTAAAAGATTCTTTTGGGTACCAGGGATTGAACTCGGGACCTTGTGCTGTGAGACATGTGCAATACCTCTGAGATAAATCTCCAGCCCTGTAACTGTCTTTTGAAACAGCATATTATTGTCTATTCATACCATCAGAGATTTTGTAGGGATTTCCACAAGTTAAATTTTCTTGGAAATGAACTAAGCAAATCTTTCCAAGTGTATTACTACTATGTGTGTTAAAATATAGAGAATGAATGTGGGAGAAGACACTGTCCAGAACCCAAATATATGAACTCTGAGATTTGAAGTACAGTGGAAATGAGTCTTTGATGGTGTTTCTGCAGAGATGGTTGTCTGTGGGGGTACAAGTATACCCAATTCAAACAACCAGTGACCTTTACACCAAGTAGCTTGCAAGGTCCCTTCCCCTGTCCCTCATTGGCTGAGGTCAAGGAGGTAAAATCTTTATCATTACAGTCTAGGTTTCTTTTAGTTTCTTAGAAAACTTACTATTTTCTGTGCATTATTTTGATTGTGGAACAGTACTTGCTTATCAATTATCTAGTTCTAATATCTTATTCTGGGACTTTTGGGGTGGGTAACCTTTTTTATTTTAATCAAACTGCAAGTTTCTGTCCAAACTTAGAACCAAATGAAAATGGATTATTTATCTATTTCTTACATGACCAAATATATTAATAGAGGTTTCTCTGGGATGTTGAATTTATAGTTTATTTTATAGAATTTTTAAAAAAAGCTTGTATTTAAAAAAGTTATCTACAACAATTAATTTATAATATGAAATATCATCACTTGTAAAATGAAGAAACAATGTATGTAGAGAGGCTGCATTTTGCTTTGATAATCATAGAATGTATAGCAGAACACATAACTAGGAAACATATTCTTAATAAAACATCAGAATGTCTATAGTGAGAGCACACTTGTGATCATTTAAACAAAATTACAGTGCAAACATAACGTGTTGAAAGTATAGAAGTAAAATGGCTTCCTTATGTCACTCTATGAGGTCCTGAAGTAGGTTTCTTGAAAACACAATTTTAAAATTATGACTTTTCTTGTCTCCTTTCTATCTTTTTTTTTCTTTTATCCCACATTGAGGTAGGGGATTAGGGTGGGGTAAATCAGTTAAATGACTATGAAGAGCCTGTGCATTATGGAAATCCAGAGCACAGGAATAGATTCAGAATACAGGATGACTTCAGTTCCCAAACTCTGAACCTGGGACAAATCAGAAATGTCCTATTTTCATTTTTCATTTACATGTGATATAAAACCAAAAGGACCTTTAATAGGACTGAGTAAATCTAATGTTATGCCATTACATTTTGTTTGCATGGAGGAGAAGAAATCTACAAATTCCACACATTAAAAAAAAGCCCTACCATTGTTCCTCCTTGGACCTGTGAGTCTATTCATTGGCCCTTTCTCACTCCGAAGAGTTTATTACTCTTCCACCTTCCATAAAAATCCTATCTTTTTCTGTGTGTCTTATTCAACTCTTTGTTCAGCCCACCAAGAACCATGAAAGATTCTTTTCAGCACCCCAAAGCTGGTAACAATCTTACCTCCACTCTTCCAGTCTTCTTGCCCAGGCTACCAATTAAATGAGCATAAAACAGATTAAAACTAGGAAAAAATTTAATCATGAATCTACACACAAAAATAATGAGACACAAAGTAAGGCCAAATGACTTAAGCATATTTAGCAGCTTCAGAAAAGAAGAGGGGCCTGGGGATTTTTTTGGGAAAGCACGGGCAAAACTGGGAGGTTGATAGTTGAAATACATGGAGAATAGATGTGGTTGTGTAATGCAGAAAAGATTCTCTCAGGTGACAAAGCTACCTCTACCTGGCACTTTTATTAATAAGTAATTTTACTAGTAAACAAATCTCCTTTATAAATATAAATGTCTTTTATAAAAATAGTGATTTAGAGTTATTTTCTCTCTGCAGTTTCTTAAAATAATCAGTTTAAAAATAATGAAGTCCTAAAGAGGCATATTTTGGGTAGCATATTATGGTCTACAGTTGTCTTATTTACTTTCACACTGGTTCAAAATTCCTAACATCCACAAGTTAAAGGAAGAAAGGTTTATTTTAGCTCATAACTGGCAGAGTTTTCCATCCATAAGGATGGTTCCAAGGAAGGGCAGCACAGTAGAGGGACATGGTGGAAGACAAACAGTTCATTGCATGACAGACAAATAACGGCAGCTTTCTTTCTTTCCCTTTTCATTCTATCCAGGCTGGAAGCCTATTGGTTGGTGCCATCAACAACCAGAGTGGGTCTTCCCTCTTTAGTAAATCCACAGTCCACACCTACAACTATACTACACCGATAATTAGACTTACCGAGTGATACACATCCATGATCCACCCACCTCCGATAAGCCCCAGTTATGAGTGAATGAGGCTTTGGGAGTACAGTTAGACATAAGCCATAATGACAGTCACGTTTTTTTTTAAATTAATTTTATTGGTACATTTTAGGTATACAATATAATGACAGTTATCATTGGAGATTTGTACCTTTACATAATATATCTTGATTCTTATTTTTCCCCATTCCCTTGCTCTCCCTTCAACCCTTCCAACCCTCCCTATTTACAAAGACATTGTTTCTATTTTTTCATTTTCTCATATTATTTCCTTTCCCCTACCCTTCCCACTTCCCCTTCTGCTTTGCACCATTTCTTTCTATTTCATATTGTCTATTATACATTTAGTCCTTATTTACACTTGCAGTTTCTCACACCAGAGAAATTTCAGTATTTACACACGTGATTCCTATTTATTTACTGAAGAATATCACCTCTATATGCATCCATTTAGCTACAAATTCCTTTAATTTCTCATTCTTTATGGCTGACGAGTACTCCATTTTAATTTTGAAAAACACATTTTTCATTATCCAGCTTCCATTTGATGGATAACTGGACAATTACCATGTTTTAACTATTATAAACTGTGCTGCTATGCATATGAGTGCAACATGTATTGCTATGGCATGATTCTTTTAATTCTTTTGGGAAGATAACCCACAGGGAAGTAGCTGGGTCAAATGGGACTTCCAATCCTAGCTCTCTGAGGAATCTCCATCCTGATTTCCACAGTGGTTACAACAGTGTAGATTCCCACCAAAAGTATAGAAGGGTTCCTTTTTCCCCATACCCCTGACAGCATTTGTTATTGGTTAATTTCTTGATAGCAGCTATTCTTTCTGTGGTTAGGTGGAATCTCAGCATTATTTTCATTTGCATCTCTTGAATGACCAGTGATGTTGAACATTTTTGTATATGTTTATTTGCTACTTCTACTTCTTTGTCTGAAAAGTCTGTTCATTTCAGATTCCCATTTTTGGATTGGATTTTAAATTTGGAAGGTGTGATTTTTTAAAAGTTGTTCATATATTCTAGATTATAAACCTTTGTCTGAGGAATAGCTGCTAAAAACTTCATTCTCAGGAATGAGCCCTGCTAACATTTCAATTATGGTCCAGGGAGACCCAATCACAGCTCAGACCTGCAGAACTATAAAGCAGTAGATAATACAGTTGATAAGATTATGTTATTTTATGCTTCTGAGTTTGTAATAATTTGTTACAAAAATAAGAAATTAGTACATTGTGTTAGAATTTTTAATTTTTAAAATCAATACTACAATTTCCCTAACAGTATCATTTCAGGAACACTGCAGTCTTCGTTGCCTCATGTAAATGAGGTGGATAGAAAAAGAGTAAATGACAAAAGATAAATTGCATCACAAAACTCACATGAATGATTAATATAAGGCAGTTTGTATCCATTATTTGATTTAGTTCTTCAGATTTGTGAAAGGCAAAATGTTCAAATTTATGTTGCCACACACATGAAAAATAATTTAATTATGTAATTTTAATAATCTGCCTATGCATAATTAAATTAATTATTTAGGGATTATGAGCTGACACATAACAGAGCAAAAGAAAAATGTATTTTAGCTAAATTATTATTTACATATATATGTAGAACACATGGATTTTCTTCCTAGATGAAAAGAAAAGCAAGAAGAGCCTCTTGAATTATAGATACACTTATGTTCTGGATTGTCTAGAGTTGGAGCTGCATATTTCACTAGATTTTTAATTCCCAATCAGATAATTATACTAAACTCGCAATATGTCCATAGGATCAATCATTCCCATCATCAGAAGTAGGGAATCTAGAGCTTTAATAGACTTAAAATCATTCAGATCTTAGAAAATCATATAACCAGAGAGAGAGAGTATCATATTTTCTTTATTCATTCATTTGCGGAGGCACATACAGGCCACTGTTATGATTTATCTGTTAAGAGCTGTGCTACGGTAAGCACTCACATGGGTGGACCACTGGAATATTATGTCTTGGAATCTTTTAGGAAGATGCTAGAAGACATGGAGCAGGGTTAAATGGAATTTCTATTTTTAGACTTTTGAGGAAAAAGTCTAAAATCTCTTTACAGATTTCAATAGTTGTTGTACAAATTAACAATCCTACCAACACTATAAAGTTATCTTTTCCCCTAAAACCTCATTAGCATTTGTTTTTATTTATTTATTTTCAGTTTTTGATGATAGCCATTATTTTCTGAGTAAAATGGAATCTCAACCTTGTTTAATTTGCATTTCTTTAACATTCTTTACGTTGCTGAATATTTTCTCATGTACCTTTTGGCCTTTTGTATTTCTTCTTTTGAAAAGTGTCTATTAATTTCAATTACCCATTTTTTAATAGACTTTTATTTGAGGAGTCTAATTTTGTTGAAATCTTTATATATTCTGTGCAAGAAGTAGCCAGCAGCAATGCAAAGAAATGGACCTGAGATCATTTGTAGAGGTTAGAAGATGCAGAATCAACTCCAGACATGTTCAGCCACCTCATCTTTGACAAATGAGCCAGATACTTTCATTGGAGGAAAGACAGACTCTTTAATAAACGGTGCTGGAAAAATTGAGTTTCACCTTGCCAAAGCTCCCCTATTTTTTAGGTTGTCTGTTCACTCTGTTGTCTCTTTGTTGGGCAGAAGCTTTTAAGTTTGTTGTAATACTATTTCTTGATTGTTGGTGTAATTTCTTATGCAATTCAATTTCTGTTCAGAAAATCCTCATTAGTGCCTAAATCTTCAAAAGTTTTACCTACTTTTGTCTTCTAGCAATTTCAGTATTTACTTGTATATCTAGGTGTTTGACCCATTATGACATGATTATAGTACAAGGTAAGAGATATGGATCTAGATTCATTTTTCTGCACATGGATGACCATATTTTTCCAGAACCATTTGTTAAAGAGACTATCTTCCTCTATCTTTTTTGGACCCTTTGTCGAAAATCAGATGGCTTAAGGTACCTGGATTTGTTCCTTCATCCTTAATTCTGTTCCAGTGGTCCACATGTCTGTTTTTTGTGCCAGTACCATGTTGTTTTTATCATCGTAACTTTGTAATGTAACTTGAAATCCCAGACTGTGACACTTTCTACTTAGCTTTTATTGTTGAGGATTGCTTTGGCTATTTGGGATCATTATTGTCTTTGTATAAATTTTAGGATTATTTCTTCTAGTTCTTGAAAGTGACCTGTATGTCCATCAACAGACAGATTCAGTAAATGTGTTATATACACACAATGCAGTGATGCTCTACCATAAGGAAAACTAAACTTGAGTCTTTTGTAGGAAAACAGTGCACCTTAAGCCCATGATGCTAAGTGGAATAAGACTGACACCCAAACCTCAACAAAAGCTCCAACAATACTGGGGAGGCTGAGGCAGGAGGATTGCCATGAGTTCGAGACTAACCTGGGCTACATAATGAGTTCCAGGTCAATCTCAACTACATAGTGAGACCCTGTCTCAAAAAAACCAAAAAAAAAAAAAAAAGATTTAATACCTTAAGTATATAAAAATACAATTTGATAGTAATAAAACAAAAATGAAAAATATACAATTTAAAAATTTAAAAAAAGATTTCAGTAGATATTGATTCATAAAAGACCTAAAAATGGCAACATATATTTAGGGGCTTGATATCATTAATTATCATGGAATTAAAAATCAAAACCACACTGTAAAAGCACATTGTGCCTGTGAAAACGGCTATTATAAAGACAAAAGCGTACTAGTTTTGGCAAGTATATAGAGGAAAACTAGTATTTTGTTTTAACAGAACTTTTATCTACATCAAAGTAATTACGCAAGGTACAGAGTCACCAAGGAAAATATAATGTTTAATTTTATTTATGTATTTAAAAAAATACAGTATACCCAGGCCAGGAATTTAGCTCAATGGTGCTTTAACTACTTCACAAGTGGAATGTCCAGAGTTCCACCCCTGTACCAATGTATATATAAACAGAGAGAGAAAACAGCAATGGTGGCTTCCTGTATATTAGGCAGGGTGGGCACACACTGTAGTGATACACTACAAATGGAGATAAAAATACCTAAAAGGATAATGAGTATGTTTTCTATCTTAATGGTGGTGATTTTTCCAGAGATACTGATATATGAATATTGATCTATTTGTATATTTGTAAAAATTTATCCTCACATATTTTAATCTATGTGTGTGTGTGTGTGTATATATATATATATATATATATATATAGATATATATATATAATTTAATCCTGCCCTAAAACTCCAGGCTCTAATATCTAAATATCTAGTACCAGTATTTCTCATTTGAATCACTTGAACAGCTACTACATTGTTGGGCTTTTTTTCTTTCTCTTGACTCTTGTAATAATTAATTTTCTGTGTGACACAGTAGTTTTTCAAAGTTTATCAATTTTACAGACCTGACCTTATATCTTTTCCAAATCTTTCTTGGTAAGTGGAACCTCATCTCTTTAATGTGACTGATAATAGTTACATGTTCTGGCTTCTACTCTACGCCCATCCCCCATATCAACTTTTCCCACTTATTCCTTAGCTTTTCAAAGTCTCTATATTATGACTTTTTAAAATGTTTCAAACATATAAAATTACACCTGCATTAGAACTTTTATTCAAATAGTATCTGTCTAAAATGCTCTCACTGCACAATTTTCGTGTTTCTTTCTCCTTTTATTCAGATGTATGCCTGAAATATTCTCAATAAATCTCTGCAACCTACATAGAATCTACTATTCCATGTCATGTGACCTACATTATTTTTATAGAGTACGTACCACTCTCTTAAAATATATCATCCAATTTTTATTATTTCATTGCCCACTATAATTTATGCTTTACTACAGTAAAGAGCTTTTAGCATTCCCTTGTTGCAAGAGTACACGAATAGTTCAATGAAAAAGAAGAGATAGTACAGAAATATCACCTTTATGTTACCAATAATAATTTCTATATTTGATAGTTTACTGCTTCAGAGAAAAGAATGAGCTTTAAAAACACTGATGTATACAGATAGATAAAAATGGGGTACCTTTCCTTAATTTTTGTAAACAGTTACAGAATAGAAAATAATTATTCTAGAATATAGAAATATAACTTCATAATTTGTAGTAAGCTAGAAATTTATGACACAGAAAAATTAAACCTAATAAAATATACACAGTAGATCTTCAAGAAATGAATAACATATTTCTCAAGACATCAAGAGGAGATACATTTGCAGTATTTTTATTTTTATTCCTCAGGATTAAATCCAGAATTTATAAGTAGCTGACACAAAGCAAAGTCATATGTCAACATATTTTAAAAGTTAGTAGAAATATAGGTCAGAACACAAAATGGCATTACTCACAGGAGTACTTCAACTGACTGTAAAAATCTTTATATTCATAAGTCTCCAGAAAGTTACAATTTTTTCAGAATAATTTTGATTTTTTTTTTCTTACTGCATTTTTTGGTACATTTTAGGTATACAGCAGGGTTACATTCATCATTGGGATCTTGCACCTTTACATGACAGGTCTTGGTTCTCATTTTTTCCGCTTGTCCTTGCCCTCTGTTCACCCTCCTACCCTCCCATTTACAAACACTTCATTTCCATTTTTCATTTTCTCATATTTTTTTCCTTTCCCTTATTAGATTTCCCCTACCTCTCCCACATTCCCTACACCTTTAGCCCCTTTCTTCCTATTTCACATTGGCAATTATCTCATTAGGATCTTATGTACTATTTTTCACACCAGAGAAACTGTTCGGTATTTACACATGTGTGACTTATGTATTTCACTTAAGAGAATATCCTCAACAAATTTTCCTATGAATGTCTCTAGTTTCTCATTCTTTATGGCTGAATAGTATTCCATTAACCACATCTTTATCCAATCTCCAACCGATGGGCAAATGGGCTGTTTACAAGTTTTAGCTATTACAAATTGTGCCGCTATAAACATAGGTGTGCATATATCACTGTGATATGATTCTTTTAATTCTTTTGGAAACATACCGAGCAGAGGGATGGCTGGGTCAAATGGAACCTCTAGTCCCAGCTCTATGAGGTATCTCCATATTGATTCCCAAAGTGGTTGCACCAGTCTGCACTCCCACCAACAATGGTGAAGGGTTCCTTTCTCCCCACAACCCTGCCAACATTTGTTATTGGTTGATTTCTTGTTAGCAGCCATTCTTTGTGGGGTGAGGTGGAATCTCAGTGTTGTTTTCATCTGCATCTCTCAAATGACCAGTGATGTGGAACATTTTTTTCATATATTTACTTGCTGCTTTTACTTCCCTGTCTGTTCATTTTAGATGCCCATTTTTTAATCGGGTCTTTATATTTGGGGGTGCTGATTGTTTTGAGTTCTTTATATATTCTAGATAATAGTCCTTTGTCTGAGGAGCAGCTGGTAAAAATTTTAAAATCACACTATGCTGTCACCAAATATATAAAGTTTAGTTGTATGTTAAAACAAAAAAAACTGGGTATTAGAAGTTTTACAAGAAAGTGAAATTGGTTCCACAGTCATATCCTCCTGTGTTGACCATTAAAAAATGCCTGAGAAAAGAAATCTGAAAGAGGGAAAGTTGATTTTAGTTCATTGTTTCAGAGATTTTAGCCTTGGTCATTTGGCTCTGTTGTTTCCAGACCTGGAGGCAGAGCATGAAGATGGGGAGATGTTTACATCCAAAATATAATGCCTCTTGTGTATGTAAATTGTATCAAGAATTTTTGAAAATTATTTTTTAGTTATTGACTGCAATTAAACACACGTATAACTATGACCCATCAATTTCATGTTTTCTTATGCATCCAAAAGTTATCTGAACACGTGTTCATCAAAACATAGTATTAGCATGCACATAGCAGTGATAAAGAACAGCAAAACTAGAAAGAGTTAATGGCCCATTAATTGCCGAATAAGGAACACACACACATACACACACAAATTATATATACATATATATGTACATATGTGTATATTTATTAAAAAAGTAACCTACTACAATATGTAAAAATGAAATTAAATAATTATAATCTAACCTAGCAACATGGATGAATTTCAAAATGAAAATATTGAGGCACAGTTTCCATATACAAAAGAGTGAATAGTATTTGTAAAGTTTGAATTATGTTGGGCTATTTTGTACTGCTATTAATTAATTAGTGCTATTTTGTAGCACCATTTGATTTTGAAAGAAGTTGATGTGAATGGTATTATGGGGGAGGCTTCTTGAAAGCTAGTATTGATGTATGATTTAAATATGCAATATTTATTTTATGAAGATTTGTCATATTATTTATATAATGCCATAAACCTTGTACTCTACATAAATAGCCACCATAATAGCACAGATCTTTCTAGAATGCAACTTAAATTTTGTCTGTGAAGCTATCACAACAGTACTGTTAAAATTATGTTTTGTGAATGTAGTTATTGTTATGATATTTAGTTTAATTTAAATATCAGATTATATGAACAAATTAATAGAGATTTATCCAAAAATTTAAAAAATACAACTAGCATATAATCCAGTAAATGTATATATTTAAGTATATACATATATATATATTTTTTTTGAAATATGTGGAAGACACATGTTCACCGCAACATTTTTCACAGTAGCCAAGAAATGGAAACAACCATCATACCTGTACATGAATGAAGAAAATGAAATAAATGCAATGGAATGATATTTAACCTTTAAAAGAATGATTTCCTGTAACTTCTGATAAATATGGATTACATCATGTTAAGTGAAAAAAGACAAGCACAGAACAGATCGTTCTCTATATAATAAAGCTAGAGTAGTAAAGGTCATAGAAGCAGAGAATAGAATAGTGGCCAGTGGGGATGGGGAAAGGGAAATGGGAGATATAGGTAAAAGGTTATACAGTTATGCAAAATGAATAAGTCCTAGAGGTCAACTGGAGCATGCTTGTCTACTGACAATAGTATATTATATATATAATTAAAATTTTTATATAGAGGTAGATCTTAACAATAAGAGTTCCAGTTATCTATTCAAAATTAATCATCTCAGCAGCAGCATAATACTCAATAAGTGGAACAGAGAAAGTTTATAATGGGTATAAATATGGTATAGTTTTTTGTGATATATTTATATGTATATCAGTTATGTTATATCACCTCACTGTATAATCATAGTGTACTACAAACACCTACTAATAAATACAGTGACAGATAACAATAATGAATTGTTCTTCCTTAAATAAATGTGTTAAGCATTATAACTTAATGTAAAGAAAACTCATAATAATAGAAATATTTTACATCTTTATAGGGATTGTCTAATTGTATACATTTGTCAAAACAAACTACAAAGTTGTAATATATATTATTGTGTGTAAAATAGTTTTCTCAAGAAACAATTTTACGTGCCAAGTACTATGCTTTAGTTTCCCTCTGTATGTCATTTAATTATGACACAACTTTACAGATAGAAATTACTGGTATAATATAGAAAGATAATTAGCTTTTTAAAAAATTAGGAAATAGCACAGATTTTCATCTCCTGTCATTCTTGGAGCTATGATTCCAATTTAAGCAAAGGATAAAGTGTTATAGCCCAGTTGTCCATCAACTGGAGACTGGATAAAGAAGATGTGATTTTTAAAAATAAAATGGAGTGCTACTTAGCCATAAAAAAACAAGAAACTAGAGTCATTTATAGCTAAGAGAATGCATATCGAGGCGTACTCTTAAGTGAAATTAATAGGACACATGTGCAAATACCAATAGTTTCTCTGATAGGAAAAACTAAAAGTGTAAATAAGGATTAAAATGTGAAATTGATATTGTGTAGTAGTAAGAAAAGATCTAAAGGAGTAGGGAAAGTAGGAGGAGTGGGGGAAAGGTAAAACTGGAAAAGAAAAAAATGGGAACAAAGTCTTTGTTAATAGGGAGGAGTGAAAGGTGAAGGGAGGTCGGGGGAATGGGGAAGAAATAAGAACCAAGATACATCATGTAAAGGCACAAGACACCAATGGTGAATGTAACTGTATTGTTTGCCTAAAATTTACCAATAATCTTAATGGAATAAAAAGTGTTATAGCATAGATATATCTGTTATTCTCTGTTAAATTTTAGTAGACTTTGTAAAACAAGCCTAGTCTATCTACTGTGGACCAAAATAAACACTGATGCACAATATAATACCAAGAAAACCTTTGTTAGTAATCATTAAAGGACATACTATCATTTTGATTTGTTTTTCTAGTTTTCCTTTATCTCTGAAGTAAAACTCAGAGTGGGCATTCTTATTATTGTAATGTTTGGAAAACCTTCAGAAATAAGTTATATGATTAAAGATGAGTTAGGAAATGTAGATTTGGCTTTATGGTTGAGTTTTCCTTGTATTTGTCTGATGTCTAACTTAGGTTCCAAGAAAAGATAATCTTGTAATTTTAGTATAAAAATTAGTTTATATTCTTATAATGCTCATTGGGAAATATTAACTAATTATCCTTCAGACAATGATACCCATATAACATACATAATTTCCATAATTACTATATATAAATTGTGAATATTATTTTCATATTTTTGAAAATAGCTTTAAAATTTGCTCAATATCATATAAATACTTTTAAAATGAATTTATTAGTATATCTATATAGTGTATCTATATTTTTAGTGCTACATTTATATATTGTATACAATATAATGACTTTAATGTTGGAAATGTGCACCTTTACATAATCAACCTTGGTTCTTGTTTTTTACCCCATTCCCCTACCCACCTTTCAACCCCTTTCCCTCCCTATCTACAAAGATTCTGTTTCCATTATTTTTCATTTGCTCATATTAATTCTATTCCCTTCTTTCCTTTCCACTACCCCTCCCATTTCCCCTTCCTCTTGTCCCTTTTCTTGCCATTTCACATTATCTATTATACTTTTTATTCGTTATTTACACTTTCAGTCTCTCACACTAGAGAAACAATTTGGTATGTACATATGTGTGTCCTATTTATTTCACTTAAGAGCATCACCTCAATGTGGCTATAAATGTCTCTAATTTCTCATTTTTTATGGCTGAGCAGTATTCCATTTTATTGAAAAAAAAACACAACATTTTCTTTATGCAGGCCTCTGTTGATGGCATTTAGGCTGCTTCCAGATTTTAGCTATTACAAAATGTTCAGCTATGAACATGGGTGTACTTATCACTATGGTATGATTCTTTTAATTCTCTTCTCCCAGCAGGAGAATAGCTGGGTCAAATGGGACTTCCAATCCTAGTTCTTTGAGGTATCTCTATGCTGCTTTTCACAATAGCACCAGTCTACAAATATTATAGGGTTGGAGCTGGAATTTAAAACTGTGTCTCTTTTAGAAATTGTGCTGAGTAGTTTAGTATACAGATTTTTTTCACTAAGCAGATTATACAAGTTAAAATATTTTCAATAGAATTCATTCGTTCCCAGATTTTCTCCATTTCATACCATTTCAAGCATTAATTTTGGGTTTTATGTGTGATTGCATGGAAAGTGTACCAATAGCTGAAAATTTTTTCAGGGTGAATTGTCTATTCTAAGCATCATTTTGTCTCCAACGTTTTAGTTTATGCCTCATACATTTAAAATAGGAAGTCATTTAAGAGATGATTAGTGGGCAAAGCATAAATCTGTCTTATCCCTTACTATGTAGTTCAGTGTGCTACTTTTGAATGAGAGAATGTGAGTCTACAGAAATTAAAAAGTAATTTAAAGATGCTGGGTGTGGTGGCGCATGCCTGTAATCCCAGCACTCGGGAGGCTGAGGCAGGAGGATCGCTATGAGTTTGAGACCAGCCTGGACTACATAGTGAGTTGCAGATCAGTCTCAACTACACAGTGAGACACTGCCTCAGAAACAAACCAAAAAAAAAAAAAGTAATTTAAAGAGCATATGATTTGGAATTTTCCTATCAGACAAGGAGTCACTTGCAGCCTTCCTAAGAAGCTGAGCTCCCATCTTGCAGACACATGTGCACTGTTGATTCACTTGCCTTGATTATAGTGAAATTACCAAATTATTTTTAAAAATAATTAAAAATACTTTGGCCAAATATGTCAAGACATAAACTAAGTAGAACAAAAACAAAAATTTAAAAATAAAATGAATTTTTCTGCCCCATATGCCAGTTATCAATATGAAATCAAAATATGCTTGGAAATACTTTTAAAAAGATAGTTAAATTTTCAGATAAGTCAAAAGCTGGAACTAAAAAAACTGGTAATTAGATATAGGAAGATCTAAACTCAAATAACACATCTGATTTATGAGTAGCGGAGTCAAAGTTTCTCTTTTAAAACACTTAAAATTCTACCACTGGGAGAAAACATTGCTATTTTATCAGTTGATCTGGTTTAGGAAATGTATCTGCAAGTATATCCTCATATTTATGAAAATAAAATTTTGAGAATGCTCCTTTATTTCTAAGCATGTCACTGATCATAGACTCTATTCTTAAACTAGTCTTTGAGCAAATACCAAGAGGAAAATGAACTTTAGTGTAGACAGTGTGTTAACTCACTTACTTTTTAAAGTAATTTGTATTGATTTGATAGTACACACACATACACATACACATGCAGTAATCCATTTAGTCAAATCTGGGTTATTCTGAATTGTTTCTGCTATTCGACAATTTGTAATTATGAGAAAGCATAATTTCCTCTCTGGGACATGGTTTTGTGTAAGATAAGCAAGAAATAGGTGACTTCAAAATATATACTTTAATGATTCATGCATTATTTTTATCCAAAAATAGTCTTTGGATATTGGTAATGAGGACCATGAAATTATGTATGAAATAAAGTATATAATCTGGATCCTTATCTTAGCTCCTTTCTTTGATTTTAATGGAGAGTTTTCATTCTGTTTTTTTTTTTAAATTCTTATATCTTCATTTTTAGGGTGAAGGTAAAAGCTTATTTTTATTTATCTAGGAAGTATCAGTTTAAAAAAGTTGGATTCAGCACAGGTAGTCCAGTAAGTTTCTGAGGTACAAGATTATCCCTGAAATTTCGATTTTCAGGCTATTTAGAGGATTGAATTCATAGCTAACAAACTGAAGAAAATATTTTAACAGGGTAACATCTGAGAAGTTGTATGAATAAAATGTTTTCATTCTATCCTATAAATCAAAATGAAGAATAATACATTAGTATCAGAGAATTAAAAAAAAACTAAGCAAATTACATGTATGTGATAAAATTCCTAAAATCATGAATACATAGAGGTTGGACAATGCAATTTCAAAAAATTACACCAAATCAACATTGAAAAAGCCAAGCCGAATTTGGAGCAGATTTAATATGCTGAAAATTTTAGAGAAGAATGAATTAGAGCTTCTCTTATTTACTAAAAATGTTTAGAAAAGTAAACACTTTCATGAAAATCTCTTAAAAGTCTATATTCTAAAAAAAAAGGACAACACAACCTGTTGTTTAGACAACACAGAAGCTGATCAGAAATGGAAAGTACACACATGAAAACATTTACCTTAGAAGAAAATAATCATGTGCTCATTGGGGAACAACCTCTGCTCACTGAACTGCTGACGATTAGTTGCGTCACCCAGGAGAGAAGGAGAAAAGCCCCTGGGAAAAGAACCTGCAGAGATATGGCTCAAGTCAAATTGGTGAAGCAGTTTCCTTAGAATAACAAAGTTTGAAGCCCTGGTATCCTATATTTGAAATTAACATGTTTTTAAAAAAAAAAAAACAAAAAATAATCTGACTCTATTTTACCGAGGACCATGGCCCGGAACCATGCTAAGTACCATGATAAACTCTATTACAAGCTAATGGCTTAGGCAGAGGCATTTTCTATTCTTTTCTTTTTTTGTTTCTAGAGCAATTTTGTAAATTTCCCTCAATGATCCCACACCTCAAAATTCACCCTATCATCATATCATGTCCAAAAGTAACAGTTAATTCTAAAATTTAATCTGCATTGTAATTTTATTTGCTTTTCAGTAGTTCAGATAAAAGGTATCCAAATCATACCTTTGCTTCAATGCTTTTGCCCCAAAGAATAAATCTTAAGATACTAACAACTCACCAATAAATAAACAAATCTAGAAAAAATACTCATTTTTATGACTATATTGCACATGTAAAAACATGAATGTATGAGTAAAACCATGAAAATAACAATGTGTCAATTATTAACTCATTTCTTTCATGAGGATAAAATTTTACTGAATTTTATTTCCAACTCTACATTCTTTAAAAATAATTTTGCCTCATGGCACAATAATTTCATTTTCATAAACAATTCTGTCAGTTTAGATGCAACTAATATCTTGATAATAAAGTCAACCATACAGCATAATCTTTCAGTAAATGAATTTTAAATAGTCCTACTCATAAAATGATTTTATTGTAACAATGATATAAAAATGCAAACAATTTATTACTAATTTAAGTGGCTTATTTTATTTAAAAAAGCAAACTCCATTTTTTTGTTGTTTTTTTTTTTTTTGGTACCGATGTGCAAACTTGGGACCTTACACTTGCAAGTTAGGTGCTGGAACCACTGAGCTAAATCTCTGGCCCAGCAAAAGCCATTATATTATGTTTTTTTCCAAACCTATTTTCCATTTTTAACCACTTATGCATTTCATTAACTTATTTGAAATATATAGGTGACTTTCAGTGACTTGATGTATATATGTAAAGGGAAATATATTTTATAATAAAACATTTTGAGGTGTACTGAATTCTAGATCTAATTCATTTCTGCTTGCTAGTAGATCTTTTAATCATTTATGACAATATTCTTACAGCCAATAGCAAACAAATACAAGAAAACAATGGTTTTATTGTTCATCGGGTGATGGTTGTTATGCTTTTTATTTGTTAAGGGATGGAGGATTTTATACAGTTCTATGCATCTTGTTATTAAGATACTCTCTTTTAGCTTCACACCCATTATCCTAGAAGGTGATTTGTGACGCTGTGGCTAGAACTCAGCAAGTCATATCACTATTGCATTTGGCTTCCTGCTCTATCTTGCCTCTTGTGGGGCAAGAAAGAGGGATTCTAGGAAGGAGATTATTATTTTTGAGGAAAGAAAATCTCCCTTTTCCTATTTTCTGTCTCTCAATGTATCACCAAAGCTATAACTAGGCAGCAAGGGCATGGCTATTAGTTGTAGTCCCAGCAGTTGATTTAAATTACCAGGTGGTGGTGTTTTTCAGATTGTCACACCAGTCTCCTCATGCCCCATTAGATGCCACCATGAGCCAAGCTATATCTTGACCTCTGAAATCTGTGCACTACTTCAAGTCGCTTTCTCCTCTAAACTGCTGTCTTATTATGGAAGCCAGTAAGGATCTATTCTTTAGAGATCTGAAGCTGTAGGGATAGTGGTTATTGTAAGAGATTGCTTCCTGTGATACCTCGGTAGTCCATTTTTATTTCTAATTACATATTTTAGGTAATTCCTCATTAAACTAGTTTGAAATACTTGGTGTGGCTTTTGTTTCCTAGAGTGAACCTTAAGTAATATATCATGCCTAAATTTTCTTAAGAATGACCTTGTAGTCTGAGTAACTAATTTGAAGATAGTGATACACAGTGTAATAATTATTATTCTTTTAACATTTGATTATGAAATTTTGTTTTACTTTTTCATAAAATAAAACAGTTTTTAAAAGAATTACCTAAATAAATTAGCATCATTGTGTTTGAGAGTAATATGACTTCAGTTTTTTTTTTAGCTCTAAGTTATACAACAGTAGACACTGATGAAAACACTACTTTGGTTTGTCTTGATCAGTTCCCAGTTTGTCTTTACATTTTGAAATTAATTAGATACAAAGTCACAAAATTCTGTTTGTGGTTTTGAGACATGATCTCTCCTCTCAATTCTTAAAACATAATACAATGCATAAGGATTACAAAATACCATAATATATGAAATGTAAGAAAATATAGTGAATGTGTAATTTTTTAAAATAATTACAGTAAAAAACACATTGCAATTAATCCTTCAGAAAATATCCCTCCTTGTTTCGAACACACTGAGCACTTATCCTATTCTTCTCATCATTTTCTGAAACTGTTCTGCAAGACTTCTTGTGTGCTTTTATTTTTTTAAATTGAGTTTATTGGTACATTATTAGGTATACAGTGCACTTACATTCGTCACTGGGATCTTGTACCTTTACATGACAGGTCTTGGTTCTCATTTTTCCCCTTGTCCCTGCCTTCCCTTCACCCCCTCCTCCCCTCCCATTTACAAACTCTTTATTTCCATTTTTTCATTTTTTCATATTTTTTTCTTTTCCCTTATTACCTTTCCCCATACCCTTCCCACTTTTCCTACACCTTTAGCCCTCTTCTTCCTATTTCATAGAATACAGAGGACCATCAAGATGATCATACATCCTCACCAAGTCGGATTTATTCTAGGGATGCAAGGATGGTTCAACATATATAAGTCAATACATGTAATACACTATATTAACAGAGTCAAGGACAAAAATCATATGATCCTCTTAATAGATACAGAAAAAGCATTTGACAAAATTCAACACCCATTCATGATAAAGACCCTGCAAAAAATTGGAATAGATGGTCTATGTCTCAATCTAATAAAGGCTAACTATGAAAAACCAAAAGCCAACATCATATTAAATGGTGAAGAACTGAAAACATTCATGTTAAAATCAGGAACAAGACAAGGATGCCCATTGTCACCACTCCTCTTCGATAAAGTTCTGGAATCATTAGCCACAGCAATTAGACAAGAGAAAGAAATTAAAGCAACAAAGATAGGAAAGGAAGAAGTTAAACTTGTGTGCTTTTAGTAGCACTGTTGTGATTACCAAGAGGCCTGAATCAACTCAAAACATTGGCTTTTTCATGGCCATGTTGACTCCAAAGAGCCAGAAATTGCATAAAGCCAGATCTGCTAAATAGGGTAGATGAGGTCATATCACATTGGTTATTTTTTTGAAAGATTTGTTGTAAATTTTAGATCAGCAAAGGATGATTATAAGATACAATGACTGTTTAAAACTTTATTATGGTAAAAGATACATGGTCATTAATCCCCCTGAAAATGCTCAAAAAAATGTACATCACTTTGAACAGACTTATTCTACTGTTTTTGGCAATATGTTTTCTACTATATTAACTGATATCATTTAAATATTCAGCATATCTTCTAATCACCACTTGTATATCCAAACAATAATTCTAGCAAGGATCAGTCTGACCCTGGGACTTGCAAGAGTCTGATATTATCACCATGCCCAGAGAGGATGAATGGAAACTTTACAACCTGGACAAATCCAGCCCAAACCCCCCCAAGTTACAAAAGTTATATCCCAGCATGCAGGTGAAAGAAGCACCAACCCAACTTTAAAAAAGTCTCCCATCCATCCAAGTAAAACTCGAACCAGGAGCCACTTTGGTTAGGCTTGGAAAATACCCCATGCCATGGGCAATGGGCCACATTGCTCAGAATCTGGGACCACATCAAAAATATCCATATACCCAATATTTGAATAGAATATCTGTCCCTGTGGAATACTCCACTTCCAATGGAAGTGGCTATTGACCAGTCCAAGACTTCTGAGCAGTCAACAATGTCATTGTCATGCTCTATCATGTTATCCCAAATTTATACAACTTCCTGAGCCTTCCCCAGGGGGCCAGATGATTCACTCATTTGGATCTCAAGGATGCCTTCTTCTATCTGTGAGTTGGGCACTAGAGTCAGCCCCTGTTCATCTTTGAATGGGAAGACCCACTGTCGAACTCCCTAACCATGCTTGTGGAGGTATTAACAGATCATCTGGCTGCTTTTCCAGGAGAGGACCTGAACTGCATTTTATTTCAATATGTTGATGATCAACTGCTGGCTAGTGACTCACAGACAGATGTTGGAAAGGCACTAAGGCTCTCCTACAATTGCTGATAGATGCAGGGTACAAAATATCTTACAAAGAGGCTCAGATTTGGTGATATCATTGGCCTGGTATCTGGGGTTTGTCACAGAGGGATATCATTCCATGGAGCCTGAAAGAAAACAATTCATCTGTCCATACCCATGGCAAGAAATAGGAGAAAATTACATGAGTTCCTGTGCTTCTGCTGCAGATAGATTCCAGGTTTCTCAGAGAAAGCCAAAAGCAGTCCTGACTAGACTAGAAGACAAATCCCCGAAATTGGGGGAACAAAAAGTATCAGGCTTCAGAGAAATCAAGTAAACTCATGTCAGTACCTGGGCTCTGGAGCTTCCTGATGTCAACAGAGAATTCAACTTCTTTGTTTGTGAAAAACAATGGATGGCCCCCAGTGCACCGACTCAGGCAATGGGACCATGGTAGAGGCCAGTGGGCCAGTTGGACACTGTAGCAGATGTGTAGTCTCCTTGCCTACAAGTCCTAGCCACAATGGTTCACCCTCATCAAGGAGGAAGATAAGTTGACCTTAGAACAAACTGTCTGAGTCAAGGTCCCACAGTCAGTCATGACCTCAATGAACATTTGTTGGCTTAAGTGGCGTTCCAGTGCTTAAATGACTCAATACCAGGGACCACACTGTGAAAACCCTCCATTCACCCTCAAGATTGTCCAGGCCCATAATCCATCTACTTTTTTATCACCACAAGAGGGTCCACTGAAATATGACTGTGAAGAAATCACTGATGAACTGTTTGTCAATTGGCTGGACCTCAGGAGATTCATTCCAGCCCAACTTGGAAGTGGATGGACCTATTCACAGTTGGCAGCAATTTCATTTGAGAAGGGTAACACCTATCTAGATATACAGCCACCATTATAGAGGAGGTCATTGAAGTCGGCCCCTTTCCCAAGGGGTGATCAACCCAGAAAGCAGAACTGTGGGCACTCATCCAGGCACTCTGTAGGGCTAAGGGAAAGACCATCAACATTTACATGGACTCCAAATATGCCTTTGACACTGTTCACATCCACAGAGTGATATACAGGGAAAAGATGATTATCAATTGCTGGAGAAAAGAAAATCAAAAGCAAGGAAGAGATACTCCAGCTACTAGAGACCATAAAGAGGGTGGGAAACACACACTGTCATTGCCATTGAAATGGAAAAGATTTTATAGATCAGAGAAATTGTTAGGCAGATAAAACTAAAGAGAAGTATTATAATGCCACCATCCAATTATCACAGAAAAGACACAAGAGAAAGGAGCTCTACTGATTTCCAGAGGGTAGTGGTGCCTGCCAGACCAGAGACCTTTTATACCCTGGAAAATGGCCCTTTCATTCATGAAGCACAACCATAATATTACTTACCTGGGAAAAATAGCCCCAAAATGTTGCTAGGTCAACATACTATATCCCCCAGTTGTGACCCAGTAAGCAATCACTGCCAGACCTGTGCCCAGAATAATCCTCAGTGGCCAAGTCCTGCTCCAGGAATAAAACACACCAGAATCTCCTTATTTGAAGATCTAGAGATAGACTTTATTGAAGTCAAACCTTGCTGGGGAAAAATACCCCCTAGTTTTTATCTGTACCTATGCAGTCTGAGTAGAAGCTTAGTCCATGCAAACTGCAAAGGCCTGAGAGGTAACTCTGAAATACTCTGGTAACCCTCTCCATCATTAGGACCTTTGGGGAAGACACTAGGCAACTAGGAATCCAACCTGACAGGTGAGTCACAAGCATTAGGAAAGATATTTTCATACATTCATGAGACTACCCTTGAGAGAATTTCCATTCATATGGGAAACCTTTCGCACTCCTTACAGCCAGGAGATTCAATTTGGGTAGAAGATTGTAAAAACATAAAAGCCTCTACTTGAATGGTTGGGACGTCACACTGTCATTCCACTGTTAAAAATTGAAAGCATGAAAAAAAAAAAGTTACAAGCATGACTTCTTGGATACACCAGTCAAGGATTAAAAAGGCTCATCAGAAGAGCCTCCAGCCATCTGGACTGCACATCCAAATCCCCAAAACAGAACAAAACAAAACAAACAAACAAACAAAAACCCTGAAGATTCAGTTTAATGAGGACCAACTATCAAATATGGAATAGTCACCAGCCTAGCACTGGAAAAATCTACACCTTACAGAAGCCTGAGGACCTTGTTCATGGAAAGACACCTTTAAAACTGTCTATAATGAACTATCATCCC
Organism: Fukomys damarensis; assembly: GCF_012274545.1. Lineage (NCBI taxonomy): Eukaryota > Metazoa > Chordata > Mammalia > Rodentia > Bathyergidae > Fukomys > Fukomys damarensis. The sequence continues at coordinate 47,926,948 of NW_022900928.1, forward strand.
TTGTTTCTAATTAATTAATTGGGTCCATGGTTCTGATTTTAAAGTGGGATTTTCTGAGGTCACCATCACTGACTGGAGCCATCCAGAGTGGTGTCTGCTGGTCCTCACCTTCCTCCTCTTTGTAAGGAGTCTTATGGGCATCAACTGTTTCTACTAATTGTGCCTGGCCCAATGTTTGTTTTGTCATTGTTTTTTTTTTACATCCCTCAGATGGGGGACCAAGTATCCCCCTTGTCCTCAAGATTGTGATAACACAATGATGGTATGGGTTGAAATATCATGGGATTTTCCTACTATACCTACTTGCTAGACCTGCTAGTCCTCAGTACAAGTATTCAGATGTAAGGGACCACATGGCCCATATGATATCACTTTTACAGGGACAAGATGTAAAAATGAACAGTGAAAGACAATCTGTTGGACTTACCTAACCCATCTAGTGATGTGTGATGGGGTAGGAGGAGTCCAGGACAGGAATCTTCAAGATGGAGTTAGGGAGACTCAAGAACACCTGGTCAAACTAGTTTAGGATCAACCACAAAAATAACAATACTAATGCATAGATCTGAGCAGTCTTCACCAGCTGACCTGATTCACAGAACCCACTCTTTACATCCTCTGCTAAAATGTAAGCAACAGGACCCAAAACCCCAATCCCAACTAATTGGACTCTACAAGAGGCAAGCCCTGATACAAACACAAGTGAAATAGTGAAAATAATGGCACGTGGCATTTGCCTAGGTACCACAGGCACAGACATTACAAGAATCCAGAGACTCCAGCTACAATCAAAAGCTGGGGCATTAGAGTCCAGACCCTCTTTGATCTGCTACCACAACATGACTCTGCCCAACAACAAGACCCAATGTACACCCTCCTGGGATATTTTTCCTGTGCAGACACAGCTTACTGCTGCCTAGAGGCTAATTGGATTAGCACCTGTATCTGGGTGTTCCTCACACTAGGGACCTCAGTTAACACAGACCTAGAACTAGAGTCAGCCTCATGACCTGGACACAGGGTAAAAATGGTATATGAGCTTTTGTCCTAGTTGTCACTGGAATAGCTACTGGGGTAGGGACAGTATTAGGAGAAATTGGGTCAACAGTTTGTCTATAATATAAGCTGTCACAAGAACTCTATGACAGAGAATGTAGCTGACTCCCAGGTCTCCCCACAAAATCAAATGAATTCACTAGCTGCTGTGACCTTACAAAATAGATGAGCATTAGAACTCCTCATACCCAAAAACGGCGGGACACGCATATTTTTAGAAGAAGAATAGTGTTACTATGTCACTTAGTCCAGAATAGTCATTTCCAAGGTTAAAGAGTTTAAAAAGAGAATCCAATAGAGAATAGAGAGAGATAAATAGTAGCTGGGTATGGAACCTAGGCAAATGGTCCTTTTGATTATCGCTCCTGGTGAAACCTCTTCTGACCCTGTTATTACTCATAACCATAGGACCATGTGTTCTAAATGGCCTGATGTGGTTCACAAAAGCCTCTGTCAACAGAAGTAATCATCAAATTCTGTCTCTACACAGGTATGGAACTTTTGGCAAAAAAGCGTGATCTGAAAGAAGTTGATAGGCCAATATCAAAAGGGGGAAATGATGAGGAAGACAAGACTTAAAAAAAGCCCACAAAAATAAAACCTAAGTCTTAAGTATTAGAAAACACTCTCAAGACCAGAAGTAATACTACCCCTCACCTTCTCTTTAATTTTCCCATTCCCTGAAGCTGTTGTTCTTTGCCAGGACAATTCTGTTCCTACAGACAATGCTTTAGTTACAGCCTGTTTTTAGGGGAGCCTGCTTGAATGACCGCCTTCATTCTGCTTCTGTAACTTTACTATAAAATAAGTTGCATAACTTCCACTTGGGGCTCAGAATTTGGAGTTTCAAACTCCTCTGGGCCCATCAGTGTAATAAACCTTGGTTACCCTCCACCTTTCTGAGTGCTACTTGGTTCTTTTGTGTTTTATTCCTGCTGTTGCTGTATCCTATATAATCTTAACCATGTATATGAATGTAAAGTGTCCATGAAACAGCATTTATGATAGACTCAAAACAACTTAAGTATCTATCAGCAGTAGAAGGAAAAAATTGTGGTGTATTAATACAATGAAAAATTATTTCAGAATCCACAAAAGAGAATAAACAATACAATTTAACCTTTTCATATTCTTTTTTATCTTTATTTTTATTTAAATATTTTATGTATGTAATACAGTTACATTCATCATTGGGATCTTGTACCTTTATATGAATTATCTTGGTTCTTATTTTTCCCCACTCCCCAGCCCTCCCTTTAGCCCCTCCATCCATCCCTGTTTACAAAGATATTGTTTCCATGTTTTTCCTTTTCACATTTTTTTCTTTTTCCTGTTTACCTTTCCCCTACACCTCCCACTTCCTCTATTGATTTATACTTTTTCTTCCTCTTACACAAATAAGGATTTTGATTCTTATTTACACTTTTAGTTTTTCACACCAGAGAAACTATTTAGTGTTTACACATGTGTAACATTAATTTCACTTAATAATATGATCTCTATGTGCATCCACTGAGGTATGAATATCTCTAGTTTATCATTCTTTATGGCTGATTAGTACTCCATTTTATTAAAAAAAAAGCATTTTTTTATCCCATCTACAGCTGATGGGCAATTGGGCTGTTTCCAAATTTTAGCTATTACAAACGGTACTGCTCTTATGGGTGAGCATATATCACTGAGGTATGATTCTTTTAATTCTTTTGGGAAGATACCCAGCAGGGGAATGGCTGGATCAAATGGAAACTCTAATCTTAGTTCTTTGAGGTTTCTCCATATTGATTTCCACAGTGGTTGCACCAGTCTGCACTCCCATCAACAATGGAGAAGTGTTCCTATCTCCTCACAACCCAGCCTGCATTTGTCATTGTTTGATTTCTTGAAAGCAGCCATTCTTTCTGGGGTGAGGTGGAATCTGAGGCTTGTTTTCATCTGCATCTCTCAAATGACCAGTGATGTTCAACATTTTTTCATATATTTATTTATTACTTTTATTGTTTGTCTGAGAAATGTCTGTTCATTTCACATGCATATTTTTAATTGGGTCTTTATATTTGGGGTCTGATTTTTTAAAATTCTTTTATATATTTTAGATGGTAGACCTTTGTCTGGGGAAGAGCTGGTAAAATGTTTTTCCCACATTGTGGGTTGTCTCTTATCTCTGCTTGTGATTCCTCTGGCAGGGCAGAAACTTTTTAAAATGATGAGATGCCAGTTTTTTACTCTTTGTGCAAGTTCCCATGCTACTGAGAATTTGTTCATAAAGTCTTTTCCTATGCCAATATCTTTAAGAATTCTACTTAACTTATCTTCCAGGGAGTTTAGCATTTCTGTTTTAATATTTAGATTTTTTAATCCTCTTGGATTTTAGTTTAGTGTGCAGTGAAAGATACAAGTCTAGTTTTAATCTTTGACACCATATTAAAGAGGCTATCTGTCCTCCACTGAAGATGATTGGATACTTTGTCAAAGATGAGGTAGCTGAGCATGTCAGGAGTTATTTCTGCATTTTCTGATCTGTTCCACTGATCCTCAGATTTGTTTCTTTGTCAGTACCATGCTGTTATTATCACAGTGGCTTTGTAGTACTGTTTCAAGTTGAGGATTGTAATATGCCCTGCCATGACTCTGTTGCCTAGAATTGCTTTGCTATTCAAGGTCTCTTCTGATTCCAAATGAATTTTTGGATTGGTTTCCCTAGTTCTGTGAAATATACTGTTGGGATTTCAATAGGAATTGCATTGAATTTGTATAGCAATTTTGGAAGTATAGCCATTTACACTATATTGATTCTTCCTACCCAGGAACAATGGATGTATTTTCATTTTTTTATATCCTCTTCAATCCCCTTTTTCAGGGTGTTGTAGTTATCAATGTAGAGGTCTTTTGTTTCCTTTGTTAGATTGATTCCTAGATATTTCATTTGTTTGGATATTTTGTGAAAGGAAATGTTTCCCTAATTTCTTTTTTTTTTAATTTTTTGAGTAGGAAAGTTGATTGAGAGAAGGATAATTTCTGTCTAAGAGACAGAAGAGAGACCAGCAAGTGGGTTGCATGTTCACCCAACTTCTCAAAGATGTTTTATACAGCAAAGCCATAAGGTGAGGCAGGCTCAAGGTGGGACAAAACTATAAGACACAATGGAAAATTACAAAGTGGGCATGAGGTGGTGCAGAACCATGACCAACCAATACAATTACAAATACAGTGACTCAAGTAATATTGAAAAAATGGGTCAAATGGGGGAGAAAGTCCCATAGCAAGCATATAAGCATCATCACTAAAAGTGGGTCAGGTATATTTCCCTCTGTGTTAAAACCTTGCCCCTCCCCAGGTGATTGATACCTATTTATATATCAATCACTGCTATTTATCCCCAGAGGAAGCACAAGGGTGTAGTAGTTTCTCTTGTTCTGTAATTCTGGCCTTCAGTGAATGTGTCTTTTTTTTTTTTTTTTGAGACAGGGTCTCACTATGTAGTTGACACTGACCTGGAACTTACTATGTAGCCCAGGCTGGTCTCAAACTCATAGTGATCCTCCTGCCTCAGCCTCCCGACTGCTGGGATAACAGGTGTGTGCCACCACACCTGGCTTGAATGTGTCTTGATTGTCCGCCATGTTCACTCCTTGACTGTCCTACATGTTGTCTCCTTGTGGGCTGGCCTTCACTATCTAACTGCCTTATAAGACAACTAATTAGGTTACCTATCTGCAATACCCCCCCAAGAAGTACCCCTAACTGCTAAGAGGGGGCAAAAAGCAAAGACCATTCTGTCTACTTCCAGCTTAATAGAGTGATTGTTGTGATCAGCAGTTAGAGTTATACTACAGAAGGTCTTTTTACAGGCCTTCAATTGATGCCAGGCATTGTCATCTTGGTAGCCATATAGTTTTGAGTCTGGAGGAGACAAAGCCAAAGAAACAGTTAAGAATACAAGGGCCAAATTATAAGGTCAGCAGGATTGCAGGACTGCTATGAATATAACCAACAAGGGTTTCTACCAGGAGGAGGAACTAGTAATAGCCTCTCACAGAATATGAGAAGTTCCAGGGGACTTCAGAATCCAATATAGAAGTTCTATTGTGTAGTTTAGCAGTTATGAGCTGTTTATAAAATCAATATGGTAGATCCCAGTAAAAGAAGTCTAGCAAATTTGTCATTGGTTCCATTTGTATGAATGCTTGGAGTTTCACAACCTCTAGGCAATAATAAACAAAAATTTTATGAAAATAGAGTGTGTGTAATCTAAGAATATAATATATAATCTAAGCATGAGCACAATGGAATGGAAGGGTAGGTTGGGGAGAAAGTCACACTTAGAAGTTGAAATAGTGATGGTAGCCTGCTGACTCTTCGATTCTTAACTATAAATCTGATACTTGTCATAAGTAATGCCTGAAGAGACTTAACTGACCTTGATAGATAGCAAAAGGCTCACATTGATTGATGCAGGTTTCACTATTATTTTTTTTAAATACCCAGAAAAAAAGAATAATCAAAAGATGTATAAAATAATGTCAGAGTAATAAGGCTAGATATAAAAAGGGGCTCCATCCTCTTACACAATATCAATTATACATTTTGATTAGGGGAAGTAAGAAAAGTAGGGGAAAGGGAAAAAGTGAAAAGAAAAAATATGAGAAAAGGAAAAAGTCTTTGTAAATAAGGAAGGGTGGAAGGGGTGAAGGAAGGGCAGGAGAATGAGGAAAAATAAGGACCAAGATGTGTCATGTAAAGTACAAGATCCCAATGATGAATGTAACTGTATTGTATACCTAAAATGTACCAAAAAATTTAATGAAAAAGAAGTTTCAAGATAGAAAATAAATTAATTAATTAATTAATAAATTTTAAAAAGGAGCTCCAGTCACAGACCCTGTCTGGCACTTCCAGACCTACCAGTAGTTGACCATGGGTGTGGATCATTAGAAAAAAGTTTAGTAATATCTATAAGACCTCAGCTAGAATTTTAAATTTCTTAGTGAGATTTGTTCTCCAAATTGTCTCTTATCTTCTTACAGCTAAAACTTTTGTATATTCTGAATGGCTGGAAAAAATAAACTATGTGTTTAACTCTTAAAATGTGGACTTGAACTGAGGCTTTTACATCAATGGTAGAGTGCTTGATATAAGGCAAATGATCTATGGACCTCCAAATAATATAATGGAAATACTGTAACTCCTTACCTGCTAGATGTCTATCACACCCAGTTAAAAAAAATCAAAGAATGAATTCTAGGAAAACAGAAGTTAAGGGTAGGGGGAATTTATTGAGAGAATGATACCGTCTGTCTAGGACAGAAGGAAGGTGAGCATGGAAAGTTGGTTGCCCATGGATCCTACTTTTCAAGGGAGTTGTATAGAACAAAGCCATGAAGTGAGGTTGGTACAAGGTGAGGCTTGACAAACTATCGTCAACTAATAAAATTATAAGTTTAGCTAATATTGATCCAATGGATAATGACAAAGTGAGCATAAGGTGGAACAAAACTACAGTCAACCAGTAAGATTACAAGAATAGACAAATGAGGTAAGGTTGAATAAATAATGTGAAACAACTCACATAGCAAGTACACATGGAATGAACAAGGGCTTTCCTGGAAAGGATGGGTCAGGGAACCCTCCTAGAATGTATGGGTTAAAGTCATGGTCCCCCACCCAGGTGATTGATGCTGTTCATCCATAGGAGAAGTAGGTGGCTCCAGCTCTCTTTGTCCTGAAGCCTGGCCTTCCATGAATGTGCCTGCAGCCACACTTGTCCTCTGTATTGACTTCTTTGAGGGCCTAATTCTGCCTGACTGCTTATAATATTTCTAATTATCATAGTTGTCTACAGTATTATTGTCTAACCTGTGCAAGGTTTGGGAATTGATCTCCAGTACTCACTATGTAGTCCAGGCTGGTGTTGAACTCACAGCAATCCTCCTGTCTCAGCCTCCCAAGTGCTGGGATTATAGGCGTGAACCACCACACCTGGCTGAGAAATTTAGTTTTTATTAATGAATGACCAGTTCTGTAGATCACATTATTTAGAGAATGCTACCTAACTAAATATTTCATTGAATTCTTCAACAAAATCTCACATACTCAAACTTTTTCTTAACCACAATTGCAAGACAGACAAAGATTTGACTATCCCCAAAAAAGTAATAAACACTTTTTTTTTCACAGCTCTGAAGTTCTTATAAATATACACTGAACACTTGAACACATTCCCTGTTTGGAAAAGACAACCATTATTGTTAATCTAAAAATCCTAAAATAGAAACTCTGGCATAGTGTGAATCATATGCCTTGCTTAACATTTGATTAAGATTTAAAAGATAAATAAACTAATCTTTCTCAAATGGGAATGCTATCAACAGATGAAGGGAGGGGAAAAAGGGATTAAAAAAAGTAATTAAGAGGAATGGAGATTTAGCTCAGTGGTTCCACTGTCTGCCTGGCAAGCTCAAGGTCCTAAATTCGATCCTAAGTACCAAAACAAAACAAAGCATGAAGTAATTAAGATGTGTTATACACAAGTACAAACTCTGCACAGGGAATGTAAAACTTATGTACTGCAAGTGTTTACAATACTAAAAATATGTTAAAGTACATCATTTAAAAAAATTACTTATGTACTCCAAATGTTCTAATTTTATGATATATAAATCTATTCTGCCAGGTTAAATAACTTTATTACATCACATATAGGGCACGGATTGAGATTCATAGTTTTAGGAGAATAGGATGATTTCAAATGGATATTAAAGTATGTGTTCATGACCGTGATTTCTAAAGCAGTGGAGTATTTTTTGAGGTTTTTGCAACCAGAAAAATCTATTAGCTTGGGTGAGAGATGAGATTAATGAAGTAGTTCACTTTACCCTTTCAATAAAATAAGAATCAGAAATTTAAATTATTCTACTTTGCCTCTGTGCTGTTTGCTTTATCATTATAACTAAATAACTCTTTATGTACAAAATGCTTTAAATCAAAAAGAGACCTCCATTTTATTATCCATTATAAACTATAATTTTTCTTTTCAGGCAGAAAAAATCAAGAAAACTTAGTAGACACATTTTTATATGGAGTATTATGCACATACACACAGTGAATTAAAAATTTACTCAATGATATTAGCAAACACAAAAATTGTTGGCTTAAAAGGAAGAGATATTTAAGAATTGTAGTTTCTGTCTGTTCTCGCTTATTTAATTGAGAACAGGTAGACAGGTGCCTTAATGAACAAAGTTTACCTTTGCTAGTCCATCAAGAAAATGTCCCCTGATACAAAACCAACAAAAGGTTGCTATCAGGGAACTGATGTTTTGCCAGTTAAATAGAAAGACAGCACTACAGTAACAGTTCAAATCCTATGTTCTGCTTGGATGTCAGGAAAACACATACACTGAAGAGTTCCCTAAGCCACATATTATTGAATGATGCGAAATAAAAGACAAAATAAATATAGGTCTAACTATAGCAAGGTTAATTTCCTACATTTACTATGTAAATGAAACAACTCTGAAATTTAAAAAAAAATATATTCTTAGGTGTTCCTGACTTAGCTTATTTAAAAAAAAATCCAGAAAACAAACAAACAAACAAAAACAACTAAACAACTAGGGGCCTGGGATTTAGCTGAGTGGTTCCAGCACTTGCCTGGGGAGGGGTCTGAGTTTGATCCCTGGTACCAAAAAAACAAAACAACAATCACAACAAAAAAATTATTTATCTGTACTGTAATGTTAGAAAAATTCCAAGTATTTGTCATGTTTGAAATTTGAATGTGCTAGCTATGAGTAGTTATATTTCCAATTAGCCCAATTTTTTTTCCTTTTTAGAATTTCACTATTCCATAGCAGAATTTGTAATTTGCAACTGGATGCTCTTTTGCTACATTTTGTACCAAATATCCTTGAACTTGTTAATTTGTAACAGAAATTTCACTCCCATAGTTCTGCAAACTCTTCACAGGGAGTGTAAAAATTATGTATTGCAACTGTATACAGTAATTTTAAGTGCTGGCAAGTGGCCAAGAGAGATCTTCTCCTTGTGCCCTCACATGTTAGAAGGGCAAGTTGACCAAATGCTATGAAAAGTCTGTCTTCTGGACTCTTCCTTCTTAGCATATACTAAATTAAAATAAAAAGGATCAAAGATCTAAATATTAAAACAAAAAAGATGGAGTGGGTAAAACACTGGAAGACATAGTTGTGTAAAATGATTTTCTGAGCAGAACTTCAATTGTGCAAGAAACAAAAACAAAACAACAAATAGGATTTTATTAGATAAAAAACTTGTATACAGCAAAATAATTGGTAGAGTGAAAAGACAACCAGCAGAAAGGGAAAAAAATGTGACAGCTACTTTTTCAGACACAGGGCTAATATCTGGAGTATATAAAGAAATCAGAAAAGGGAAACCACCTAAAATTAAAGACTCATTCAAGAAATGGGCGAGAGAAATGAAAAGACATTTCGCAGGAGAAGTATAAATGGTCAATAAATACATGAAAAGATGCTCAACCTTTCTGTCCACCAGAGAAATGCAATTTGCTAAGATTCCATCTTACTGTGGAAAGAATGACAATCATTAAAAAGTCAAACATTAACAAATGCCTGTGTGGCTGTGGTAAAAAGGAACCTTCCTTTATTGTTGGTAGGAATGTAAACTAGTAAAACCATTATGTAAATCAGCATGGAGATCTCAAAGATCTACAATTAGAAATCCCCCTTCTAGGTTCCCCAAAGAGCTTAAAACATCCTACCACAGTGATACAGGCATACCAATGTTTAAGGCAGCACAATTTGTAATATCCAAACCCAGGAAGCTGCCTGTGTGCCCACAAATAGACAACTGGGTAAAGAAAATGTGGTATCTGTATACAACAGAATACTGATTGGCTAGAACAGCAAATTTGAGATATTTGTGGAAAATGGATGCACCTGGAAAATGAAAATAATGAGTGAAATGAAACAGACATACAAGTTTAAAGAACATATGTATCTCATTTCAGCGAAGCAAAGTTCAAACAAAGATTTAAATAAAGGATGAATAGAAAAAGAAAGGGATGGGGGGGGGATCTTTTGCAATACAAAGTGATCCAAGCAAAGAGCAATGGGTGAGAAGGGGAAAGGGAACTAAGTAAAATGAAGATACGCCACTCACAGGAACCTGATAACTTCAGTGATTAGAAGTGTTCCGTGCCACAAGGAGGAAGTGAGAGGGGAGGGAAGAGGATTAAAAGACAAGAACCAAGCTATGGTATGTACATGGTCCCATTCACAAGAGGACTGCAAACTGTATGTACTACAAACATTTTCAATACAGTTTTTAAAATATAAGGCTTTTAATTCTGTTAGGCCCTCATAGCCTGAACAACTCTTTAAGTCCAACCCTCATTTCTATCACACTAGCAAATGAATTATTTTTGAGGGGGTAATTTAAACTATGGCACATGCCTTTGTGTGAGTTTTGTAACAACTTGTTTTTCCACAATACTTTGTTTTTTAAACAGTTATTATAGATTATGTATGAAGAGTATTAAGCACAGAAGTGAGATATTTAACCTGTTCATGAGTTAGTGACAGACTATATTGAAATTCCTGTCTAATAAGTTGTATGTAACAGCTGTCACTATTTAATTCACAGAATCACGGCATTTGAAATGGCCTATCTTATTGAAATTTCTGTCTTTGTGTCACAAAATACATAATTGCACAGTGCAAGTGTGTGTGACCTTCACAATGGACGTATCCCTGCAGAGAAAAGAGCTTTAACAATGATAATGTACATAGTACCTTATTGGTTTCACACACATGTGTATATATATATATATATGACTTGAAATGGAACTATGTTTCATCTTTACATAAGCAAAGCAGTTTTGAATATGGAATATATAATCTGACTTCAAAGGACTTTGAAGCAAAAGCTTAGCAGAATGCCAGACATATACTCACATGAAAAGCAGAAGATACCATTTTAAGAATTTGAGAAGAATAAAATGAATTCTGTTTTAAACTTTTTCAACTACTCCTTTGACTTTTCCGTACTTTGCACTTGAAATTTTTGTATCAGAGTATATTTTATGCTTAGTGATTAAAACATCACAGTATAAATAACCTAAAATTATATTTAGTATATTATGTGTGTAAAACTTTATGTTTAATTAGGACGCTTGGTATATTATGAATGAAAATTATAAAATTAAAGTTATAAATAAATTCTTGTAAATGTACATACAGGAAAATAAACAATCTTATAACATTGAACCACATTATTATAAAGTGCTGAACTGTGCAAGCCATAAAGTAGCAAGTGAATATGTTATCTTTTTCCTAGTGGTCAGGAGCCATTGGTTCCTTATCTCAGATGCAATATACAATACATAAATACTGAACACACAAATAAATGAATAAGTAAGAGCCTGGGACAGCATCCATCTCTTTTCACTTCAAAGGCATAACTCACAAATGAGCTCACTACATAATACTGCATTTTATCAAGCTGCCTTCAGTATAGTCACTTGGAAAGATCCTAGCTAACAGCTGTCATACTAGGTAATCCCAATGGAATTTGTATGCCTATTATTTTTGGAGAAAGTTTGGTGATTAAATAGGCCAGAGAATAGAATTTACATGCCCACTTCCAACATGACAACCTCAATGTTGATTTTTACTTTGCTATAACTTTTAATTTCACAAATGAAATACTAAGAAAAGGAGTAATCTAGGGAACATAGGAACAAATTTAGAAATTAAACTAATTAGGTACAACCTTCTGCTTTTATAATATGATATGGTCTCCCAACAAAACAAACTCTGGAGTAATGTGGAATGAATAAAGATTTTTCTAGCTGTTGCATTTATATGAGTTTGCTGAGTAAAGATGTTTAGAAGTATGTGTATCCTGTGATCTTTATACTAAATCATTTCAAGCGTTAAATCCATATAATTTTATCTTTGGACATATAAATAATTTAATCATACTATTTGACATTTTAAAATTATGTTTTAATTATTGAAACCACTCAGAGAGATAAGTAAGAAGTCAAGGAAAATCATACTGGAGTTTTGCTGAGAATCAACACTCTCAAATTAGTAAGATTAGTAAAAATTAGCTGGTATCCTGGGGCCATTTATTTTATATATATATATATATTTCTCTCTT
>NW_022900928.1:47939540-48013799 GCF_012274545.1 Fukomys damarensis
ATCATTCATAATGGAATGTTGCTTATGTTATTCAAATAAATTTCAGGCATGCAATGTTTTCTTACTAATAAACACATACTCCATGTATCTAGAATAATGGAGAGAAGTATAGATAACCAACAATTTTTATTTAAAAATAATTACACAAAATATTATATCTTTTATAATTTGCTATTTAACTTTTTATTATTATGTGATTTATTACAATGATTATACATTTTGGTCACAGTTACATCATGACAAGGATAATTGGACTTTACACAGATTGCTATGCAACAGAAAATGATTCTGAAATGTAACATTTGCCGCAAAAAATCCACAACATCGAAAACTTTATAGCTACTATTATAAGCTTAAAATTAATAATATTTAACTACTAATAATGGTTCATTTATCAAATGTTAAGCACGTTATGTAAATTTTTATAAAATTATTAAAATATATATTTAATTGTGCTATTCACTCTTAATATTCAACTTAACTACATTCAGCAGTTCCTGGAGAGATAGCGGGGTCCTGGGGGTGCTATCATCATCAGTGATCTGACCTCTTGTTGTTCTTGGCTGAATGCGTTAATAGGAGGTGGGACCCAATGGAGGTGGGTTACTGGGAGACATGTTCCCACTGTTGCTCTTCCCCTTGCTGTGCTTTCCAGTGGTCATGAAGTGTGTGGCTTTGTCTCCGCGTAGCCTTCTGCCATGATGTTCTGCATCACCTCACACCCACAGCGATGGAATGAGCCAACCACCATAGACTGAAACTTTGAAAACAGTGATCCAAGAAACTATTTCCTTATTTAAGTTGTGTATGTCTGCTATTTTGTCGCAGCACCGGGAAACTGACCAGTATGATTATTATTCTTTTCCCCTTCCACATAGAGATTAGAAATGCTTTATAAGGAGCCTCAGGTTCCATATATAGTGACTGGCATACTGGGATATGAATCCTGACTCCAGAATATTCAGCCATGACAGTCTTCAACTATGGGGTCATTTATTCATTCTGTTTCCCTAAAGTTATATCTTCTTTAAATATAATGTTTTAAATAGTTTGTCTTTCAAGGCAATAAGTGATAAAGTTATTATGAAAATGCATATCCTACTTGAAAGAATTGCATATATGTGTGCAGTTAAATATAATAAGTTAAAAGCATAATATAAACAAAGACTTGTTTCGGGTTTTCACATTTTGAGGGATTTTAGTTTTGACTCGTAATAATCTGTCGTGGTGCAAATGCACAGTGTCTGAGTCCTCACGGCATCCTTTCTTTAATGGGAGAATAAAACCATGTAGTCGATGTAGGTGACTAGGTATAGCTTGACCCTTATAACAAGGGGGACACAGCACAGTAGAATGTACGTGGGACTTAATTTGAAGCCAGAAAGAAACTGAAGGCCTGTGAGAAGAATAAATCAAAATTTTGATTGTGAATCCTTGCAGAGGATTTGCTGCTGTTATAATAGGAAACCGGCACAAGCAATTGGCTTCTGAGGTCTTGATGAGTTGCAACACACTGAGTCCTTCTTATAGGAGAGCTTTTGACATCCTGTTGCAGCAAGACATCTTCCTTCTGCCTTTTAAAATGGGAGGAAATGAGATGATTCTTCTGCTGTGGCTTTTCTAAGAATCATATGCATTCTGTAGCTGTGTGGCTCAGAAATAGAATGTGGTAAGATAGACCCTTTGAGAACAGTAGGTATTAAATTCTATGCGATAGGTATTTCTTAATTTTGGAATCACTTGGAGCTTTTCTTTTTGATAAACTGATAAGCAATATATAGCTGTTAACATAGTGCCGTAGTCAGGTATATTAAATGCCTCATCTCATTTATAAATATAGCTTTTCTGTAAATTGAACTATTTTCTGTCATATAAATTTTAAAATATTATGAATTAGCAATTAGAGTAATTTTCAAAAGCCTTGATATCTGCATATATTATTGAGAATGCTAATACTCTTTTCTGCCAGTTCTTCTCTATATTACAAAATGACTACAAAGAAGATTCTACTTTGGTTTCAGGCACATGGCTGGGCACATTACTTTTTCAGGAGTTACTATTGCAATGGTATTGCTGTTGTTCTGTTACTACAAATATGCTGTGAATATTCTTATTATTTTAGCTTGAGAAATCTTATCTACAACATTTAAATTTTTAAACCCAATGCATTCCTCTGTTTTTTTGTTGTTGTTTTTGTTTTTTTTACCCTGGTGTAATTTCTGATCCTCAGGACCAGTCACTAATTCAAGCATAAGTAACCTCTCATAAATTAAATACATACTCTGTCATGCTTTTTTGTATAATTATCAGTGGTTGAGTAATATTTATTACTTTCCTCAGATAAAGAAAATTCTCACTTTGTTAGTATTTTTTTCAAATACGCTATTTGACAGATAAATTATTACTAATGTCTAATTTTCCTTTTATTTATCAATGATTCTAAGTGAAATAAACACAAATATAAATACAAGTAAATTTATAAGCATTAGAAAATGACATTATAATATATAATTTTGTAGATTAAATGCAATGTTAATGCCATGAAACTGATAAAACATTTTGGAAATTCTATCATCCACCCGCTAAATACCAGGTAGATTGTAATACTCTTTTGTAATGCCTCTTTGTTTTAATTAGTCTTTGATCTTTTTACCATATCATTCATAGAAATCCTTTTTTAATCATAATAATTGTAAATACTACTAACGAATATTTGGAAATGATCTTTGAGTGTGACTTTCTCTTCAAACTTCTATTTCTGCATCTATATGTTTGAACTTACCCTCCCCTACTTAATCAGTTTTCATTTTTGCTAAGGTTTATCAAAAAACAAACAAAAGTGTAGTGAAAAATATAATAAACAACAGCATCACCAAACATTCATTACAAAAAGGGCTCCTGTCAGTGGTCTAAGCAGAGCTTTGCATATACTGTATGGTTTGATATGCAGATATAGTTACTGTTATTATACTTACCAGAAAAAATAAGAGGATGTAGGCTAAATAATTTTTCATGGCCTCAAAATATAAAAAAATGGCAGAGTCATAAGTGGTCCATATTCAAAAGAAAATGCTATGAAGCAAAGTCAACAAAACCCTGTAATTTACACTGCATTTTTCTCCAAATACTAGTGATTGGCTTGCTGCTGTTATTAACCAGAGACAGTCACTATTTCAAAACATTTTACAGACCATCAGGTCATTTTTCTCTTTCTCTTTTTTTCTTGAAGCCTCCATTTTCCACAGCTGTCCGTCTCCCATCTGTTTCAGAGGGAATTATATAATGTCCACGTCGATGAATGCATGTTACTCTCCAGTTACTGGTTTAGTCTCTCTAAAGTAAGTTAGTCATTTAAATAAAAGGGAAGAAAAAATTTTCTTCCTGGGTTTTAGTAATGTTGCATAAAGAGAATACTGCATTCCATTTCTCTCTATTTTGAAGAAAATTATAAAAGAAAATACACCCTCCAGGCATTATTTAATGACCCCAACAGAAATAAGCAATAACTGAAACCAACACAGGAACCGTAGAACAAATAAAAAGATTGAAATTGGACTTGATAACAATCTTTACCCTGCAATCATACTAATCCTAGATCCCACTCATCCAAACTTCCTTTCCTTTTCATTTTTAAACCACTTTGATTTCTAAATTTTCTGCCACTTGCACCCAAGATTCTTATTAGATATTGAAATTTTAAAAAATGTTTATTCCAACAGTAATTTCTTATTTTTTGGTGTTTTAATTACTTATAATTTAATTACTTATAAATACTCTGCTAGCACCCTGATTCATGCCTTTGCTTCCCATTTGGACATAATGTCCATCTTGCACTCTGCAGCTGGGGAAGTAGCTCAGGGCTTCTGTGCCTGCCTGGCAATTGCAAGGTCCTGAGTTCAAAACTCTTACTTCAAAAATGAAACAAAACACATCTTGTACCCTAAAATTCTATTATTAATGATCTAAAAGTCTGTTGTTCTTCTTTCCATGGCCATCGCTAATCATTTGAGACCAAATTCTGTTTCCTCAGAGCTTCTTAGGCATTTACTGAATCTTAATTTTTATTTAGCTATTCTCAACTTGTTCATTTCACAATTCAACAGACACCTTTCAGGAACTTTTCCATTTAACTCTCAAAATTTTCTGTTATTTAAGTTAAATGTTTTAAAAAATATGACAGTGGCAGACCATTTTTAGATGATTGTTAACAAATGGATTCGCCATTCTTTCATTATCTCAGACCTGCTAAGAACATTATTTTGTGTTTATGGTCTTAAAGGAGCTATTAGGCAAATATCAATATAGATAGTATTATTTATATATTTTAAAAATTATATCATGGATGCAAAAGGATCTACATGATAAACACTGCTAATTAATTTTTACGGTTTTGTGAAATAAGAACTTGATATCTATACTTTTGGTTTTAGAGATGTTGCATATATTATTTTTTTATATTATTGATATTCTACTTTTAAAAGTTATCTTCTTGATCTCTCATTCTACCATCATTCAAGTCTACCTTTCTTTGTATTTGTTTGTTTGTTTGTTTGCTTGTTTGTTTTTTTTGAGACAGGGTCTCACTATGTAGTTGATACTGACTTGGAACTCACTATGTAGCCCAGGCTGGTCTCGAACTCACAGCAATCCTCCTGCTTCAGCCTCCTGAATGCTGGGATTACAGGTATATGCCACCATGCCTGGCAAGTCTCCCTTTGTAACTCGTGTGCTTTATCTTTTCAAAAGATTGATAGGCTCCTATAATTTATTCTATTATGAATTCTTAATTTGTCCTTTCATTGTGGAATATTTCTCATGGCTATATTATAATTAATAATTAAATTTTAAGTCTCGAACTCAGCAATCCTCCTGCTTCAGCCTCCTGAATGCTGGGATTACAGGTATATGCCACCATGCCTGGCAAGTCTCCCTTTGTAACTCGTGTGCTTTATCTTTTCAAAAGATTGATAGGCTCCTATAATTTATTCTATTATGAATTCTTAATTTGTCCTTTCATTGTGGAATATTTCTCATGGCTATATTATAATTAATAATTAAATTTTAAAAGATCCCTTTTTGAGTCTCACATTAAAAATACACTACAGTTAAAAACATAATAAAATAAACATTAAAGTGGAATAAAATATTTAAAGGCTCAGCAAACTGGCATCAATAAACCAATGCAATGAAACTTATCTTCTCCAGACTGCTGAGAAGGAAAGCAACCTGTAATCACATTTGGTGGTTCCTTATTTCAAAAGCCTTTGCTTCTGCTTTATTGGTTGCTGCCTATGTAAGCTTCTATCTTGACTGTTATTGGTCATTCTGTCATTTTGAGGGATGAATGGGGAAAAAATCTGCAACTTTAAAATATCTGAATGGAGAGCTGGCTCCTCCAACACAATAACATTAGTAAATGTACTTAACAATCTTTTAATAGCTAAATTGGATGACTCCATGTCTGGCTTTATTTGACCAGATCTAATATACTTGATGCCTTCAGCATAATTAATCAGGTAATGCACTTTAGTGAATACCATCATTGCATGTCTTGTGAATAGTGCTAAAGAGACTCGTTCTAATGTTTTGGGGCTTGCTGTCTTCATGTTTATAATTATTTTTTAAAGAAAAAAATATGAGAATAAATGCACTTTAAATTGTTATTTGTGGGAAGAGGCTAAAAAAGGAACTGAGATCTTTTACATGTATGTACCAATTCCACATGAATAATGGAAACATATACTGCAAACATGTAAGAATGAAACAAAATATTTTACATTCCTAAAATGATATTTGTGAGAGTTAAATTGATAAATGAGATAGTTTGATAATTTTTCATCATCACATTTAAAAATAAATCAGAAAATTCTTGATCATCAAGAAAAAATTATGGAATGAAATATGCCTTTGAAAAATAAGAGATAATAATACTTTTACAATGGAAAAATACAATTAAAAGCATACCTCAGAACTGTAAATATGCCTGTTTGTTACTATGTTAAAGGACATTTATGCATTTTGAATAAAAAATAAAATTTATTACAATATTAAAGTATATTAAATATTAGAAATAAAATTTATATTTAGGAGAGTTAATTAAGGAGAAATGTCAGTTTAAGTGCTTACTCTAACATGTTGCCGGAAAATGAAGTTCTTAGGAAAAATTTTAATTTGGCCAAATCTAATAACCGATTGTTATGTGCTTCAATTTAATTACCCATTTGAAGTTCCATCAGGGCTATAAATCTAAAATATTTATTTGAAATAGCTTATGTTATTTCTTCATGTATAACAAAGAGTTAGTGTACTCCTTATTTCTCTAAAACTTTTACATTGTTTATTAAAACAATCACATTTGTTTGGATTGTTATAACCACTTAAAATATAGTATAGCAATTGTTTTTATGTCCCCAAAGAAAATTCTGCTTGTTTTTTATAATTCTGCATATCCTAAAAAATTCTGTTACCTATAGATCGGTGAACAAGCTATTTTGTACCAGAACACTCTTACAACATACCATGTGTTACTGTTTTCAAGTTCCTCTTGATTGTGTCCAAATTAGAGTTCTTTGCACTTAGAGCTCTATCCTCCGTTCTTCATAGTCATAATTGACACTTTTACCAGAGAGAAGAACTTTCTGGCTATGACACCTCATCTCATCTCATTTATCATTCTATCTATCTATCTATCTATCTATCTATCTATCTATCTATCTATCTTTTTTCTCCTTGTATATAAGTTTGGGAAAAATGAAAAAAATCAAATTTAGTTCCAGTTTTGACCTTTGTTAATGTTAAATTAGCCCCTTTATTTTTCACCTGTCAGAAAATCTATCAAGGAAATTGTTACTGTATCATGATCAAAATATTGTATATATATTTGTGATTAAGTTTGTGTGTTCCTGTTTACATATTTACTTAATATTATTTTTTCTTATAGATCAAGGAAGAGTAATTCTTTTAGCATATAATGTTTTGCTTCATTTTGTGACAATGGTCTTTATTGCAATTTTATTATTCATTTATCTTTTTATTTTGGGTTCTTAAATTTTGGAATGATGTAGATGTACAGAATGGTCATGTTTATCATAGGGAATTTGTATCTGTACATGATATATGTTGATTCCTATTTATTTTCCTTTCCTCTCCCCTCCCTTCAACCCCTCTTCACTTCATTTACAATGTTTTGTTTCCATTTTATCTTTCTTTTCTCATTTATTTTCTTTCCCGTTCCTTTCTTTCCCCCTCCTCCCTCCTCAGTGCCCCTTTCCTTTGGAACGGTTTCTTCCTATTTTCACAGTATCTATTATATTTTTTGGTCCTTACTTAAACTTTTAGTTTCTTACACCAGAGAGACAATGTGATATACACGTGTGTACTATCACTTAAGAGTATGACCATAAGGTGCGTCCATTTAGCTATATATGTCTCGTTTATCCTTTTTATAGCTGGGAGGTTTGTAGGTTGGTGGGCGTTTGGTTTGTTTCCAAGATTTCCAAGATATTATAAAATATGCCCCTGTAAACATGGGTATACTGTAACATGATGCTTTTCATTTTTTTTGGAAGATGCTAACGAGAGGGACAGTTGGATCAAATGGAACCTCTAGTTCTAATTTGTTGAGTACTCTCCACATTGGTTTTCACAGTGGTGGTGCTAACCTGCACTCCCACCAACAGTGGAGCAGAGTTTCTTTTTAACAGCCCCACCAACGTTTGCTTTTGGTACCGGGAATCGAATGCGGGCCTTTGAGCTCCCGAGGCAGGCAGCAGAACCACTGAGCCAAATCCTCAGCCCCCCCCCCCCCCCCTACCCCCCCCCCCAGCATTTGTTATTGGTTGATTTCTTGATAATATCTCTTCTTTCTGGAATTAAATGGAATCCCAGCATTGTTTTAATTTTCCCCTCTTGATCAGTGATGTTGAATGTTATTTCATATATTTATATGTGCTGTTTTTACTTTTTCATTTGAGAAGTATGTATTCATCTCATTTGCTCATTTTTTAATTGGATCTTTACATATGGGGTCTTCCTCTTTTTTTTTAGTTCTTTATATATTCTCAATATTAGTCTTTGAGGAATAGCAGGCAATTTTTTTCCTGCTTGTTTTTTTTTCTTTCTGCACTTTGTTGGTGATTTCTTTTGCTGTGCAAAAGACTTTTTAATAAAATGAAATCCCAGTTGTTGATTCTTTGTAAAAGTTACTGTGTGATCAAGGTTTTGTTCATAATTGAATTGCTTTTGCTATTCTAAGTTTATTCTGGTTCCAAATTAATTTTAGGTTTGTTTTTTCTAGTTCTGTGAGGGATGCTATTAGTATATTGATTGGGATTGCATTAAATCTGTATAACAATTTTAGGAGTATGGCCATTTCACTGTTAGGTCTTCCTAGCAAAGCGCAAGGAATATCTTTCTACTTAGTGACCTCTCAGTCTCTTTTTCAGGCCATTGTAGTTTTCAATGTGAAGGTCTTTTACTTCCTTTGTTAGATTGACTCCTAAGTATTTCATTTCTTTTCAATGCTATCATGAAAAGCATGAAATCTCTCATTTCTCTTTCAATAAGTTTGTTATTTGTTATGTAGGAATGCTATTGATTTTATAGGGTTAACTGTATATCCAGCTACACAACGGAATGTAGTTATTAAACCTAGAAGTTTTGGGGTGGAATTTTTAGGGTCTTCTATGTAGAGTATCACATCATTGGCAAATAATGATAATTTAACTTATTCCTTTCCCATTTTTATTCCTCTAATATCTTTCTTTTGTCTCGTTGCTGCAGCTAACATTTCCACAGCTATACTGAATAAAAATGGTAACAGTGGAAATCCTTGACTTATTTTGGATTTTAGAATTAAAGCTGAGGAAAAGCAGAGAAAGGATAATTATTGTACTCTATGTCACGTTGATAAGATACTATGACATTCATTTGTTGATGTGTTAAATACTTTAAAAATTAACTGTCTAATTTCAGGTTTAGTGATAATGACAAATATTCTAGGGAAACATTTTAAAATATTAAACTCTCTGAGGCTTATTACTTATTACTTTTAATACAATATTCAGTTGTAAACACTTCCCACAGTTATGTTGCTGTTTTTATGGTTTAATAAAAAAATACACACTGATTCTTCTGAGCAAATAGTTTTACATACATATATATAATATATATATAGTTTTATATATAGTTATATATAAGAGAGAGAGAGAGAGAGAGAGAGAGTTATATATGGGCCCACACACACACACACACACACACACACATATATATTTGCACTTTTTTTATTTACAAATGTTGTCAACAACGCCTTCATTTAAAATGTAAGAATTCTGTGATTATTATATATTTCTGAGTATACTTTTATCCAATAGAAGGAGCAAGAACTTCAGGTTCAAATGGGTTATCAGTTCTCAACCTATAAAATATGTAATTTTTGAAAATTAAAATTATATTTTTCTGCTTAGTTTATATTTCTGGTAATTGAAATTACATAATGATTATAAACATGTGAACCTAATAGAATTGGTGCAAAAAAAGTGGTGGAGGGATTTGTTAGCTTAGGTTCCCATCACTAATAAAATCCTTGAAGAAGAAAAGCTTTATTTTGGGTCGTAGTTTTAAAGGCTTCAGTCCATGGTCTCTTGACTGTGGTGTTTTCTGGGCCTACGGTGAGGAGGATCATCATGACGGGGAACATGAGATGGTTCAATTTATGTGAACAGGAGGCAAAGAGAGAGAGGAAAGCAGATCCATAGTTAAAGAGATGGGGGCAAGATACAACCTTCAAAGTCATGCCTCAGTGATCTTCCTCCAAGTCGACCCCACTTCCTAATGGACTCTTAAGTGATCAACTCCGCAAACTGACAATGAGTCAGTCATTAAACTATATTTGAAAATTGCTGCAAGATCTCAATACATGAATATTTGGGAAACTCTTCAGGAAAGTATAGCAGGAAATATGCTGCAAAACACAGAAGATACCTCATAAAATTTGACAGTAGTGGGGTTGAGATTCCAATGAGGACAAGGTCAACTTCTGGAGTACTTTAAAGAATCCAGGGAGTCAGTTAAATTTTGTGTCATGCATTGCTTATTCTGTATTTTTCTTCAAGAAGGTAATATCGTTATCTTACAAATTCACATAGGCAGAAAAATGCCCCTTAAAGAACAGTCTTTCATAAATCTCTCTCTCTCTCTCTCTCCCTCTCTCTCTCTCTCTCTCTCTCTCACACACACACACACACACACACACACACTCTCTCTCTCTCCTGTCCGTCTATCTATCTATCTATCTATCTAATTTTGAACTAAGGTCAGACTTCCCTTCCCTCAATTTTAATTTCCCAGTTCCTAGTCAGCCCTGGACTCATTTTTTGTTCAGATGATTACTGATGAATCAATCTCTTAAAGCTACAACACCCATATTAAACTGTACAAACTTAGATTGCTTCTGACCCAATGATATGAACAAATAGAAACAGGTAAGAATAGATATTAAAATAGGAAAGACTTTCAACTTTAAAATAATTACCCACTACCATCAGGGCATTACAATGAGAAATAAAAATATTAAGTATATAATCTGGCTAGTAATTTATATTTATTATGTGAAAAATGTTTCAGTGAGGTAGCTTCTTGTGTTATCTTTCTGAAAAGGTTTGATAGTTGCTTTAGTAGGCTTTTCAACCTCAGCAGACCAACTGCTGCTGCAAGAAACTTAATAAAGGCTCAGAATTAGACCTCATGAATGGAATAGGAATGGAATTGCAGGACCATAGTAGGTAGACATGAGGCTGAAAAGACCAAGCTTACATGCACTTTTTAAAAAGTTCCTGTGATCCATATGACAATTACTTAGAAGTATGTTTGATTGGAGGGTGAAAGTTCTGTGAAATTGAGCAGGCATGAAGAAAAAGAAATACTGTTTCATATGTGGTATTGTAAATAAACCCAGATGTGTATAAGTAGTTTTTTCACAATAGTTTGTCAATGAAACACTCATAAAAATTGATAGAAGTTGTAGTGCCGTAGAGATTAACATTCACTCTTACATTTTTGATTACTCAGCTAAACTATGTTTCAAACTGATTTATTTATTTATTTTTGCCTCAAGCTGGAAGCATGTGGCTATGCTTTGAACAGAGGTGAAAATAGCATGAAATGTCTGATTCTGGCTATATAATGGATTATATGACATTATCCGCTTGTTTTGTCTAGATCTTTGAGGACCTGGAAGTCAACAGAGACAAATGATATAACAAATTTCTTTGCTTACAGCAATTATCTAAGAAATTTATTTAAAAAGGAAATGTATTCAACAGAAATATTCTGGAATTTGTGAAATATATATCTTTATTTTGTTAAGCTACTGAAATTTAAGTTGCTCTTTTCTACATCTACTGTTTATCCAGGCTCTTACAGTAGTTTTATAACATAAAGTAGACTAAATCTCCTAAGAATTCAAATAGATGGAAAAGGAGAACAAAAATAAAACAAAATTGGGGAATCAAAATAAATCTTCTAAAATCCAATGAATAGGATGGATAAAGAAGAGGGGAGACACATTAGAATAGATGCGGGAATCATCACAGTATTAATGATATTTAGAGTAATAAAGAATCATAATAATAATGATAAGATGGGCAATCATAATAATAATAATGATGTGGTGGTACACTCCTGTAATCCCAGCACTCAAGAGGCTGAGGCAGGAGGATCGCTGTGGGTTCGAGACCAGCCTGGGCTACATAGTGAGCTCCATTTCAGTCTCAACTACATAGTGAGACTCTGCCACAAAAAAAGACAAAATAATAATAACAATAATAATAAGGTGGGTTAAAATATGCCTTAAATGAAAAAGATCTATGCCAATCTCATCACAATTCTATTTAAATACATCTAGAGAATAAATTTTTTTCTTTGAGAAACACTAGACTTAGAAGACAGCAAAACAAAGTAGAACAAAAACAAGTTAGGGTAGCCCCTCTCAGATTTTTACCAAAGTGAAGAAGAAAGGAATCCTCAAAAGGAGAGATGTGAGACCTGGCATTGGACACTTGTGAAGGGGGGATCCCGGAAGCCACCATCCCAGACACAGGGACAACTCAACGCATGTACAGCAATGACAGGTGGCGGAAGAAGGAAACCCTGTGTGGAAAAATGAAATGCATGTATTGAGACATTTAATTGTTTTGAAAACATTATTAATAGGCCCTGCATTACTTGGGGAAGTTGGTGAACTCTATTTAAGAAACCTAAGAAAAAAATTAAATTGATTTAATAGTTCTATACAAATGTATAAGAAAGGAATTAAAAGGATATATCCCTTATTTGGACAGAAAATTGCATTTGTTTAGGCATTAAAATAGAAATATTCACCACCAATTAAAACAAAACAATAAAATAACTATATTATTAGAATAAAAAAGAGAAGGGCTCAAAATTGTGTGTGTGTGTGTGTGTGTGTGCGTGTGTGCATGCTGTTGTGTATAAAGAATTTTAAAGTGAGTCCAAAACTGCAGTTACAACACAGAGTAAAAAGTCATTGATTAATGTTTAAAATCTAAATTAGGTAAACATATGTAAGAAATAACAAAGTAAAAGTAATTATTTGAAGATAAATCTAAAGAGATAAAAAGGGTGTGCTTGGGAACAAGTTTACAGACCAAGCAAGAGTAAGACAAGGGACAGCTACTTTTCATATTAGTGCTTATGTATTTTATATCTGTGGATATCTTCAACAAAGTTATTTTAAAATTAATTAGCTATATTAAGTTACACGTATTATAGATAGACATAGATCATTTTTGTGTGCTTATTCTGTGTTTAATTTCTTTTATAAAATAAGTATAATCTCCAATTAGTCTCAATATATCTATTTAGTAGTTTAAATAGGTACATATTTTATAAAGAAGACACTACCTCCTGGCTTTCTTCATTATCATGAGGAAGATCACACCCAGAAATATTTTACCAAAATTATTTTTCAGACAGAGTTTCACTTGTATTACTTTTCTGAAATGCTCCAGGTGACTGGTTATTAAACAAATCCTTTCACCCAATGAGAACATAGAAAACTGTGGCATTTTCTTCTGTGGTAAGTGAAATTTATTCATCAGTGATGTGAAAAAAGATTTGAACTGCAACATCTAGATTAAATCTAAATGTTATAACCTGAGGTAGGTAAGATGTAGTCAATAGATTCATGGAATAAACAAAAATCAATGAATCTTTAAAATAATCAGATGTTTATTTTATATTTTCTTTTTTAACACCTTACACTTTTCATTGAGAGTTGGCAAAATACAGAAGAAAAAAAATTTGATGTACCATCTGACCCAAATTCAAGCTACTATAAATACTCTGGCATATTTCCTTCCATTTATTGTTTGAGCTATAACTGTAAGGATTATAATGTGTAAATAATATTTATGTTTCTATCAGTTAGCATTGTACTATAAAATTTACATTCAAGAAATGGAATTTTAATAACTATAAAATGTATCATTAAATCAGGAATGCTATTAAGCATAAAGCAAATTACCTAAAGTAAAAGATTGATTTTTTTCATACAAATATTAGCGGTAAATTGAATATTTCCATATATTAATATTTCTGGGTATTTTTCATAGGACAGAATTATCAGACACAGAATTATCTCATTTTCAAGCTGATAACAAGTCATAAATCCCCAAAACACATATCCGTAAACTCTAATTTGAAGACCTCTTCACAATTAGCAGAGTACGTTGTCTTTCATCAGCGGAAAAGTTTCTCCATACATTATGGATTCAATTGTGTCCCAATGAAAGATATGCTGAAATCTATTTCTCAATATATCAGTATGTGATGTTCTTTGAAAATAGATTTAGTAGTTAAGATGAGGTAATACTGGAAAAGAGCCCTTAATCTAATATAATTGTTGTCTGAAGACAGAAAGAGACAGAAAACACTATGAAATAATGGAGGATGAGATTTTGTAGTGTAAATTGAGAATTACAAAGGACTAAGGTAAACCATCAGAACAGAAACATAAAAACATTTTCTTATGTAGTTGTCAGGGTAAACATGACTTCTTTTTTTTGACTTCTAGCCTCCTGAATTATAAGACACAAACTTTCTGTTGTTTCAAGACACCTGGTTTGCAATGGCAAACTGTGGAAATTAATATCCTGTACAGACTACAATCCTGCATGCATAATACCCGATGACATACATACATCCTCACACACTCAAACACAATCCCTACCTAACCTTCCCTTAGTTTATTCTTCATTTTCCTGTATCCATTCCTCCTTCCTCTGATACTTTTCTGTCTCTATTTCTAGGTCAATTTAATTTTTTATTCAGTCTCTGACCTGACAGTGTCTGACCACCCAATAAACTGCCTGTGTGGAAATTCATCTTGGTTCAAAAATCCTGGTCTTTGTGCCTGACTTATTCATTTCTATGATATCAAGTCTTTCCTTTTATTTTCTGATCCTCTAAATAGGATCCTTCTTCTGTCATTCTTATATTAATCTCTTTAAATTTAGTCATCTCTCCTCTCCCCCAATACTGTTCTAACTTGATTGAAACACTCATTGAATCAATATTCTTTAAAAAACAAAAACCCTCATGCAAACATTTTGATTATGCCAGCCTTTCTGTAACAAAAAAAAATTACATAAAGTTAAAAACGATATGGTAGGTTCTAGCATATTTATTATAAAAATAACTTTTTTATACTTGAAGGAGAAATATCTTACAACTACTAGGGATCAGTACTGAGTTTATTTAATGAGTTATGGTTTGAATTACCTTATTTACATTTGAAACCTTAATCTTTAACTTTGATGTTTAAAATGAATTTTAATAATACACGGCCAACTTATTTATTTTGTTGATTTATAACAACATTTAGAAAACTGAGAAAATTGATGAAAATAAATTGTATTTATAATCCAGAACTATACATTTTATTGCAGTTTAATAAGAATAAAACTACTTAAAAATAAAACGGTGACTTTAGTTTGCTCTTCTTTAGAAGTAATATAAGGCAGGGGAAAAACATCCCCTTTTACAAATTTTGTGGGAGTTCCAAGGCCTCAGATGTCTAAACTAAGGAGCTATACTTTTTTTACAAGGCAACACCCAATCGAAGCAAACTTTTTAGTGTCTCTTCTAACAATGTTATCATTCTTGTGGTCCTTGGATACATAAACTGTAGCTTTTCTATTTTTTCTCAAAAGTGACTAAGAAAAAGATTTTTACCCAAATTTTGTTGAGGCTCTTCCAAGCTTTACTATAAACTGACTTCAATATTGGGCTTTCTGTTTTTTTCCTTGTAGAATAGTTTTAGTAAGAATCCTTCTAAATCACTTTACACTGCGTGTCTGGTCAATTTTCAGATCTCCTAACCTTGGTTTCTGGTCACATTGACCCCCGCTTCAGCAATAATGCTTTGCAGTTGTTTTAGTTAGCATTCTCTCCTTGCCCTTGGTATTTTCTCTCACTAGTTTTCAGTGCATTGAATTTTAATCTCCTATGTGGTTTTAAATTCCTACTCATCTATTGACTTTTTGGAATTGAGCCCAAGTTTACACTGAGGTTCTTTTCTCCTTTGAAATAGTCCCCCCACCTTCTTTTTTTTGGATTTTACATAAAACTTATCAACATAATTTTGACTTCTGTCTGGCCTGGTTTTCCTTAAGGAATGTGAGTCATTTATTAGAAATCTCTAAAAACATGTGCAAGATATTCCCTTAAAAAACCTTTCTATTTGTAAACAACTTGGAACATGTTGAAAACCAATTTTCCACGGCCCTCTCTTACTTACAGTTTGCAAAACTATAAATAAGTAAAGAAAGTAAATCTATAAATTTGTTCTTCCCAAAGTGGGCTACAGAATAAAGTCTTCATTCTCTGGAGGGGAGGATGTAGGCATTACTTTTATTAATTTAGTGATTACTCTTTCATAATGTGACTCTTTCATAATTATGACTCTTTCATAATGCTGCATGTGCTTATATCACTTGTCCCATCAATGTTATGCTGTTGAGATAAAGCCTGGAGTAGAGATCAGAGCTCGTGCTTTGGGCACTGAACTGATAATGAATAATACATGCTTTTGTTTCTCACTCCATAACAGTTATTCCTATGTATGTATAGAAAATATGTGTGCATACACACAAGTATGTGTGTATACCATCACACAAATATATATATATACACTGATACCATATGTGTGCAAATATACTATGAAATAAACTGTGTCAGGCTAGCCAATTATTTGGATAAAAACTTAAATCCTTCAGATTTTACTTTTTTTTTTTTTTTTTTTTTTTGGTTTTTGAGACAGGGTCTCAGTGTGTAGTTGAGACTGACCTGGAACTCACTATGTAGCCCAGGCTGGTCTCGAACTCACAGCAATCCTCCTGCCTCAGCCTTCTGAGTGCTGGAATTATAGGCATGCACCACCACACTGGCAGATTTAATTTTTGGACTTAACAGTTCTTTACTCCATGTCTCTGATACCATTGGAAATATAAAATTTGCTTTGGAAAAGTTTGTAATATGAGGTACATGTCAGATTATAATATTTTAGGAAACTAAATTTCTTGATTTGAAAATATGCTTTGGTTAAGTAAATATTTTGGAAATCTATAACTATATCTAAATCTCCAGGTTATTGGAAAAATACACAGTGAAACACAAAGGAGTAAAGAAGTGGTATGTCTGCAAAGTATTTTAAGTGACTCAGATTAAAAAAAAAAAACCTACATTTTGCAAAGTGAATTAAGCAAATGTTCACAGTTAGTTATAGTTACTGAAGAGTAGGGAGTTCCCCCACATGCTGTCTGAAATGCTTATTGATAGACTTAGCTATCTATTAGATCTAATCCATCAAGGGAGAAGAATACTTGACCTATCTCAGTGATGTCTCAAAATTAATAAATTAGGAAAATAATACGACAAATTTCACAAGATAGAATTAGAAGGACATGTTATCAGCATGCTTTTGGATTGGTGAGTACAGTAAAAAGAAAGCCTTGATTTCTTGTGAATAATCTATTATCCTTAAGTGATCTGTTACAATGGTTCACAATCTTATCACCCATTTTTCTCCTTCAATGTAGTATTAACATTAGGATGAGGTATTTAATTGGTTTCAGTGCTAATTTTGCAAGTGTTCACAAAATTTTATTAGAAGAATAAAATTTTGTATAAATAGGTTATCAGTCGCAAGTGATAAAATATAGCATTTCATTCTTGGAAATTATGTCTAAAAATAGAATCTGAAAATTAAATGATGATGGCTCATGCCTGTCATATCAGATTCTGGGAAGGTTGAAGGAAGTGGGTCACAAATCCTAGGCCATCCTGGCTACTTTGCAAGACCCTGTTTCAAAATCAAAATTGAAAAGTGCTCAGGTGTGTAGCTCAGTGGTAGAGTGATTTCTAGCATATGTTAGACCCTAGGTTCAATCTTCAATAACAATTGGTATAAATAAACCAATAGTAGTTAAAATAAAAGTCTCTATTAATTTTATCATGGCAATTTCACAGCCATACAGGAATAATTAAGCCAACGATTACTAATTGATGTAAAGATTCCCATGATCTTCTGAACAGTTTTTTTTTGTTTATTTTGTTTTGTGTTTAAACTAGACATCAAGTATGAATGAACAAAACACTGTTAGGGTAATATATGTAATTTGTGTAAAAATATAAGTAAAAATTTAAAAGGCATATCAAAATCTCTTAAAAAGAGATTTTTACCAGTTATGCTTTTGAATTTGTCTCAAAACTTCATAATTATTGTTATAATAATTTGTCAAAAATTAGCAACTATAAATATTTACATTGTAATGTTTTAATTTTCATCTTCAACAATATTTTTATATTTCTGAATTTACTGAATTGAAATGCTTACAGATGGCCTCAAGGATGCTAATGTTATCAATTTAAATTCTACAGTTTTCCAGTATTTTGCACTCATGTTTCTAAAAATACATGCATGTTTCAAAAATGCATGTTTCATATTGAGGGCATAATCATCTCCAAAACTGAATACCAAAATTCTATTTTTAACATCTTCAAAATACGACTTCACATTTTTATTCATATAACAATATGTGTTCATATGTAAATATTTATGTTGATACACATTATATCTCCACACATTGATTATAAAATGTATCCAAAACCACATGCTCATAATTGTATCTTCAAAATTAACCTATGAAATATAATCTCTTTCATGGATATGTTTCCATTTATGTGCAGCCATATGTTATTTGAGAGTCAAATTTTTCAGCACTAATTTTTAATGTCACCTCCTGCTCTTTGTTATATTTACTTCCTCAGTAGTCTAACTTCCAGTTCTCAGCTTCTTAAATATTGTCTAATGTTATAGAGAAAACAAGCAAAAGTGTTTTATAAAAGAGACAGGATCATGCTTGCCTTATGGATGGGCTTAGATTTTGAAGCCTTGTTTGCATTTTTAAAAAAATCACATTAACACATTTCCCTGTGACATGACTTCTTGGTGACATGTTGGTATCACACTTTTGGAAGTATGATCACAGAAATAGATCTATGAATAATTGAGATAACTGAGTTGGCCCAAACCACAAAAGTATAATTTAATGCATTCATAAATTATGCATTTCCACTGTGCATTTAGGCATTTCTACTTCATAGAATCTCTATGTCAAGTTTATAAAGTATCTGTCATATTAAAGATTGTCATATTAGCACCAATCTACTAGATTTCTTTATTAATAATGACTTTTCAAACAGTTTTGCTTTTAGTAATGGTGTTGATTGTTCCACACCTAGTCTCTCAAAAATAATCAGCAGTAAAATTTAATCCACTTCTACATACAGAGGTGAATTTCAGGTTCTCTATTTGTCTCTAAATGAGATCACGTTAGTGCATAATGGAACTGAAGTTAAAAAGAATGCAATGAAGACAAGACTGATTCAGCATCCATGTTCTGCATTGTACTGCCTATATATATTCCTGGCAAACACATCTGAGAAAAGATTGTTTATCCCATTAGGTGATTTATGGGGAATCGTGAATGAATTAATTTATGTTAAAATTTAAAATAATATCCTTTCTCCAATAAACACTAAAATACTAGCCAATAATGAATTGGCATATATCAAAGACAGTAATTGTACGTATTATTCCTCAGAGAAGGGAAGCATATGTTTACAAAGAGCTTTCATATGAGTCAATTTTCAAAATGGATATGTCCATCTTTTTAGAAGTTATCTCATAGGTATACTCACACAAGTATGCAAGATATATAACTAAAACTACATCACTATGAAATATTAGAAAATAAATTTCTACAATAAAAATTTGAAAATTAAAATTTAAAAAAAACTATGGTTTAATAACTTTCAGCTGAAGCAAAAACAATTGAGAAAAATTTACCCATACTATGAATTAGGAAAAATACAGAATAATATGATTTCATATTATTATTATTATTAATAATTATTCACATTTTAATGAAAAAACTGGAACACATACTAAAACGTGAAAAAGGCAATAAGACACTAACAATAACAACAAAAATTTTCAATATGATACTAATTTATGTGGAAAACTTTCTATCATAGCTGCATATTATACTCCAAGATTTTAATAATATGGATCTTTGGTCAGCAAGATGCAGGAATCTATGATTTTCAGTTTTATATATACATCTCTATTCCTGTAGTGTTCAAACTTTTCAAAGTAAACTTTCATTAGTTTTGTAATAGCAGTAAACTTTGACATTCAATCTATAGAAAAAAAATCCACAATAATTTGTACAGCATAATAGCTTGGAACCTTAAAATCACAATGAAACAATGAAAAATACTAGTGCACTCATTTTTATTTCTTGTTTCCACCATAAATTATGGTAAATTAGCTACTCCAGTACTTACATCATCATTATCTTTATTTACCCAGCACTTACTTCAGTATACTAAAAATTGTGGCTCATTATGAATTATCCCTTCCAAACTTATCTTCACTTGTTTCAAATTGTCTGAGCTTTTCGCCATGTGTTTTTATTAAACCTTGTTATCCTTTTAAATCTATAATCTTAAATTATTCTGAATTTAAAAATTTTTTATTTAAACAATATCTCTCAAATTGTCGTAATTTATTATTGTTTATTCATATAAGTCTATGAGGCATCACTGAAAACTATGATAAATGTTGGAGTTAAAAATTTATTATAGTAAGCACATTGACATTAATTCCCCTCAAAATACTTTTGCTTGCTCCAAACACACTCATTCCATTATATTCTTGGCCAAGTGTCCTTTACTATAATAATATTTTATTTTTAATTTAAACATTTACTGTATATTTGTGATCCACCTTGTCATTTTATGTATGTAAACATGCATATACATATATATTTGTATAGGAAGTTCATCATTATAATGAAATTCCTGAGGCATCAATCTATAGTACTTATTTAGCTGACATTATATAGGTACAAAGTTCAAGTCAGGCATCCTGTGCTTGACCTCTGTTGAGGGTAGCAGATGCACACATCATGGGAGGAGTGTGTTTGTGTGCGTGTGTGTGTGTGTAGGAGCTTACATGTTCAAATAGAAAGTCAGAAAGACAGAGTGCCTGGTGTCTCACCATTTCTTTTGAGGGTTCACCCTCAAAGACCTAATGATAGCCCATTATCTCCTACCTTCCAAAGATTCTACCACTGTGTGGCAGTACCATTCTGAGAATTAAGACTTGAGTCACAATAGAAAGGTTGGGGACACTGTGATCACACTGAAACCATTACTGTTCTGAGTTGGTGGTTACCACTTTAATGATGTAACTATAAAATTTATTTCTTTTTTCTCTTACTCATATTATTTCTGCTTAATGCACAGTAAAAGTTCTGTTTTTTAGTTGCTTGAAAATATTATTATAATTTGGATAGGGCAATGACTTTATTTAGTTAATATCACCATGTTTCAGAAAATCATTCTGAAATATGTGAATTCAGAATTTCTTATTGAGAGAAGAACATATTAAGGTATGTGTTTACAAGAAAAAAACTCTTAAGGTACATTTTCACAGAGTGATTTTAGTAAAATAGACTTTGTCCTGTTCCTGAGAAATTCTTAGTACTCAAGATATCAAAGGACATAAGAAGTCCCTGAGCTTTCTTCAAGGATTGGCTTTATCTGGTGCATCTTAGTTCAAGTTACAATAGATAGTATAGCCTGATGAGGTCTAATTTTGTTTATTTGTTTGTTTGTTTTGAGACAGGGTCTCACTATGCAGTTGAGAATGACTTGGAACTCACTGCATAGCCCAGGCTGGTCTCGAACTCACAGCGATCCTCCTGCCTCAGCCTCCCAAGTGCTGGGATTACAGGCGTGCGCCACCACGTCCAGCCTAGGACTAATTGTTTTTAAGAGGTTATTTAAGCCAAATATTATTTTTTTAGATATAGAGAAGTTAAAAAAATAATTGTGTATATGTGTTTATTATATGGGTAAATTCTTAAGCATACAGAAAGCAATATATATTCTGTAAATATTATAGTAAGCTACTGATCCATGGACCACAAAAAAGACAAGTAAATCCAATTTAATTCAATTAAATGTAAAATGGAAATTGAACATGAGGCATTGACCATGATAAATGATGGGTGAACCAGCTCTATAGGCTTGCAGGGTACCTAAAGTTATCTGTATAGCATTTTGTAATGAAATGACTGACACAAGAACAAAAATATTAAATGTCACATACAAATCATCTGTAAGAGTCAATTAAATATATTTCTGATCATGAAAATTCTTTGCCTCCAGTCAGATTCCTTGACACTTAATGAAAAAAATCTAATGAAATTCCTGCTTTGACTCTCATTTTAGAGTGAGGTTTTGGAGTCTTTATGAAAGATCAGGTAGCTGCATATGCCTGGGGTTATTTCTGTATTCTCTGTTCTGTTCCATTGATCCATGTGTCTGCCTGTGGGCCAATACCATGCTGTTTTTATTATAGGAGCCTTGTAGTGCACAGTGAAGTAAGGTATTGTGATGCCTCCTGCTTTGCTCTTATAGCCCAGGTGGTCTAGATTTCTTCTTGCTCCATAGGAATTTTTGGATTGTTTTTTTTTTTTCCATTTCATGAGAGATGACATAGATCTTTTCATTGAGATTGGATTAAATCTATTAGTTTTGGAAGTATGAACGTTTTGGTGATATTGATTCTGCTTATCCAGGAAAAGGGCATATCTTTACGTGTCTGAGGTCTCTTCAGTTTCCTTTTCCAGATTACAGTAGTTTTCATTGGGGAGGTCTTTCAATAGCTGGGTTAGGTTAATTCCCAATTCTTTATTTCTTGATGCTAATATGAAATTCCTAATTTATCTCTAGGTGGTTTCATTATTGGTGCACAGGAGTGCTGTTGATTTTTGGGTATTGATTTTTATCCTGTTACACTGCTGAATTTTTAATACATTCTAGAAATCTTTTGGTGTAATTTTTGGGTCCTTTAATAGAGGATTATATCATCTGCAATTTGACTTCTTCACTTTTGATACATATCACATTTGTTTCTTTCTTAGGCCTGATTGGTTTGGATAAATATCATGTTGAAACACCATGTTGAAGAGGATACTGATAGTGGGAATCCATATTATATTCCCGATTTTAGCTGGAAAGCTTTGAGTTCTTACCATTTTAATATGTTGTTGGCCATGGTTTATCATAAATTGCTTTGAAAAGATTTAGGTAAGTTCTTTATATACTAATTTTCTTCAGAGTTTTTGGTTATCCTAAAAGGGGATTGGAAAAGATTAAAACTAGACCCTTATCTTTCACCATGCATGAAACTAAAATTCAAGAGGGTTAAAGATCTAAATATTAAAACAGAAACACTAAACTTGCTGGAAGATAATTTAGGTAGAACTCTTGAAGAAATTCACATAGGAAAAGACTTTATAAATAAATCATCAGTAGCATGGGAACTAGCACAAAGAATCAACAACTGGGATCTCTTATCAAAAAGCTTAGGCACTGCAAGAGAAACTACCAACAGAGCTAAGAGACAACCTATGATGCGGGAAAAATTTTTGCTAGCTGTTCTTCAGACAAAGGTCTACCATCTAGAATATATAAAGAACACAAAAAAATCAGATCCCCAAAATATAAAGACCCAATTCAACAATGGGCATCTGAAATGAACAAACACTTCTCAGACAAACCAGTAAAAGCAGAAAATAAATATATGAAAAAATGTTCAACATCACTGGTCATTCAAGATGCAGATATATTTTAAAAGACCATTGTACAGGATATATTAATTGGCACTGGAAACTATTTGTTTTTAAAGCTTGAAATATTTTGCTACAGCCTCCCCTGGAAATTAAATTTCTGTGTAATAGTCTGATGTGCTTGCAATAGGTTTACCTTTATACCTGATTTTTTGTTGTTGTTGTTTTTGTTTTTTGTTTTTTTTATGCTTTCATCTGACATATTTTAAGATACTCTCATTTTTGAGTTCACACATCAGTAGAAGTTATACATCTAATGTAAATCAAAACTTCAAAGGTATTTGAATTCCAAAACCAACCAAGAAATGATTATCATGGCCTACTCAGGAATTTAGAGGCCAGAATGTCTTCTTGCTTTGTCTCTTCCTCACAGGCACCACCTACAAACCTCAAAACTTTGTGTTCAATAGCTTTCTATTATTATCAAAATGGGGTCACTCTCTTTGTTTTTTATACTCTTCATAAAATTTTTTCATCCTAATTTTTAATCGCCCTTTGATTATACATTTTTTGATCTGGGCATTTAAATTTTTAATTTTGTTAAAACATATATAACATATAATACCACCTTAACAATTTTAACAATATATATGACTAGTATTAAGTGTATTTACAGTCCTGTGTAACAAAGCCCCATACTTTTTTATTTTGCATAATGTGGAGAACCATAGATCCGCCCCTCCGCCATTTTATGATATAGCCTATGAAGCCATTTTGTATTAGGTTTAGTTTTCCTGTAGATCACATGATATGTTCCCGTGGGTGTTTGATGTATCCTTATAAGGTAATAATCTGTTCTCTGTATGCTGATTGGTTGCATTATGGTATATATGTTGCCACCCCATCCGGGCGCGGAGAGCGGGGTAGAGATCCGGAGATGAGGAACTAAAGTAAACTCCTTGTGTATCAACTGTATGCCTCTTTGCTCGTGCATCACCAGTTCAGGCCCCTGTAGTCGCAGACCGAGTTGCCCAAGGCAATCCGGCTCGCGACACGTAACTGAAAGTACATCCATTAACTCCAATATCCCATTTCTCTCTCTTCTAAGTCCTAGGTAACTATCATTCAGGTTGATATCTCTGTGAATTTGACTGTTGTATGCATGTCACATATACATGGAATAACACAATGTCTTTCTTTGAGATTGTTTTATTTCATTTAGCATAATGAGAATTTCCTTTCTTTGGTGGCTGAATAATATTCTACTGTCTGTATATCCCACATTTTGTTTATCTAATACTTTGTGATGGTCACTGAATTTGCTCTGCTTTTTTAGTATTGTAAATGAAGCTGCTGTGAACAACACATCTAAATAGCTTTTTTTGCAGATCTGTCTTTTTTTTTTTTTGGGGGGTACCAAAATTCGAACTCAGGTCCTTGTGCTTGCAAGGCAGGTGGTGGAACCACTGAGCTGAATTCCCGGTGACTGAGCTAAATCCCTGGCATCATTTCTGTGGCGGCCCAGCTGTCACAACACGAATGTACCTGAGTTGGGGAGTGAGGATTGAGAGAGGACAGCACACTCAATAGTGTGGAGACAAGAGATCCGATTTATTACACAGAAACAGCTCCTTTTAAAGGCAGGCCAACAGGAAGCATCAAGCAGTATTAGGGAGGAGATCAGATCTTTGGCTACTTGAGTTCCTCCCATCGCCAGGTCAAATTTAACAAAATTCTTGAGCCGGGCGTGGTGGTGCACGCCCGTAATCCCATAAAACCAGTCTGGATTACACAGTGAACTCCAGGTCAATCTCATCTGCATAGCTGAGACCCTCATCTCAGAAAAGCCAAATAGAGTCATAGATTGTGTCAATGCCTCAATGGTAGAAGAAGTTACTTTTCCAATGTCAAATGCCAGCGGGCTCCCACAATTTCATAAGAATAAATAGTGGCTATACTATTTTTCATTCCCACTAACAGTGCAAAGTAACAAAATTAATAAAAATATGATAACAAATGTTTGCCAGACTACACAAAAAATAGTGCACAGATAGAATTTAAATGAAGAAATATTTGAAGAAATAAAGAGGTATATTTTACAAATGATGAAAAGAGATAGCTATAACAATTAAAAACATATATACACCTAACATCAGGCCCAAAACACATGTAACAAAAGTGTCAGAAATAAAAAGGAAATTAGACACCCCTCTACCCATAACTGGAAACTTCATTAGCCTCCTGTTTATACTAGATAAAATAACTAGGAAGAATTTCAACAAAGAAACAAAAAGCTTGCACAAAAGTGTAATTCTACCAGATTTAGCTCTAGAACACTGACTCACCAACAGTAGAATACACTTCTGCTCAAATGCATAAGAAAAATTCTTGAAAATAAACCAAATGTCACACCAAAATTAAAACCTTAATATATATATATAGAAGGATTGAAATGAATTACATCTAGCTTTTTGTCATAATAGAGTAAAATTGCATACCTGTGGCAAAAGAGACCTGGAAAATTCATGATATGAAGAAAAACTTTTAAAACAACACTCTGAATGACAATCTAATGTATTAGTCAGGTTTGCACTGTGATAGTGTAATATATGTCAGTCTCTTTATAAAGAAAAAATATTTACCTCACAGTTCTGGTGGCAAAAAGTCCAAATGACATACTGTCACCTCTGACAAGGGTCCTCATCTTGGTCATATACTAAACATGTATATGTGATGAACTGTATCTCAACATATAGTTTGGATGGAGGCATATTCTGGCTTTTATGACAACTCTTATATGATAAACGGCCATTTTCCCACAAAAATACCTTTTTGAATATATAATCCCAAATGATGTAAAGTCATTTAAACTACAGTAAAGGGACTACAGTTTAAAACTTCCAAATCTCCTCTCAATACAACCACCACCTTGGGGACCAAGCTCTCCACTCATGAACTTTAGGTGGGCAAACAACATCATCATCATAGCACTTCACCCATAGAACTTCAAACTTCCTGTCTCACAACTCAAAATGTCCTCAGTAGCCCAAAAGTCTTAACTTCTTCCAATATTGCTGGAAATTCCAAGTCAATGATCTCTGGCAGATTCAATGAAAACTCAGTTGTGAAACCCCATTTTAAAAAATCACATCTTTCCAAGATTCAAGGGCAAAATAGAAATAAGAAAAATAGTTTGTGAGGGAGAAGTATATAATTATTCCAAAGCGAGATGAAAATATTTCAAAGCCGAAATTAAACCTTAAAGTTTCAAATC
This sequence comes from Fukomys damarensis, assembly GCF_012274545.1. Lineage (NCBI taxonomy): Eukaryota > Metazoa > Chordata > Mammalia > Rodentia > Bathyergidae > Fukomys > Fukomys damarensis. The sequence continues at coordinate 47,966,040 of NW_022900928.1, forward strand.
TGGGAACTTGTACATACATCAGGAAGGCGTAGATTCCCAAGTCCTTAGGCATCCTTACTTTGCATCTTCCCTGGTCAACAGCCATGTGGCTCCTCTCTGTGGTGACAGGCTGATGTCAGTGGCTTTCCAAGGTTGGCCTGGCATGTTGATGTCCTGATATCACCACTGCAACTCTGTCTCTCTACTTGTACTAGACACCGACCCATCAGATGCTCTCCGTGGAGGATCTAACGCTGCGTCAACTGGCAGTCTCTCAGACCTTGCTTTGAAATCTTACTGAAAGTCACCTTGACTTCACAGAAAGTCAGTGTAACATAGAAACCAAATCCTATCATGAGTGCAAACTGTGCTGAACTGCTTAAAACATAAGTGCAGGCACAGTTTTTGGACAGTTCAATATTAAAAAAAAAATTCCTAAGGGGGCTTTGGCTATGAGCGCAGGGATACTGACCCTAGACAATTCTGTCCTTTGAAGCCTCTGGACATGTGATGAAAAGTGAAGTTTTGAATATTTGTTAAATGCCTTTGAAGACTTTTCCAACCATCTTGATGACAAGCACTTGGCTTCTTTTTTTATTCACACTGGTCTCTCACAAAAGCAGCTTTTCCATATAATTGCCTACTGAGCATAATTTTTCACTCTTTTCCAGGCCAACTTTTAAGGATTTTTCCAAATATCTTCACTTTCTTTCTTTCTTTTTACTTGTGAGTCATACATAAATCTGACCAAAAGCAGCCAATGATGCTTATATGCCAAAGCCTGAATGCTTTATGTTTTGCTGTTCTTTATTTTCTTCTTTTCCTTGCCCCTTTTTCCTTATTACTGTTTTCTCTTTATCTCTTTCTAGTTCTCTCTCCCTTCCTTCCTCCCTTCCTTCCTTTCTTTCCTCCCCCACTTCCTCTCCCTCTCCATCTCCGTCTCACCCTACTTTTTTTTTTGGTGCCAGGGATCCAACTTACACTTTCAAGACAGGTGTAGTGCCCCTGAGCTAAATCTCCACTCCCCACACACATTTTTTTTCTTTTGAGGTACTACAGATTGAATCCAGAGCCTTTGTACTAAATTAAACCTTCAATGTATTTATTTATTTATTTAATTTTGAGACGGATTCTCACTAATTTGCTAAGTTGCCAATATTGTCTCAAATTAGCAATTCTCCTGACATCACTTGTCAGAGATTACAGTAGTGTACTACTATGGCCAACTCTTTCTTTCTCTTTAATCCTCTCTGCTAGACAAATTTGTCCCTAATTCTAAGGTTAAGCCTCTATGAAGAGTACACAGATGTAATGAATCCAGTTTCTTTGCCATGGTATAACAACAGTATTCTTCAGTCCATTTTCCGATGTAATTTTTATTTCCATCTAAAACCTCATCAGCAAGGAAATTACTATCCACCTTACTACTGGCATTCTGGTTACATACGCTTAGCCAATGTCTGAGTCATTTGATTTCTTTCCTGTACTTTTTGTGTCCTTCTGAGGTTTCACTTCATTTAAAGTCTTCTAAAGTTTTTTTCTAGTTTGCTCTTTCAAGCTCTCTCAACTTTTTCCCGTTGTCTAATTACAAAATTGCTGCTACATTTTTAAGTACATACATTATAGTAATGGCCCCAGTCATCAGTACCAATTTTCTATATTAATCTTTAGTAATTGCAATTACAAAATATTTCATACATAAAACTTATGAGGAGAAACAGCTTTATTTGGATCAAAATTTTGGAGGCTGAAGTTCATGCAGCATAGTACTTGTTCTGGTAAATCCACATGTTAAATGGCAAAGTGAGAGTGGGTGTTGGGGGAGGAATAGGAAGTCAGGGAGAATGTAGGTGGAGCCAGGGCCAAACTTTTATGAGAATCCTTATATGCAATACCCATGAGACCTTCCTTAATAATACTACTCTGGAGACAACCTTCTCAACACATGAACCTTTGGGGGACATTAACATCCAGACTCTGGCACCTATGGAATCAGAACCAAAGATTCTGAACAGATATTTGTCCAAGGATGATGTGCAAAATGCCGGGGATTTAGCTCAGTGGTTCTGGTGCCTCAGTCAAAAGATTAATACACGTATGAAAAAGATGCTTGACATCAATATTCAACAGATAAATATAAATTAAAAGCACAGTACACTATAGTTTCATACACATTAGGATTTGAAAAATCAAAATGTCAAAAACAAATATTAATGAAGATATAGAGAAATGGAAATATGTACTCATGTAGAATGCTGTAGTTACTTGGAAAAAGAGTGTATCAGTTTTTCTAATAATTACTATATGATCCAGAAATTCCACTCCGAGGTATATGGATGAGAGATATGAAAACAAATGTCCCCAAAAACTTCCACATTGGTCTTCATAACAGCATATTATTAATAGCCAAAAGGTGGAAGAAATCAAACATCCTTTAGTGCATGTGTGAATAAACAAATGAGTTGTGATCACAATGTACAGTGAACATTTAAGTTAAAAATGATTACAGCAAAAGATGCATTGCCATTAATCCTCCTCAGAATACTCCCCTTGCTTTGAACCTGTTTATTCCATCATTCTTGTCACTTTCTTAAGGACTTCTGAAAGTCCTCTTTTGCCAGCACCTGTGCAAGGTACTGTATTCAAAATACAGTGAATAAAATAAAAAAAATACAGGGCCAGGGATTGAGGTCTGTGGTTCCACCACACACCTCACAAGTGCAAGATCCTGAGTTCTATCCACAGTACTAAAAAAAAGTGGGGGGGGGATGCTGCCTGGGGCCTGGGGCCATTTAGTGAAAAAGCAGGCTCTTAAAAATATTTTGAGATAACCTGGAAGACTAGGTACATCTATTTAGGAAGACCTAGTGTCATGCAACTTCGGGCTTTTTCCCAAAATCAAAATGACTGTGTCAGGTAAAAATGTTGAATTTATTCAGGACATTGAGACAGCCACACTACTGCAACTAAAGACACTCAAAAAAAGGACTTCCAGAACTGCTTCAGAAAAATAATGGGATAGATGCATTTGAGTTGAGGGAAACTATAATAATAATGTGATGTGTACTTTTACTATAATAAATTCACTATAGTAAATTTAAATATTTATACCATTGTTTGATCATACCTTATGTATTATATTGATAAAATTCATAAAAAGAACATAATCATAAAAATAATGAAGTTCTGAAATGTGAATAGATGTTGAAGTATTATGCCAATTAAGGAAAATAATACATACAAATTTATATTAAGATATTCCATCAATTTTCAATACCAGGATAGGAAAATCCCATAAAGACAGAAAATATATTAGTAGCAGTTCATATAAAGAGGAATGGGCAAAGCTAAAGGTACCAGGTTTATTTTTGAGGAGATAAAATATTCTAATATTGACTCTAGTAATGGTGGTATATGAAAATCAATGAAATGCACATTAAATATGTGAGTGGTATGTTAAAATAAAAATCATGATCACTAACACGTTCAGCCTTTCTGAATCCAGTTTCCCTACAAAGGCCAATTATTCTACTTCTATCACCAAACTTCAGCCTTAGCAAAAGCATATGCAAGATAGGCAAAGAAACAAAGGTCCAAAAGTATAAGGCAGCTTTATATCAACCAAAAATATTTTTTCCCAAAATATAACTTGTTAGGAAACATCAGTTTCATCATGAAATAAAACATGTAAGAACACTTTAAATAAGATATGTTAGGAAGAAACCTATGGTCTTCAATCTTGGATTATTCGAATTAAGAAAATGAATGAACTTTCTTCCACTAAATGCTCTGTATTTTGAAACTCTGCTTATTGAAAAGGCTTAAAATGAGAAAGTGGTTATTAGAGGGCAAAAGAGACATTGATAATAAATACAACTTGTGAGAGTTCTTTACATTCTGATACTATTAACAGTAAAATAAGAATAAAAAGATAATTCTGAGGTGAACAAGGGCATTTCAATTTCAATTAAGTGATACTAGAGATTATTTGTTCTTTTTGTCAAATAGAAGACATGTTGATATATAAAATGCACATATTTATATGCACATATATGTGTACACATATCTATAACGAACCATTTCTTTATGTATATGTATATTTATTTGAACATACATTTTACTTTTTTTTCCAGTCCAGTTGTTAATTACTCATTTTCTCCATAAATAAGTTGGGTAGAACTTCTGGAACAAAATAGAATTAAATTGTAAGCACAGACTTCCTGTCTTATTCTTAATCTTAAAGGGAATCTTCCAGGCTTTCATTACTAAATATAATGTTAGCAGTGAATTTTCACAGATGATTTGTATTTATAAGGTTAATAAATTTTCTCTCTATTATTCTTTTGATTTTTTTTATGAAAGTATATTGTGCATAGTTTTTTCTAATGTGATTCCTGAATCTGTTGAGATGATTGATTTTTTAAGGTATTTATATAATACATTGAGTTTAGTATGTTAATACAAACTTGTATCACTAGGATAAATTTTACTGTCATTGTATATAGATCCCTGGGTATCTTTCCAAAAGATTTAAAAGGATCATACCACAGTGATATATGCGCACCCATGTTCATAGCAGCACAGTTTGTAATAGCTAAAACTTGGAAATAGCCCATTTGTCCATCCGTTGGAAACTGGATAAAGAAGATGTGGTTTTTCTATAAAATGGAATATTACTCAGCCATAACGAATGAGAAATTAGAGTTATTCATAGGAAAATGGATGCATTTTGAGGATATACTCTTTAGTGAAATAAGTTACACATGTGTAAATACCAAATAGTTTCTGTGGTGTGAAGAACTATAATTGTACATAAGATCCTAATGGTATAATCGACAATGTGAAATAGGAAGAAAAGGGCTAAAGGTGTAGGGGAAGTGGGAAGGGTGTGGAAAGGTAATAAGGGAAAAGAAAAAATATGAGAAAATGAAAAAATGGAAATAAAGTGATTGCAAATAGGGAAGGAAAAAGGGGATGAAGGGAGGGCATGGGTAAGGGAAAAAAATGAGAACCAAGACCTGTCATGTAGAGGTACAAGATCCCAATGATGAATGAAACTGTACTGTATACCTAAAATGTACCAATAAACTCAATGAGAAAAAAATCAATTTTATATTACCTTATTGGGAGTGTTTATATCCATACTATTAAGAAACATTGATCTATAGTTTTCAGATAGTGTCTTTATTTTCCAGTAATATTATAAAGTATTGGATTAATAAAATGAATTGGGAAACATCTCTTCCATTTTTTAGAAGGTTTTAAGCAGAATTGCTAATGTTGCTTATTAAAATTTTAGTAGAATTCAGTGGTAAAGCCATCTGGGCTTTTGTTTATAATTATAATTTTATATATTAAGAAAATCTTCATATGTTGTAGGTTTATTCAGATATTCTGTTTCTTCTGGAGACAAATTAAGCTATTTATTTCTTTCTATATATTTTTATTTTATCTGGGTTGTGTAATTTATTATTAGCATATAATTTCTTTATTATATGTCTCAACAACTTTTTTTATAGGATCAGTAATAAAATCTGTCTTTTGCGTTTCTCACTGAAGTAATTTAAGCAGTCACTTTTTTCCTTGATATAGCCAATTAATATTAATTTTGTAATTTTCTCAAAGAATTAGCTATCGATTTTTGTTTTTTCTCTATTATGTTTCTATTTCTATTTCTTTCTCTTTTTTTGCTCCCATTTTTCAATTTTCGTTGTGTTTGATGTGATGTGCTTTATCTAGATTTTAAATTTGGTTATTGATTTGATATTTTTTGTAAAAAAAAATCTGTGGCTATGAATTTCTCTGTTAACTTGAATTTCACTGAATTTCCAAACTTTTGAGATGTGTCTTCTTTTATGATGTGCTTCTTGAAAATTTGGCACTTTTTGATCATCTCAAAATCTTTTTTTATTATTGTTTTCTTTTCAAAACCTTCTTTCGCACATTGGTACTTTAGAATCGTTTTGTTTAGTTTCAACATATCAAATAGTTTCTCATTTATTTGCTTTCTATAAATTTCAAATTCAATGCCTTGTGGTCATAGAACATAATTTCTGTTATTCCTATCTTATTAAATGAATTGAGATCTGTTTTATGTACAACATTTCGTATATACACTGTAAAATGTTCCACATGCACTTGAAAATAATTTGTATTGTTTGCTCTATAACATTTTCAATCTCTGTGTATATTTGTGTTGGAATAATGTTTACTATCAGAAATAATATTGCATGATAAGCTTTGTACATTTTATGTTTTCTTTCCTTTCTGCTATGTTATTTTTTTCACTAAAAGCCTCAATGTTATGAAAAACTAAATGTAAATTACTTTGTAATCTAAAACTATACTTTCCCTCTAAATGTGCCTATTTTGAAATATCAACCTTTAGACTTGAGTTTTTATAAATGATTAACGTTTAATAAATAATTATCTCAACTTAAAAGTTATATCACCAGTAATAGTTACAGGCAGCCTGTGGTGATTATTAGGAGACAAGAGAAAGACAAATTTTACAGGATATAGAATGATATAATAAGATTCAGATAAGGATCTCTTATTTGAACAAGAAGAAGTTATAAATGAGAAGTTTATAAAGAAGGTAAAACTATATAAGGAAACAAGAAGCTATATGAGGAGAAAGGAAATTTAGAAAGAAAGAGAACTAAAATTATAAAGACCTTAATGTTTAACCAATAATATGTAAAAATCTTTTGAATAGTGAAATAAAAAACCAAGCACCCACATACTTTAGTCTCTTTGTGGTGATGTTTTTAAAAAATGTGTGTTTGTGTGTGTGTGTGCTTGTGTGTGTGCCTTTTCCTGTTTTAAAGTGGGCTGAATGTCCTATCATTCTGGATTACATATTGTTCCATATGAGATTACAGTGATTCTTGGGAATATACATGATAGGAGATAACTACAGTAAAATAAATATAAAATTAGTTCTCAGTTTAGAATTTTGAAATAAATATTTTGAATGAGATGCGTGACAACTGGCATCAGTTTAAATGATTGAGGGTACCCAAGAGACCATGAGGCATTTATGACCTTTTCTTTCTCATCCATCCACTTCATTTTGTTTGCAATTTAATAGCTATTACTCTATGAAGGGATTTTCTGACATTGTTTTTCATATTTCTCATGGTGATAATTACCATGCTTTTTTCTTAAAATTTTCTAGCTGTATTTTATAATCAATTTCATTACAGAATCTTTAATTTCATATCAAAATGAATTAAGAGGACACAGGTGGAGTGTTTAGCTGAAATAGGGTTGTTGATTTTCATCTTTGAGTGTATCGAATCTATGGACTATGCCCAGGGATGTATCATCGTTTTCTACAATATATTTCCTTCTTCTTTTTACCTTTTCATTGCAGCTTCTCCCCTGCAATGTGACTGTGTGAAGAAACATATATGTGCTTCAATTCTCTTTTCTTACAGCAAATAGAGCAAAAAGTGACCAAAAAGTTATACTGAAGAGAGAACCACACAATGTGCTATGCTAATTGAGTTTAGTGAATTTTAATGTCATTTCTATTATATTGAAATAGGTTTGGCACTGGGGATATTCTTTGATTAGAAAAGACTATGAGAACAGGGTTTTCTGTGTATTTTCATTTGAGCAAAGGGATCTTGCTGAATGTAGAGCAGACTCAGAGAGAACTGTTAAATGGAGATTAAGCTCTGACAATCAAGCTCCCTGCCAATAAATTTCAACCTATCTATGCAAGTCATTCAATAACAGCAGACTTTCAAAACAATTAAAACCAGCACATTTTGCAAAATGGGGCTGGGCGGCTGAGCTTTCTTTTGGTGTGGAAGGGTGAATGAAATGAATCTGGGACACTCTATAGTCATAGTAAACACCTGTCTTCTCATATTATTATTATTATTATTATTATTATTATTATTATTGTTATCATTATTATTTAAAGAAAGGGAAGGAGTAGTTGAACCCTAACAATACCAATATTAAAGCAAGAACATTTTCCTTTAGCAGAGTCATTGTTATAAACCAAATCAAATATTTTTTATCATATAGCCATTTTCTTTTAAGCAATTTTAATTATTCCAGAAGAATATTATAGATTTATTTATATGTAGCCTAGTGAATAAATTATTTTGTCAGGTGTAATCTTAGTTTACTTGCACAACCTTCTCCACTCCCCTATTTCCACCTTAATTTTTTATTCCTTTGTCTAGTACCTCCTGCTATTATTAATTTTCTGGAGGAATTAGAGTTTAAATGGTATAGAACAGGTTATATATTATTTAAATCTAATTCTTGCTCTTGTATTCTTGCACTAATGATAAACTAATTATTCAAGTGTGAAATGTATTCAACAAATAAACTTCTTATTCATATTCTCTGAAGGTTGTTTATTATTTTTATGCTCAGAATAATTACACATACATGCACAAGTTGTTAAAAATATTAAATTTCTCATTAAATCTACTTGATTCTTGGTATTAGCTCTATCCCTAATTAGTTGATCTTGTGAATTTGTGGTATTTATGTTTCATTTTGTATAGCTTCAAATTGATGATAACATCAGTACCATAAGTAAAAAATATAATGCTTATAAATTCCTCAATTCAATACCAGTTGCAAAATTAGTTCTAAATGTATATAATATATAATTCAATTTTAATCTCTATATACATATTTCTACAATTTTACCAAAGTGGTTTTATGAATCATGCCATATAACCTGTTTTATCTATTGTTTTTATTTAACACCTGATTTTTATTTTCTGCCTTATTTTTATTGCAGATCTTTTTGAATAATCTGAAAATAGAGTATATAACTATGCATTTAAATATTCCTCACAACTTTAAGAGTCTTTCCAGTATTTCAGTGTGTGGATGCCCTCTAAATTATTTCACAGTTCTTTTCAGAAGGCTTGCTTTCAATATTTCCATTTCTTACTACAAAATATTTTTATAAATGAACTTTAACCTAAATCTTTGTGTATTTCTTTTATTTTCTATATATGCAATATCAAAATTAAAATACCAAAGAACTAGCTTTCTAAACAATTTATAAGATTTTCAAATTGTATTTTAAAAGTTGCATTAATTTATATTTAATAACATTTAACTCTATCATTTTGAAAATTAGATTTTTTTCCCCTTTACAATGGTATCTGTAGCACAAAGTTCTCTATCTATTGTACAAAATCTGTAATGTATTTCTGAAGCTGAAACTACAACTACATAAATTAATCATTTAAAATGGTAGTTGATTTTCAGAAATTCTTATATTTTATAATTTATATGATTAAGAGAACAGTATTTTCAAGAGATCATTAAAAGTAAATAGTACTATAAAAAATTTCTCATCAAATTGTTAAATGTTAACTATTTTTTTCTATATAGAGAAAATAAGGCTGATTGGTAAAATATTTAGTGTGTATTAAGAATAATAAATTATTTATCAAATTTGTAACAGTAAAGGAAATACTGTGAGGCCTGAAAAGCTGGAAAACAATAGTTCAGAAAATATGTGAACATAGAGAAAGATAATATGAAGATACTGCTTGTGATTATGAGAAGGAAGGGACAGACCAGTGTGGTACATTGTGTGATAGAATTATCTGGATGTGGTCATCATTTTAATGCGGAGGCTGAGGACAAGACAGCAGTGAACATTCCGCAGGATGGAGAGTCAGATTTGGCTGCAAGCCCCTTATCTCTGTATTTACAATATCACTGTGAAAATATCTACCTGAACCTATATTTTCCACTAAATATTAACATTAGAATAGGGATGGAAATCTAGAATTTGGACAGAGCAAATCATATATATATATATAGTTCAAAATTAATTGATTATTTGTATTATGTATATCAAAATTATGTTTGGCTCCAAGTTAAAAGAGTAATTCAAAGTAATCATGGCTTCAATGAGACATGAGTTTATTGGCACCTAGGCAGGAGAGTGGAAGTTGTCAATCTAAACTGCATTCTACACTGTCTTTATGGACTCAAGCTCATTCTCTGTCACCATTTTCTTAAGTAAGCCTTAATCCTACCTTCCGCACTATATGCCAAGAAGCAAGAATTAAAAAAAAAAAAAAGGTTTCAAAAGGCACATATACTTAATCTTTAAACCTAAATAACTTCCATATTATATTTAGCTTGTTACATAATACTTTTTCATTGTAGAAAATGTGATATAAGATCCAAATTCTGTAACTGACAATGTGAAATAGGAAGAAAAGGCGTAAAGGTATAGGGGAAATGGGAAGCATAGTGGAAAGGAAATAAAGGAAAAGGGAAAAAAATGTGAGAAAAGGAAAAATTGAAAACAAAGTCTTTGTAAATAGGGAAGGGAGGAGGGGGTGAAGGAAGGGCAGGGTGATGGGGGAAAAATGAGAACCCAGACCTGTCATGTAAAGGTAGACGATCCCAATGATGAATGTAACTGTACTGTATACTTAAAAAGTACCAATAAACTCAATTTAAAAAAAGAAAGACAAACATAACATATAAGTTAGGACCACTACATGGCCATAGACCCATGGCCTATAATTATGTGGGCTTCCTATTAGCATGAAAAATGTGAAGGATATATAGGACAATATATATATTTTTTCTAAACTCACTCATTTTGGCCACTCAAATATTGATATGCATCATTTTTTGAACATGTAGATTACACCCAGTAATGTAGAAGACAAGAAAAAATAATAGTCTGTTTTCTGTTTTCTGCCCTCTGATCAAATCCATAAATTCCTAAGGAATCCTAATGCCATGCAGGCTTTCGTTTGAATTATTTAATCCTGATTCTTATCATCCATTAAGCAAATCTCATCACATCCATGATCCAACAATAAAATATAACAGGGTTTTCAAGTGAGCATAGTACACAGTAAGTGTTTAAATATTTCCCCAAAACCAATATGTAATATTTCTGTGGATATTCTATTAGACTGAATATAGTTTTGTGTCTTTATCTAAGCATAGTGAATACTGATGAATTTAGTCTTTGTTTCCATTGACCACATTCAGGCTAACCCTTCTTCTCAATATAGAAAAAAGAAACAACAAATACTGAAGAAGAAATAATATTCTGCAATATGTTATATTTACCAAAAATTCTATACCAAAACTATTTTTAGACTATTAAAATTCCTTTTGTTTAACGAGTTTAGTCTAAATCTGAGGGCTGATTAATCAATTTATTGCCCAGATAGCAAGCATATAGACTCCCCATATAAACATTAACCACTCAATATTGTAAAACTTAAAAAAATAAGTTAAAACACAACTGTTGTGTAAAATAACAAAATGTCTTTATTTGGTCTATATTTGAACAAGAGGACTACTATAAATCAATCTGAGGGATTTCATGCTCCATGAAGTTGATCAACTCCCATTTTGTAATTTTTCCTAACTCTGCCTGTGCAGTCTGATGCATTTTATCATGCTAAACACCAGATAGGACTTCTCAGCATCTCACTTTCTGACTGATGTTGTTCAACAGAAAATATTCCCTGCTGTTATTTTTAACACTAACATCTATTACTGTGCTTTAGGGCAGAATGAACAAATATTATTTTCTTTCACTTCTAGACAGGTGATAAAATCTCATTGAACAATTTCTAATATGAAGAACAGTTGATATTTTGCTCAATTTTAAACTGACCATCATTTACAATGTTTTTATCATGAACTTTACTCTGTCATAGACATTCACAAAGAAATTTACATGAAAAAAAAGTTAGAGAACTATTGTTTAATGTTTCCAAATAGTGGGCCATAAAATACAATTCAATGAAGCTCAGTAACTTTTTACTCTAAAAGTCAAGTAGAAATCATTAACGTCAGGCATAAACACACACACACACACACACACACACACACACACAAAACCTTATTTTATGTCATTCTATCTCAGAGACATTTATGAATCAAAACTAATATTTCCCTCTCAAGTCATTATTTGGAATATATTCAACTAAACTTTAAAACAACTAAAGTACATTTTCAGTTTAAAAATTTTTATTAGTGTTAGGTGTAAAGAAATATGCCACAGTGAATGTTTGGTTTCACTGATATTCTATGTCTACTGCCAACTTGTAAAGACATATACACAAAGTGTTTTCATATAAAATTAAAAGTAGCTTGGGGCTGGTATTTAGCTGAGTGGCACCACCCCTGCCTCGAAAGCTCAAGGTCCTGACTTCTATTGCTGGTACAGAAAAGAAAAATAATAATAATAATCGTTCTTGTGATCCTTTAAAGGGTTTCTTTTTCTGCTTTAAAATTATTCTATGACTTTCCTAAATGAAAGAGGAACATTTCTAGAAAGAAACTTTTAAAATGTATCCCCTATATTTTGTGTGTGTGTGTGTATAGTTATAGGTCATTTCAGTGTGTTTACAAAGACACACATTCAACTCATACATTATTCAACTACTACTTCCTATTATACGAAAATGTAAAGTTTCACATCTCAACTGTAGACAAAACCTCTGCATCATACTTTTTTTGTTTGTTTGTTTTTTGAGACAGGGTCTCACTATGTAGTTGAGACTGATCTGGAACTCACTATGTAGCCCAGGCTGGTCTCGAACTCATAGTGATCCTCCTGTCTCAGCCTCTGGAGTGCTGGGATTACAGGTGTGAGCCACCAAGCCTGGCTATGCATCATACTTTTAATGCTGGGACCAAAGCAATCTTTTCAGCCCTATCTTCATTTTCATCTAGAAGATTCATCGAATTTCATAAAACAGTTCTTCAGAAATTCAAAATGTTAGTATGCAAGGCTGTAATGATTGTTCTTATTACTATTCTTATGTGTTTGTATTATGATTTTTTAAAAATTTCTTTACATTCTGCAAATTTGTTTTGGCTAATTCAGTGTCACATTACACTTGGTACATTCCTTAATTTATAGGGAGATTTGTTTTCACAGTGTTACAATAAGCAACATTTTACTCTCATGCAATTTCTTATGATTTCTTTGCAGTCATTTTTCAAAATTAAATTTTTTCTTGACCGTGACTGTCTCATAAGATCCCTAAAATCAGATGATTTTTGATAAATCTTATGGTTAGCCAATCAAAATATGACCGTGGAGCTTGCTGGGGTTTCATTCTTCTGGATTTACTTCCCATCTTGTCTGTACTAACAATGACATGGATAATACAATAATACAATTTGTCTTCAACAGTAACTGTATTACCTCCCCTAAAATATCTTTTGTTTCTTAAAGGCTTGAGCCTAAATTTTTCCCTCTCTTGCTCTCTTCTTTTGTTTGTTTGTTTGTTTGTCTTTTGTTGTTGTTGTTTTTACCGGGGATTGAACTCGGGTCCTTGCACTTGCAAGGCAGGCCACGGAACCGCTGAGCTATATACCCGGCCCTTGCTCTCTTAACTAGAGGGAAATTTTATTGAACTTAGCTCCAATGGAAAGAATATATTGTCAATTATAGTAGAAAAATACTTAATATAAATGTATGGTATCAGTAGACAATATTTAATCTTCTCTCTCCTTTTTAAATTTTTCTTCATCTACCTGATGGAAGCAATTCTAATTCATATTTAAATATAATATTGCAACACAAAAAATGTTTTAATATTTGTCAAACTATTAATAATTAAATAGTAAAATAATCTACAGTTGTATGAATACATTTGCAGAGGTGAACGTAAAGTTATAATCAAATACCAACAATTATTTGTGAATAATTTTCAGGAATCACTAACTGAACATAAATATTTTTCAGTTTTTACATGGTTTAAAAATACATTTTTTACATTTTTTGATGATTATGAGCAATACACATCTATTTCAATTAATACTAATATAGCTGTACTTCACATTTAGGTAAATCAGTCTTAGGTTTAAGGATAAGACATGGAGAAGTTAGTAATGACAGCTTACTGGAATCTGTATCCACATTACTCACATCAATCAAGACTTCCACTGAAGTGCGAGCTGATTTACAATCCTGCTGTTTCCACTTCCCGTTAAGTACCCCCGTGACTACTTAGTAACATAGAAACTAGCTGAGGTATTTTAAATGCACTTTTCTCCTAGTTTTCCAGAGTTTAAATGATTTTATAGTTTGTCACATTTAAAAACATGATGGCAGTTTGCCAAAAAGTTATAAATTACTAATACAGGAATCCTTCAACTTTCTAAGAAAACTATTTGCTTCTACAGATGAGCAGATTCATTGTACCCATGACACTATTTTCCCCTTTCCTTTCCCTATCCCTCTGTTCATATGTCTCTGAGGCAGCATGAAGAATACCATCAGTAAAACTGTGTGTAACTATCTAAAATATTCAGTCTGTGCTCTGTGGACACACACGAATGTTTACAATGAAGATTTTGGATTGATTGGGGGGTTTTTAATTCCCCTTTATGCCTTTGATACTGTTAATTTCTAATTCAGAACTGTTTTTGACTCTCTCTCTTTGTCCGTGAATTTGTAATTATCAAATGTGCTTATTACTTTTCAACACCATATAAGACAGAACAGCTCAAATTCTGCACATTTTATTCATTTTCCTTCTTTAATTAGATCATATTTCTAAACAGGAACCTTACCTTTTTTCTTTTATAATAATTGTTGCATTTTTTTCAAGAACCTAAAATAATACCTACTTGCTTATTCTATACATTGTATATCTCAAAATTGTTTCTATGCTTTTCAAAGGCCTGAATCACTTTGTTTTCATATTGCCTCTTTCTTCCTGTTATACAGGACCTATAGCCATGCCCCCAATATCTCATCAATCACATGGTCCTGATGCAGACATAGGCTAAGTACTCTTTTTTTTTTTTTTAGTTTATTGGTACATTTTAGGTATACAGTACAGTTACATTCATCATTGGGATCTTGCAACTTTACATGGCAGGTCTTGGTTGGTTAAGTACCCTTGATTCTCTTTCTTTTTCCTACATACACATGAAGTTATATTTCAGTTGTCTTTCTCCAAAATGACAAAGTGGTGAGAAGCACATGTAGGTTGAGTAGATGCTGTCTTAAAACAAGTGAGTAGAATCTAGAATATATAAAGAATTAAAAAATACAAGATCCCCCCAAATATAAAGACCTGATTCAAAAATGGGCATCTGAAATGAACAGACATTTCTCAGACAAACAAGTAAAAGCTGCAAATAAATATATGAAAAAATGTTCAACATCACTGGGCATTTGAGAGATGCAGATGGAAACAACACTGTGATTCCATCTTATCCCACAAAGAATGGCTGCTATCAATAAATCACACAATAACAAATGTTGGCGGGGTTGTGGGGAGAAAGGAACCCTTCTCCATTGTTGGTGGGAGTGCAGACTGGTGTAACCACTGTGGAAATTGATATGGAGATCACTGAAAAAAACAAAAACTAGAATCAAAAGTCTCATTTGACTCAGCCATCCCTCTGTGGGGTGTCTTTCCAAAAGAATTTAAAAAATCATACCACAGTGATAACACGCACAACCTTGTTTATAGCAGCACAGTTTGTAATAGCTAAAACTTGGAAACAGCCCAACTGCTTATCACCTGGGGACTGGATAAAGAAGATATGTTTTTTTCTATAAAATTAAGTACTACTCAGTCATAAAGGTGAAACTAGAGTCATTTATAGGTAAATGGATGCACATTGATTCCATACTCGAGTGAAATGAACAGGACACAGTGTAAATAACGAAAATTTTCTCTGGTATGAAGAAATAATAGTGTAAATAAAGTTCAAATTGCATAATTGATGCTGTGAATTAGGAAGGAATGGCTAAAGGAGCAGGGAAAGTGGGAAGCATAGGGGAAAGGGAAAAAGGGAAAAAAAAAACAAGATACATCATGCGAAGGTACAAGATCACAATGATTAACGTAAGTGCATAATTTACCTTTAATATACTAATGAAATTAATGGGAAAAAAGGAAAAGAAAAGAACGTCTTTGTAAATAGGGATGGAAACATTAGCAGAATGAAAACATGACTTACAGAATGGAGAAAGTATTTGCAAACTGTGTAGAAAATCAATATGAAGAATACAAATATAGGGCCGGGGATTTTCCTCCACCTGCCTCAGAAGAGCAAGGTCCCGAGTTCAATCCCTGGTACAAAAGAAACCCAAGAGAATATAAATATGCAAAGGATATCAAGAGTATATATAAATATGGTGCCAAAACCAATTAAAACATGAAAAATAAATATTAATAGACATTTCTCAGAAAGAGACATGAACATCTAACAGGTGTGTGAAAAAATGCTCAATAACAGAAGTCATCAGAAAAATGCAAATAAAAAATATACTTAAGATATCACTTCATTCCAATTTAGTGATTATCAAAAAGCCTACAGAGAAGAAGGCTGATAAAAATGTGGAGAAAAGGAATCATACTCTTTTATTGAGCACAAGTTAGTAAAGCCATTATGGGAAACAGTCTGGAGTCTCCTTAAAAGTTAAAAATACAACTACTGTAAGATTCAGCAATCTCACTACTAGATAAATATTCAGAGGAAAGAAATTCAATATGTGGAAGAGAATTCTATATTTTCACATTAATTGCAGCAGCAGTCACAATTGCTAAGGGAAGAAAATAACCTAAATGTCCATCAACAGCTAAATGAATAAAATATAGTAAATGTACATAATGGGTTACTACTCTGCAACAAAAATAATGAAATTATGTCACTTGCAACAACATGAATGAAATTAGAGATCATGATGTTAAGTGAAAAGAACCAGGCACAGAAAGACAAATACTCTGTGGACTAATTCATATGTGGAATATAAAACAGATGATTTCATATAAGATAAGCATTGAATAATATAAGATGATATTCTAAGATTATTCAAGATTCTAAAAGTTACCTCAGGATGAGGCGAGCAAAGGGAAGAATGAATTAAAGGGCAAAAAGTTCCAGTTGGACAGAAGCAAGAGGCTCTGTTCTGCTACTGCACAGCAGTGCAACTGTTACCAGTCAACCTAGGGTCCTTGTGTTCAATTCAGATGTAAAAGTGCAACCCTGCTAGCAGTCCTGTCACCAGATGACACCAGATATTGCAGAATGCCAACAGTTGACACAGCCAGCTGCTGGTCACTGCTGCTGTCAGCCATCACCATTAAACACCAGATTGTGCAGGACTCCGTAGGTCATCTCTACTGGGTACTGAGCCTCTGCTGCCGGTCTTCATTGGTTGATGGGCTCTGGAAATGTGGTGTTCACAGCTTTGAGTACTTGTCAGTCTTTCTTTGGAAACTAACTGCTGTATCCACAGTACCCTAAATAATTTTGAGGAGGTTTACCAGAAGACCAAGATGAGTCTTTTTTTTAATAAGGTTTATACTGCATCTTGCGGGGGAGGAGGATACGTAGAAGGGACCCTTGGTAGCCTAAATCAGAGAAGACCCTGGGAAGGGGAAGTTATGCAGCAGCTTGCAGGTTATTTCAGTGAGGGCGAAACCGGGAAAAGTTCTGGGAGGCTTGCTGTGAATTTTTAGTATGCACATAAGGGACCCAGATGCCTAATTTCCTGATCACAGTTACTCCAGTGTGCCCCATTTGTTCTTCATGGTGGAATTGTGTCTTCTGAAGTGGACGGAGCAGGGGAGAAGCACCATTTTGCTTAGCTGGCTGCACTCATTTTGGAGTGGAAAATGACAGTGCGATTAGTAGGAAGGACACCATTAGACAGCCAGGTAGGGTATTGAAGCAAATTGTCCCACCTTTAAGGTACAAAGAAGAATAAAGGGAAGTGCAGAGGAGGAACATGCTGGTTTGAGGCCACCCACTTCCCTCCTACCTGGCAGAGGAAATTCAGAAAGTTGGGGACTTCTCACCTGTGTCAGTACTGTTTAAGATGCCTGGGCT
Organism: Fukomys damarensis; assembly: GCF_012274545.1. Lineage (NCBI taxonomy): Eukaryota > Metazoa > Chordata > Mammalia > Rodentia > Bathyergidae > Fukomys > Fukomys damarensis. The sequence continues at coordinate 47,983,866 of NW_022900928.1, forward strand.
ACCGTCAAAGCAAGTTTTCTTCCACTTCTTAAATATCTGTTATAAAATGCCATATTTAAGTCAATGATATTTAGAACAGTAATTTTCCAAACTCTTAGGAGACTATGTTAGCCACTGCAAAAATCTATTATTTTATAATGATCTCGGAAGAGACTGAACAGTTTGAAGCCAGTATTTCTGATTTCACAGAAGAGGAACATGGTGGCCCAGAAGCTCTCCAATGGGGCAGGTATGCATGCTGGGGGCATTTTGCTTTTCTGTAGATGATGTTCTAAGATTGTTCAAGATCCTAACAGCTTTCTCAAACAGAGAAATCCAGGTAACCACAAAATGGGGCTCACTACAGAGTATTCATTTCCTAATATGTGTGATTAGTATCACATCTAATGATTCTTTTACTTATTCAGAGAAAACAAAAATCCCAGGAATGATAAGTTAACTTCAGAGTAGAAGTGGGAAAGACCTCAGTGGTGAAGAAACTTGGTGGAGAAGAGACTCATAACCCCTATCTTTTTGTTTTGTATACAATAGATATACTTTGTAAAAGGATCTGTTTTATGGGCCTTGCATGCTTAAAAGATTCTTCAAATTTAGAGCCATAAACACTAAAGAAGAACTGAAATAGGTACTCCCAAATTATAAAATATTATGTAAACCTTTTGTACAATACAATACAATGTTGGTTTTCTTGTGTTTTGTTTTTGGTTTTGGTCCTTGGGATTGGACTTGGGACCTTGTGCTTTCAAAACAGGTGGCAGCACCACTGAGCTAAAACATCGATGATTTTAAACTTAGGATTATTGTTACATTTTGTGAATTTATTATTCTTCTTCCTTTCCTATTTAATACAATTACAATAGTAATTAGTAACATCTCAGTTCACAAAGGTTTCAGTTCCCAAACAATTCAATTTTCTGCCACTTGCAAACTTTGTATCTGGTGATAAACACAACCGAGGCCATTTTCCCCAGAGGAGCACAAATGTATCCATCTTCACCACTCTGACATGTGATTGTGGCTCCCTGTAGTGGAGATCATGGTCACAGACTCTTGAACACTTGTGAAGATATTTTTTTTGTGTGTGCACTTTTTAGCATCTGTAGTACTGTACTATAATTCTGTACACTATTATTTAATCCAGCATTGCACCAAAGTGCAAAACAAGTCTAGTGATAAAGTAATGAAGTAAAGCAAGGGACATAAAAGTGCAGAGCAATAATGGTGAGAAGAAAGTTTTAAAGAAATGACCATTGAATTGAAGAAGGAAATTATAGAAAAGCATGAATGTGGTATTCTTATGACTGATCTGTCCTTGGAGTACAAGATGGAGAAGTCTACAATCGTGATTATTGTGAAGAATAAAGATTCCATTAAAGGAGTTGATGTGGAAAACAGTGCAATGATGTCAACCTAGCAGAGGACAGCAGTGCTAGAAGAAGAGGAAAAAATGTTGTTAATGTGGTTGAATGTGAATCAGCTGGCAGGTGATAGTGTTGGTGGAGCTATGATGTGTGAAAAAGCCAGAAAATTGCACAGTAATTTACTGCAAGTAGACAAGTGCAAAGGTGATATATTTAAATTTAGTAGAGAATGGTTTGATAAATTCTACAAGAGAAGTGGCATTCGCAGTGTGCTAAGATGTGGTGAGGCTTCCAGTTCTGAGAAGGCCACTTCAGAAACCTACAAAATAGGAATTTACAGAATTCATAAAGGCAGAAGGAAACATTGGTCAGTTGAAATGAAACAGGGTTCTTCTGAAAGAATATATTGAACAGAACCTATACCACATAGGAGGAAAAATCACTTCCAGGACACAAGTCCATGAAGGACAGAGTGACCCTTTTGCAGTGTATAAAAATGCCAATCTGAAGATTAAGCAACTACTGGTTGACCATTCCCATGACCCACATGCATTCAAAAGATAAAATATGAATAAGACCAGACTCTGTCTGGCCATACTGTCTGACATGTGGAGAGCCAAAACAAAAGCTTGGGTCACAAGGCAATTATTTGTGGAATAGTTGCATGAAGTGTTCACATCCAGCATTAAGAAATATCTTGCTGATGATCAACTGCCTGAAAAGTGCTTTCTTCTGATGGACATGTCCCACCACACCCTCCAGCCTTTGTGGATGATATGGATGCCGAGCATGACTTCATAAAAGTAAAGTAAAGTTCCTCTTCCTCGGCACACCTATTCTGCCTCACAGGAATCAGCAAATGATCTGCAAGTTGAAGAAGCTGTACCTAAAGGTGTTCTTCACCAGGTATCATGAAATGACAACAGGTGTCACTGAAGAGAACGCCTTGACTCGGAAGGAATTCTGGAAGAAACATGTAATGTTCTCCACTGTATCAACTGCACTCACAAAGCCTGGGAAGATGTAAGCTACCAGATCTTAAACTACACTTGGAGGAAACTATGGCCAGAATGAGTCACTGAACATGACTTTGAAAGTCTGATGCACAGGTAGTGGAGGAGATTGTGTCCACGGGCAGTAGTGTGTGTCTGGATGTCGATGGCAGAGACATGGAGAAGCTTACTGAGGATCATATGGGGCAGTTGACAAAGAAAAACTTGCTGAACTCCTGAGTGAGCTACAGAAGGTACTTGTTGAGGAGCATTTCATTGAGCAAAACAGAGAGACAAGGAGAAGGTTAGCAGTAATGTGATAAATCTCTTATGGAAAAGTTGAATGAGGGGCAGAGTTTCTTTGAGAAGCACCACCCCAACATAACTGTAATGAGCAGAATGTTGAATCTGATGAAGAATAACTTTTCCAGAGTGTTATGCGGTGCAGAAAATAACAAGTGAACTTAGACAGATTTCTTGTCAAAATTGACCCTTCAGTTAAGAGACACAGAAGAGAGAAGACCCCTGCAGGAGATCTCCTTCATATTCTTAGAAGGGGGACTCTTCCTCCAAATAATAACTTCCCCCCACCCATATTGCTGTCCTCCACACCAGAAGGCACCTCAAGTGAGATTAGTATTTTCTCTCTTCATACTGTACTCTACTTTGTTTTTATTTTCTGGTTTGAAAATGCATATGGTTCAGAGAACATTGACCTTCTTTTCTTTGAACCTTAAGGAAAAATTTGATTTAGTTCATGAACAATTCAGTTTCTGAGCAGAGTCGTGAAACAAATTAGGTTTATGAACTGAGGTACCATTGTGTTCAAAAGCAAAAGGGTCAGATATTTGCTCTCAAATAATTAGATTTATTTAAAGGATAATAAAACACAATTCATGTTAAAAATGCAAGGGAATGAGTCATTCGCATCACTTTGACATATAGAGGCCTATCAGTTAAGGGCTGGAAGATGAGTAGATAATTCATATAATTCTTAGAAAAATAGCGGAATAACTGGATAATATGGAGAATAGTGACAAGCAGCAGGCATTCTATTTTCCTGTCATTATTTTAGGATGACTTCAAATTAATTTTTAAAACTCAAAATCTGAATGAGTGGTGAGGTCAATCTAAAAGTGGGATATAACTTAGAAATTTTCTCAAATTTGAAGTAAAAGTAGCTGTATTGTTTCCTTCAAATGAACCAATAAACTTAATTAAAAAATTGCATGATAAGCTGAATGAATGTGCTTGCAAGGTACAATGAAGATGAGGACTTCAAGAGAATTGCAGGGTTTATCAAAGGTCTTGTAAAGATGCGAATCTCAACTTGAGAGTGAAATGAGAAAGTTCAATTTTCTGCTTTTTGCATCAGGAAACTTGAGTACATTTATCCACACATGCAATGTAGAGAAATTTCCTTAACCTTTTTGTTTCTTGATTTCATTACTTATTATTTAAATTATTAAAAATAATTTAATTTTTTTGTTTGTTTTTTTGTTTTTTTTGAGACAGGGTCTCACTATGTAGTTGGGACTGACCTGGAACTCACTATGTAGCCCAGGCTGGTCTCGAACTCACAGTGATCCTCCTGTCTCAGCCTTCCGAGTGCTGGGATTACAGGCATGCACCACCATGCCCAGCTTGTAAATATAATTTAAAGTGGAACTTATATAATAGTGTTGGGAGATCTCAATGAATTACTTTATGTAAATTTCCAGAATCCTCCTTTGCAGATGAAAAGATTTAATAAATGTTAGTCATTGTTTTGTGTTTTTTCTCCATTAAGTTTATTGGTGCATTTTAGGATGCTTTGAGATTTTCCATAAAATACTCATACTTTGCTTATTTGTATAAAGGTATATCACCTTTTTTTTGTTTTTTTGAGAGAGGATTTCACTATGTAGTTGAGACTGACCTGGAACTCACTATAGCCCAGGCTGGTCTCGAACTCACAGTGATCCTCCTGTCTCAGCCTTCCGAGTGCTGGGATTACAGGCATGCACCACCATGCCCAGCTTGTAAATATAATTTAAAGTGGAACTTATATAATAGTGTTGGGAGATCTCAATGAATTACTTTATGTAAATTTCCAGAATCCTCCTTTGCAGATGAAAAGATTTAATAAATGTTAGTCATTGTTTTGTGTTTTTTCTCCATTAAGTTTATTGGTGCATTTTAGGTATACAGTGCAGTTATCATCATCACTGGGATCTTCTGCCTTTACATGGTGTATCTCGGTTCTTATTTTCTCCGCATTCCCCTGTGCTCTCTACGCCCCCTTCACCCTTCGCTATTTGCAAAGAGACTGTTTCCATGTTTTACCTTTTCTCATATTTTTTCTTTTCACTTCTTGTCATTGTTAAACTTGTCAAGGTAGATAAACAGAGCTGGAAGTAAAGAAATTGATAAAACCATTATAAACAATGAACAATTAACTGAAGTGTTTTACTAGAGTGCTATGTGGAGAAGGATGATGAATTTGCCTTATATCTGAGCAAAAACGGTAAGAGTTACATACATAAGACTGTGGGAAGCAGTGAAGGTGTGTGTACCATATTTATGTATCTAGTTGTAGGCCAGACTTGAAAACAGCCTGGAATAAGGACCAAAGCATAGAACTGAACACATTAGAAGGAACGAGAGAGGAAGAAGAACTGGCTTTCAGCAAAATCCTTAGAAAATATACAATATATATTTTTAATTGTTTTTGAAATTTTCAGCTTTTATTGCAATACAAATAATGGTGATTATCTTATACTGAAGTAGTTGACTGTCATATCACAAGTAGTTAAAAAGTGGTGTATCTGAATAAATTTGCACCCCAAAATGGACTATGCCATCTACTCCAAAGTACACCACACAATGATGACACATCAGTTGCTTGACATCAAAAATGGCTGAAGTGTTAATATTATAAAAAATTGTCAAACACTAGGAGAACCTCTTCGGGAAGCCAGTTATAAGTTGCCAGCACACCACTGGGTATGGGTACTGGTAAACAGGGATGAAGACACTTGGTATTCAAATCAAGAAATACCTCCAATATTATCTTTCTTCACTTGTAATGATATATAATTATTTTTGAAAACTTAAATGTGATATCATATATAATTCTAAGTACTTTCCAAATATTAGGCTGGGAATTTAGCTCAGTGGTGCCACCGCCTGCCTCACAAGTGCAAGGACCCACGTTTGATCCCCAGTACCAAAAAAACAAAACAAAATAAAACAAAAACAAAACAAAAAAATTGTAGCTCATGAAACTCTATGAAATATGCAAAAATAGTATAAGTGTAAAATATCTATAACTACTGTTAGTTTTACTTATGGAACTTTTAAAATACTTTTGCAGAGAAATGTTATAAAAATACCGTTATTTTTGTTTTTTCTCTTTCCTGTAAACCTTGAACATATCAGAATGAGATGTCTAAGATGAAAGCTGAATTTTCCAGCTCTAGAAAGGATCAAGTTTACTTGCTATGGCATTTCACCACTTATAGAAAATTGCTGCTGTTATTTACAATTTTCTATTTTTTCCACTGGTAAGATATTGATTTAGCTGACAGAATTTCTTTCCTCTCTTAATCAGAAGGAACAGAATCCTATGTGAACTATATGGTTTATACAGTGAGAGATGACAGGAAAGGATGAAAAGTTGCCTTAGATTTGAGAGGAAACATGTTTGCTCAGTAGATTAACCTGATTAGTGTTCAAAATTCAGTGTCCCTGCTGAGTTTCACATGTGGATATCAGTATGTGATACAGACCTAGAAGCTGACTTTTAAATTATGGGTTTATCCATTCATACATCTGATCCAAAAGAGAAAGGATATACAGTTGTTTCACATGTATTTTCATTTATCTGTATAAGAATTGTTCTCATTTAACATGTGCTTATTGGTCTGTTTTACCTGCTTTGTTGAGTTCTGGGAAATATTTTCATACAGTGAATACAGTTTCCTGTCTTCAGAGCCAATTTAGTGTTTAGAGAAGTAAAGTAGATTAAACAAACAATGAAGGATTGAGAAAATAATAGGAATGCAATTAATAATGAACTGTGTATCCACACAAACAAAGGACTCTGAGCACTGAAGAACAAGTCAGCAATTAGCACCTATTAGGCAATTGTCGTAAAGGGCATTGTATAGCAATGATGACAAACTGGCTTTTGGCTTTAATGAATTATAAATATTGGTATATGTATTAAATTAAATCTAATGTTTCTAAAACACATATGACCTGCTAATATAAATGTTGTTGTGCCTGGAATAATCAACCATTCAATATTTTCTGGAAAAGAACAGGAAAGGTTCATAATCACTAGCAAAGGCTTTTGTCTTCTAGTGAAAAGGACCTAGACCTAGACCTCTAGCCAAATAAGTAGATTTTCAGGTCTAGGCCTAGCTGTAATTCCTTTCAGTCTTGCAAAAGCTGCCTCTTCCTCAATCGTCCCATTCACTCAGATACTTGTGCCATACACAAAGTATAGGCTGAATGTCTCTTTGGCAACATTCCAGCAAAAAAGTCTGTAAACTGACTTGAAAATGAATCCTGAATTGAGTTCTGGGTCACCAGTAGAGGTTCTAATATCTTAATATATATCAATGATGGTTCTTTTCTGGGGTACCAGAAGAGCCAGCTGACTGGTGTCCTATTTTTCCTTTCATCCTGTACTCTTTACAATTAATTGTGATATCCAGACTAATCATGTTAAAAAAACACATCTTTAAATTATATAAATAACGGGCCAGGGTTTAGCTTAGTGGCACTATGTCTGCCTCAGAAGCACAAGGTCCCTGAGTTGGATCCCTGGCACCCCCCCAAAAATTGCTTAAATATAACCTAATAACTTTATTGAGGTCATTAAGACCCTTGTCTACATTTTCATCTTTAATCATGAGCTTGTTTCATAGCCGTGTAAACGTAAATTTAAGCTAAGACCCTTTGGTACGCGAGGCTTGTCAGGTTTGTTCTTCTGCGAGGGTTCCATAACTATTCCCTTTATCTAAAATATTCTAGTCTCAAATTTAAACATAGATGGCTTTTATCATTCAGATTTCTATTCAACTGGTCTCCTCTATAAACCTTTACTGACGATTCAATCTTATCATTCTTTCCGCTTTATTTTCTTCATATTTATTGCTGTCTGAAGTTATATTTTAATTTTTCTTTTAAAATTATTAAATGTGTTTATCAGTTTAAAGCTGTAACTCTGTTAGTTATATCTGCAGCTATATCACAAGAACCTAAAAGAGTGCCTGGCACATGACATGTTTTTATAAGATGATGAAATATTTAAAACTGAAATAAATACTTCAAAAAAGAAGGAAATAAGCTATCAACTAAATTACAGGATTGGGACATATTTGTATGAAATGAGAATATGAAACTAGAATATACAATTCAATATACTATATCCATTTCTAGGTGTTTAGATATTTCTTTTAAATTTCAAATGTAAAAAGAAGAAAATATTGAATCTAATGTTAAACTTTGACATCAGTATTGTTTATTATTAACTTTTATATGATATATCATCATTTAGGAAGAAAACCAGATTCCTAAACTAAGTTTGTTTGACTTAAGAAATATGAATTTAGGAAAGCAAATTAAATTTGAATTCAAATAAATAACAGATCACTTTTAGTATTTTCATACACCAAATATTGCACTGAATATGCTTGTGTCAAAAAATATCTTCATTAATAACACAGATTTAATTTATAAACAAATTATCTATTAGTTTATATATTTCAGTTTTACTTAGTATTCTGCATCATTTCTGGCAGACATAAATCCTCTTCTAAAATTATATGCTCCTTCATTTATTAAAAGAGTTCATTTATTAAAAAACATATGACTCGTGTATTACTAAGAAATCTCTGGACTAGGAAGCATATAGCAAATAGAGAATTTCTGTCATTAATGATCTCATGTGCTGCTTCAGAATATTTACAATATGATAAGACAAAGTAAATATTTAATGTCTTCTCTATTTGAAAAACACTTTGCAAAACTAAAGTCTTTGTTCTTATTTTTACAGTGACTTTAGTCAATATAATGACTGTGGAGAAAGATCAGGGGATACTTTCTGGATAGTACAGGGCTTGAAAATACAGATGACAACGAGATGTCTGCCTACACTATAGATACACAGAGTGCTGCAAAGAATATATTTGTGAACTAGCTTTGTTTGAAGAAGATTTTAGGGTGTAAAATTTGGGAGAATTTGAATTTGTTGAAAATAGTATGAACTAAGTTGTAGACCCTGTTAATGGGCTTAAAAATGTGAATTTTAACTTTGGGACAATAAATATATACTGAAAATTTTATGTATGTGGAAATAAAATTATAATGTTGTTTAGTTTTGGTGGCACTGTAGATTCTTGTGGCAGTGCTTAGAGATGAATTGTAGAGCAGAAAAGGGTAAAAGAGGCTTTTTCAATAATTTTATCCTGACAGAGAAAAGGTAATACCAGAAAGTTTATATTCTTTGATAAAATAGATTAGGAGGCAATATAACCTGGGAACTGAGAAAAAGGATATGTCAGAGGTATTTTCAACATTTAACTATTAAGTTATAATGACAGTGATATGAAAAATCTGATTTTGTAGGAAAGATAATTAGTTCAATTTTGTATAGATTGAATTGATCAAGCATATCTTTTGGATAAAAGATACCATTAGGAATGTAAGCCAGAATTTTATTTCATATATAGTCAGAGTACTGATAAGAAGTCATGCTTGGACACTGAAAGTGAAGTATAGGGGTTAAGAATTGAGCTTAAATCAATGCACAGCAAAGGAGAAAAGGCGGTAAAAGCCAGTAGAAGTTGTAATGTTTATTTGAATATAGAATAAAAACAATAAATTGGAAATTAGAATTAGGATCTAAAACTAGTAGAGGATCTAAAGGAAGCTCATACAAGCTATGAAAGTCTCCCAATAAATAAAATTTGCAAGTAATGATTTATACAAAATTCTGCACATACAAGTCTATGGGTTCATTACTTTCTATGAAATTTCTGTCAGTTAGAGTTGTCAGGACCTGGGATTTAGCTCAGTGGTTTTGCCACCTGCCTTGCAAGCACAAGGACCCAAGTTTGATTCCCAGTACAAAAAAAAAAGTCGTTAGATCACAAATTAAGATTATTTTTCCAGAAAGGGTGAAAAACCAAACCAAACCAAACCAAACAAACAGAAAAAAACAAAAAACAAAACAAACAAACAAACAAACAAAAAATAAGCAGTATCCATAGGAAAAATAAGTGAACAAAGCTAAGGGTTACAATTGGAAAAATTGTCCCTTCTGGAAATAGAAAATGCACAAAAGGTCATAATTAAGGAGGATCACAAGAAACATAGAAAATAATAAAAGGGAATGTTAAATTAATGAACAAATTTATACAAATTTAAAAATACCATGTAGGCCTTAAGAAACAAAATAAAATCAGTCATAGATCAAGAAAGGTGATTGACAGTAGGCAAAGATACATAAATCTGGGGAAGTCCAAGGTTGAGATTGAGGAAAAGCTATGATCAAAGCCAAGTGTGAGGTTAAATAAGGAAAAGTAGATCAGCAGGTTCCAGACACGGGTTTGAAATGGAGGTTGTTGGAAAGATAAAGTCATTTAGATAAGTTCTAGAACAATAGAATTCATGGACCAACTTTCTCAGGTTAGGATGAAAAAGCGGTGCTGTGAAACAGGGGAAATTAAGTAAAGATTAATTTTTACCTCTGAAGGACCATATGCACACACACACACACACACACACACACACACACACGTGTCAATTTCAAACTCAATTTTCCATGAGTATACCTTGGTTCTGAGAGATAACACGGAGGAAATTGCCTCCTTTAATGTAGGATGTAAAGATAAGACCACAAAGTTGTAACCAATTTCCTCCAGGACTGTTCAAAATCGATTTCAAAATGAAGGATGGCATGGTAATGTTATAAAATAAAATTTATTAAAAAATACATTATAATTCTTTCATTAAGGTTGTCACTCTCAAATTTAAATAATTATATTTTCAGGTCTAACAGGAAAACACTTCTGTTAATAAAAAGGAATTTTGGACCTTGTCTCTATATCTATAACCACTATGGTGTGCAAGCCTCTAAACATACTTGTTCTGCTATCCAAAGTTAAGTCCTCCCATTTTAGCAGTATGGAAGTTAAGAGCACTACCCCAAGGATAAATTTTGCCATTTACTTTTCAAGTTACTTTGCTACCCATTTTTGCCTCGAGTATGCAGTTCATTAATATGAGCATTTTTTCTCATTCAAATGAAGACACTGCATTACAGGATATGAGAGATCAGTCAATACAGGAGCAGGTTTGGGGATTTAGCTTAGTGGTTCCACTGCCTGCCTCACAAGAGTTTCATCCCTGGTACCAAGAAACAAACAAAACAAAACGAACAAACAAAAATAATATAGGAGCCATAGTTGGCAAACACTCTCAAATAGAGATGGTGACTCTAGTTCATGAAAGTGTTGTTCTACCACACTATTTTAAATAAAGGTGCCCAAACAGCATTTGCTGATGATGAAAATACAACGTCTCAGAGTTTCCCTGAAATGTAGAAAGATAGCCCTTCGTCTTTAAAATTCTTTTCTATGATTTCTTGAAAGACATGTTAATAAACATTCTCCAATGAAAACAAATTTCAAATAAGCAACGGGCAGTCAGATTGAAGTAGTCAAAAGGATCATCAATCATCATACAGTATTTGATGCAGGTAATTATACTTTACTTTTAAAATATGTAATTTTCTTTAAAGTTTTTTTCCATGTTAGTACTGTACCAGATCAGGACTATTTTATATTTATTATATTGATGAACACAACCCTAATCTAATAAGCAAAAGTAGGAAATAAAAGACTAAAGAGAGAATATAACCCATACATTTAAAGCTGAAACTCTTTCCTTATTTTTCTACCTAAAGAGAAATTCAGAAAATGCAACAGCTAATCCAAATAAAAGCCATATTACCAGTTTTTGTTGATTAAATGGCAGCTGTCTCAGCAAGGCTTATAATGGGAAAATGATAAAAACTTCCCATCATTTACAAACAGAGAGTAGTAGGATAACATATTCTTATGAAGAAAAAGCTATAATTTTACAATTTATTAAGAGCACCATCATGTGAATTTTAAGCAAATAATTACATTTACTGTATAAAATGTATATTTTTTCTTCAATATAATTTTCCTCAATAGTTCATTTTTAAATAGGTTTTACTTTATGGCAAATAGAAAAAAATCCATAATCAAATAAGAATAATATAAATAGTTATTACATTGTTTATCATGATCCTCAGAGTAGTTATTCTGAGTATAACACACAAACAGAAAAGATTCTTACCAAACAGAAACAGATAATAACATAAATCGTTCTTACAATTTTATGTGATAAATTTTTTGTTTACTTAGTACTTGTTAGCACATTATCTTCCTTCACCAAACTGAACTCAAATCTTCAAAATTTTTGTACCTATATAAAATCTTGTACTCATAAAAATAATTTTTCTCACATTCCTTATCTGTAAGATCAGAGCTCACAGCAATAACTCTTTGGGGTGGGGAGTCCCGGGAATCTAACTCAAGACCTTGTGCTTGCCAGGCAGGCACAGTGCAACTGAGCTAAATCCCCGGCACATCAAACCAATCACTCTTAATTTCTTTGCAAGCAATTCCCACATCAGACTGGTTATTTTTTAGTTTAATTTATTTCTTGTGATTCTAAACAAAATGTTAGTCAAACTGCCAACCTTCTCTTTGGGGCATCTACATCTTTACAGGTAAAAGCAGTGGTGTTGTTATTGTTTACATCTAAAATGGAATCAAAATTTGCTGGGTGTGGTGGCACACACCTGTAATCCCAGCACTCTGGAGGCTGAGGCAGGAGGATCACTGTGAGTTTGAGGTCAGCCAGGGCTACATAGTGAGTTCCAGGTCAGTCTTAACTACTAGTGAGACACTGTCTAAAAAACAAAACAAAACAAAACAAACAAAAAAAACAACCAACAAATGAATAAAATGGCATCAAAGGCTTGTACTTTAGGAAGGTGATTGGATTTTCAAGTTGCTATGTCTTACTTGCTATTAGGAGCTCAGGCATAGTCAAAAGAGGTCCCTGGAACAAAGTCCTGGCAGGGTATTCCTACCTGGCTCTTCTCTTTCTATCCCGCTCTTCCTGACCAACAAGGAAGGAGCAGATTTCCTCTCCCACATGCTATGGATTGGAAACATGAGCCAAAATGGACCTGTTGTCTGTTAGGTTGCGGGTATCAAGTATTTTGATCCACCAGCAAAAAGTGACAAAGTTGTCCCCTAAACCATTTCATTGACTGGAGTCAGCCTATGGAAGAATTTGTGATGCTCCCCACAAATATCTTTTAAAAAATGTTATGAGTTGTCTATCAAAGAAACTGTGTGTGTGTGTGTGTGTGTGTGTGTCTGTGTGTCTGTGTGTGTCTGTGTTTCTCAGGACTCCCAAATTCAATTAAATTTAAAAATCACCTTTAGGACAAAAATGTCTTCAGATCAAGAATGTAGTTAATTGGAAAATTTAAAGTTTTAGGAAATTTCAATGACATGAAATTTTCACAAATTAATTACATGTTCTAATTTTTATCACTGAACACAAATACTACTTATTTTCCTGAGAAATGCTGTCAAGGAAATACATTATGGTCCTACTTTCATATTTTGTTAAATTTTAATTCTTCTGTGCTCATCAAACTCAAGTTTTTCTCGTATTTTCCCACAAGTTCATTTAGTAATCAAACATTTATTAAACACCAATTTTGTACAGACACCTTATTAAATCTGTGCTGTACTTATACAAAACATTTAATTCATATTCTTTACTTTCAGGTTATTTCTAAGGTACTTTCTTACTTCCTTTAACATAGGACATATTCTTTATAATTCTTATTAGTTTACATTTGACTGCCTGACTAGCTTTTTCTCCTAATTCCTTATATCAAAATGCAATTTTAATTACAGACCACAAACATACCCTGAAGTCATCCTGCACTAGTCTAACCGTGCTAGAATGTCATTCAGTATTTAGTACATGGGTTACATAATTTCACTCATTGAAGTTTTCTTTTATTTGTCACCTCATTTTACAATACATGCTTCTGAAAGTCTGGAATTGTGTAGATATTTTAAAAGAATAATGTCACTATTACCTATGAAATTATATAAAAATAATGAAATATAATCTATAAATATTGAATGTTTTACTTGTGGGAACAATTATTACCTACGTTTTTCAGTTACTATGACTCAAATTGTCGATATTTTTAAGTTAATACTTTTTTTAAATCTTCAGAAACAATTTTAAATAAGCCAGTTTTAAGAAATAAAATACAGGCTTCAGTCATACTTAAGAATTAAAAAAGAATTGTTTTTTTAAATTTTACTATTTTAGAATATGAAAAATGTAGAGTAATATTGGCTTTTTAAGTCAACTTTCATCATAAAATTTATTTAATGCACTATTTTCATATAGTATCCATTAATTGCATTACTAGAATAAAATGTGTTCTATGAACAAATATAATACTACTAAGATTTTTGATAGTTGACTGAATTTATTATATTTTTAAAAATATTTTCAATTGTTTGTGCTGATCTGAGATAAAAATTTTTGGTATTTACCTGAAAATTATATATGAAAGTATCATAATATTGAAAAAGAACACTTTATTTTCATAGTTCTTATGACTTTCTTATGTGATTATCACTTTGTATGTGTTCATGGAGGACAGTGGTCATTAATTTTTTTAACCATTAAAAGGGAAATAAATTCTGACCTCTAATATTAGACTTTAAAAATATTACTAAGATCACTTTAGGGAAGGGCTTTCATCTCTAGCAATAGCAGTAGTTCAGTTCATATTAAGTGGTTTTTACTTTGCTTAGAATTCACCATCTGTAACATTTCTCTAAGGTGATGACAAGAAAATAACTAAAATAATGAGTTAACATTCATTTTCCTGGAATTGGAAATTCAAACTTAATGTCTGCTCCATAGTAATAGGTCTGTATATATTTGCGTATAAATATTCAGTGTTTTCTGTGTGTCACATTCTCCATAAACCTTTCTGATGCTAGTTGCTATGGTAATTGCCTTTGTAAAAATGTGAATCACAATTTAAATAGCTTCATAAAACATACAAGCATGGTGAGCTCATAAAGTACAGGTGCCCTGCAGGTATAGTAATTTAAACACCACTTTTTGAAACTTTTAGAAACTACATTTCTGAAAGGCACATCTAATAATAAACTTAAAGTTGCTGCCCTTCTTGTCTGTGGAGGGCAACACATTTCCCTCAAGAGAAAAAAATCCTTGCCGAGAAAATTAAGAGTCAGAAACCAAGAAAGCCTGCTCAAGAGGAGCTGTCATTTCTTTTCCTAATTCTGGGTGCTCTCAATCTTCCACTTATCCCCCCACAGCGGCACCAGACCAGCTTCCCTTTGCATTTCTGGGCGCCTTTAGAAATCTAGGAGTCTCCTCTTTTTCTGAGTATTGACTATCTGGACTGGTAATATGCAAAAATCATGCCATTTGATGGAGCATGTATATATTATATTATTGCTTGAATCTTCATAAGCATAATTTTAAATGTTTTTCACAGCAAACATTCCAGGACTGAGAATGGCAGAATTCTCAGGAAATAATAGCCAATAATTTGTTATAATATCAAAGGAACTTCTTAGATATATCAGTCTTTTGCATTAGAGTTACTGACATTTGAGAGAACTTTTTTGTATCCGTTTATTCATAAGATAGGAAAAATATACATATTATTTTAAATAACTGTATTTTTAGCCCTTTTTATGTGTTTTTTAGTTTATTTTTTGATGTACAACTCCAGATACTTAAACACAGAGTAAACCTATTATTCATTCTTTTTTTACTCAATACAATGTTAAATTATCAACAGTCCTAATTCTGTTACATTTTTCATATATAAACTTTCTTTTACAGAAAAATTACTCAGCTGGTGCTTCTAGGGTGCTGTTCAGCATCTTCCCAGTTTCACTGTGTTCAGATCTTCTAAGGTGAAATGTGTAGTGTGAGAATGCAGAGTCTGCTGGCTTCTGAGGGTCAGCAGTTTCATTCATGAGACGATTGTCCTTTAGTGAGGCATCTAAAATCCTGTTATTTCAACTGGACAAAAATGAATTAAAATAATTTAAACCTACTTGTCTCCTCATTTTAAAACTATGGTCAGTAAATGCATATATAGAGATTTACATTTACTGTCTCATGACAGTATCTACTCTTTCTACTCCTACCTTTCTCTTGGCTTCACTGTTATATCTCAAACTACTATAAGCTTGTTGTGAAACTTAAATGCAGCTATACCTATGAGAAATATTCTTCCCCTTGCAAATCATTTGAAGTCACTAGCCAAATGCTCTTACATGGGGCAGATAAAATGATAGAGATGTGGTAAAATGGAGACATTGCTCCCAGGGTTTTTTTTTTTTTTTCAATTTTTATTTGTATTAGTACATGTTTGCAGTACTTGATGATTTTATTCATTGTGGAGAGTTGATATATGCATGCATAAATCATCTGAATTCTTTTTTCACCCACTTACCCTTTCCTTCCTCCTCAATTCCTGCATTGCTTAGTCCTCTCCCCTTTTGCAAAAGATTTCCTTGTCCTGTAATCTAACTTTAATTTTTCTCTTTATTTACATTTTGGATTTGTCATATAATGAGATCATGTGGTACTGAAGCATGTGTGTTTGATTTACTTCACTTAAAGTTATGTTTTCAAGGTGTATCCATTTGCCCACAAATGACTCAAGCTCATCCTTTTATTTTATTTTATTTTATTTTATTTTATTTTATTTTATTGTGGTACCAGGGATCGAACTTGGGTCCTTGCGCTTGCGAAGCAGGCCACCGAACCGTTGAGCTAAATTCCCGGCCCAAGATCATCCTTCTTTATGGCAAAGTAGTAATCATCTTTTAAAGGCCTTCTGGACTATCTGCAGCAATTGCAGTCAACACAGTGCTTGCCTTGCCTTTAGAAGTTTTCTTTTGGTGAAAGAGAGAGGGTGTAAAGGTTTGTTCATTTCAGCTCAAGACGGAATGCTTAAATTGGCAACAGGCATACCAGACTCCCCACCAGGTGGCTGAGAGTTTTTGAGTTCCCCATGAAAATTTGACTTTGTTCTCTGCTTAATGTTGTCGTTCTTCTCACTCCTGAGATATGGTGATTTTCAATAAATATCTTACATCTATGTCTAAAATACTGATGAGAAAACTGATGAGAAAATGCAATGCTTAGGTAAACACTGCCACCATATTAATAGGATAACCAGTGAAATGACAGAGAGCAACGTAGGGACAGAAGGCAAACTCCTGGGCCCTTAACTTGTTATTCACTGAAAGAATGACATGTGTTATCTTTCTGAAGCCCTCAGGGACTTCAAAGAGCCTTTTGCTAAAAATCTTGACTTTTCACCTGAGCATACAGATGCCCAATGGATAAATAGAAATAGAACAAAACTTGATCCCCATGTTACGAAATTCTGTGTCAAATTCATTCTTTCTGCACGAAGGCATGTTAGTCATTTGGGCAGTGTATGTCTGAAAGTTGCCCTCCCCAAAATGTTTAGCTCTAATTTCCACAGCCTATCTCATCCCCTTCAAGGCTGAAGACACCAAGATAAGAGACTTACAGAGACACTGAGCTACACCCTAAAGCTAGCGTTACCTTGGATTTCAACAGAGCCTCACATGACTAAAACTGATCTGAGCAGTGACAGTTCTATCAGGGAAACTGAGCTGAAAGGTAAATCATGAAGGTTTCTCCAGAGCTACAAAATCAGGAGTGAGGCAAAGATCCACAGACCCCCAGCCCACCACAGTACCTCACAAAACTGGTTCCCATTGCTTTGTGAGTGGACTATCTGGTCTACCACTTTAGGACTGTACCCGCTTCAGTGTCTCAAACTGAAGCATTTTCTCATATTGCTTGATTTCCTTTGTTAGGCCTTAATCTTTGTCAGAACTTTATTCTCCTTCATTTTCTCTTACTTTTGAGCTAAATCTTTTTCTTGTAAATTTGTATTGAATGTTCCTGCTTTAATTTCTATTTTCACTGATACAAGTGCCTAAGCTGGCTGATAACACCAGTTTTAGTTCCTTAAGTGAATCCTAATTACTGTTACCCAGAAATTAATTGTTTTAAAATACAATCATGAAAATTAAAACTTGCTGAAGATACATCATAAACAAGCAAACCAATTATTTTTCAATTGAGTTTATTGGTACATTTTAGGTATATAGTACAGTTACATTCATTATTGGGATCTTGTACCTTTACACAACAGGTCTTGATTCTCATTTTTTCCCCTTGTCCCTGCCCTCCCTTAAAACCAATTATTTATATGACGCTTTACATTGTTTTAATTTATTTAATCATTATATTTTTAAAAATTTTCTTATAGATATTAGAATTACTTGAACTGCTATTCAAAAAGCTTGCTGAGATTTTTATTTGGCATCATAGTGAATATATAGATTAATATTGGGAAACTAACAATCTGACTATTGATTATTTGCATCCAAGAATTTGTTATACATTCACATTATGGTTTCTTATAGAAAAAAAAAACAAGGAAAAAATTCTTCTCATCTCTTAGAATCAGTGACTGAATCTACAAATAAATAACTGAAAGATAAATGAACAAGAGAAAATTACCCAAATCTTATGATGTTAAAAGCTTTACATTGTATGAGTGAGGTATAAAACTCCCAAGAAGGACCTGGGATTGGAGGCTTTTATAACTTTTAAAGGAGAAAGATGACTTTATAAAGACAAGACAAAACAAAAAAAAAAGTGGGAGATTTCTGGAATTTAGCAGGGGCAGTAAATTGTGGGACATAAATATTGGGGACACTACAGGCATACATCATCATTAGTAAGGTTTTTGTAGACACCTCTAGGCCACTCTCTTCTTTTCTGATAATAGGATTGTTCTTCCATGCCTAGGACAAGATAAAAGGAAGTTGCCTTTCTCAAGGAAATTGGTGCCCTTGAATTCTGGCACATAAGTGAGAACGGAGAGCTTATCCCTTACTTTTCTGCAATTGCTTTCAGCTCAGAATCATACCTGAACCAGAATGTTAGATTTCAGGATGGATGGCATACTCTGATTCACAAAATCATCCTTCCTTCTACAATATTTGTAGTTGGCAGTGAACAGATCTTGCATATATTTTGTTAAATTAATCACCAAATATTTCATGTTTTAGAGTAACTTTAAAGTTTTAATAGAATTTTCATTTTAATCGTTAATTGCTAATTTTACAGACAGTTCTTTTACTGACCTTTATTCTGTCTTATCAGCTAAATTAGTTCTAGTAGCTTGTTCACAATTTTAGATTCTTAATGTGGATGATTATTTATCTGTAAATAAAAATAGTTTTATTTGATTTTGCTTTACAATCTAAATGCCTTTAATTTTCTTTTCTTCTTGCCTTACTGAAACAGCAAAACCTCCAGAGTATTAAAGTTATGGAGGGAACATTCCTAACTTTGCTCCTGCTAATAAGGAAAAGAATTAAGACTTTCACCATTTAGAATAATATTACCTATGTATTTTTCATAAAGGACCTTCACCAATATGAATTTTTCCTCTTAGAATTTCTTCTGAATTCTTATGATAATTTGCTGTTGAATTTTGTCAGATATATGGTACATCTTATTATTTGATATTCACCTTTTGTTGTCAGTCAATTTGGAAAAAAAATTTGGTTAAGAACCTTGTTTCTATGTTTATGAGGCCTCTGGCTTATATTATTTAGTTGCAATGTTGTCATTTTGTTTTGCTAGACAGTGTGTAATGTTGATATTAATTTCTGTAAGTGTTAGTTCAAATAAGTACTGATGGAATCATCCAGGCTTGAAGATTTAATTTTAGGAAGTTTTAAACTTATGGACTTGACTTTTATAGTAGATAGGTAATTGGTAAGCTATTCTAGTATCTTAAATGTCAGCTTCTCAATTTTTGATTTTTAAGAAATCAGTTTATTCCATTTAAGTTGTTAATTTTGGAAAAATGTGCTTATAGTTATTTCTTAGCATTTTATCACCTATAAAATTTCTCTCTCTTGTGTGTATATATATATATATATATATATATATATATATATAGTTATACATATATAGATATCTTTGAACCTACAGACTACATTGTTTTCAGAAAAGCACCCATATATCTGCCTATTTTCAAAGTGTTATTTTTCCTTATCTTAACGGTTCTTAGGAGTCATTCAAAATTAGTCTTGGAATACACATTACATATAATTGTAATGCTTGCTTATAATTTATTATTATTTTCTTTGACAGAACAATTTTTCTTAGTGTAAATTATTTAACTTTTTATTTAAATTGATGGCTTTAAAAAGATGCATTTGAAAAGTAATACCCTGGTAACTCTGAAATGTGCCGTGGTAAAGGGCCACTATAATGTTTATGAAGTCACCACTTCCTCCTGATCTAGGGGAAATATATATTACTCCACCTGCTAGATATCAGATATGCCAAGTTTGTATGTCCTCAAATTAAAGAATAAACTCTAAGGAACAAAGCAGTTAAGAATAAGAAATACAAATGGAATGAGATAGCTCCTGAGAGACAGGAGGGGACCAGTTGTTTGCAGCAGACCCTACTTCACAGAGGAAATTTTATAGAGCAAAATCACTAAGTGGGTACAAAATCATGTGGTGGGTACAATATGGGTCAAAACTATGATCAACCCATAAGATTAAAAGTATAACCACTTAGGTAATATCAATTAATTGGGGAAGCAGGCCACGTAGCAAGTGTACATGGAAAGAACAAAGACCTTTTTAGGAAGGGGTGGATCAGGAGATTCTTATCACCCACCTGGGTGACAGATGTCTATTTAGATTTTCTTAGACCAGATGATACCAATTATAATATATTGTTTATCCCTCAGAGAAGCATGCAGGTCTGGTCATTCCATGTTTATCTTGAGGCCGGTCTTTGACAGATGTGCCTTCAGCCACAGATGTAACGTGTTCTTATATTCTGTACTGATTCCATTAGAGAGCCTAACTCTGTCTGACTGCCTACAATATTCGTATCTAACTTAGCTGCTTATAATACTTCAATGAGTTTCATACTATTCTTTCCTATAGAAATATCCTATTGCTTGATCAGTAAAAGAACAATTTACTTAAAACAGTGTACTTAATAATACAAAAATTTTCAAGGATGTTTCTTTTTATATTTACCTGAAATACACATTTTATTTCATATATACATATATATATATATATATATATATTTCTTAAAAACCTCTATCACCCATTATTCGTTCCATTAGTAGCTATAATATTCTGAAAAAAATGTGAAAATGTCTACACTTTGTACTAACCCTAATTGGTTGTATTAATGGCACCATTGTTCAATACAATGCGGAAAACATCTTGGGACTATATAAGTCAAAGGAAATATTGCACAATCCTCTTTTTCTCTTCATTATATGTAGTGGTCATCAACGATAGACTTTTCTGTACTTTGTGGAACTTACTCCATATGATTTATATTTTATTCAACTGTCATTTTCAAAATCATGGACTTTAATTTTAACTGAGAATCCTGAAATATGTTGTACTTTTCTATGTACATCTTCTTTTCTTTTGTGCTCTCATTCTCTGAAAAAATTCTACCTACTATAGGTATCTTAAATCTGGAAACAATCATTAAATATGAAGTTTTATTCTTAGATCCTGACTTTTCTGTAAGACTGTTACTGAAGGAAGACTTGGTCTTCCAGGACAAAAGAAATGCTGTTTATTTGAACTATCATAGCTTTCAAGCTTCTTGATCATTTGATTTTCGAGTTTAAAATCAAGCAAGTGTCCTGATGATGTGGCTAAATCTAGGAAACAATAGCAACAACAGTGACAAAAGAAATTAATGTTACAAAAGTTTATAGATTTTTCATAAAAATAAAAAAGATGAAATTTTAAAAATAAAAAACCCTACATTTTAGCATAAATGTTTTATCATCAAAATCATGAGTCTTCATTAAGTCCAATACATTGAATCTTGTCTGATTAAGAAAATTGACAGTGTATTAATTTTTCACGTACCAAGACTTGCTTATAAACTCTTAAGATTAGGATGCTATTATAATGTATAATTTTCCCCACACCATAATTTACTCATTTTTCAGCAACTAACATTACTATGTCATTTGAATAACCAATGTACTCTAATGCATTTTAAGAGAATTTACTATTTGCATTTTCACCTGATAGAATGCAATTACCTTTCACGCTAGGCAAGAATATCCATGTCACATGACAGGACTGTTCAAGTGGAAGTTATGAAATCCTAATTGTTTTAAAGTACTGATTATTTCCATTTCATCACCTTACATATATTGTTATAATTCACACATTAAAGAAGGTGTCTAATTTTTGTAATGATCTTTCCAGCACAAATTTATGTGAATGTAGATGCAGCAGTCCAATAAGAAATAGAATGCTGCAAGATTATTGAGATCTCTAGATAAAAATAGGAAACCACACATCTGAACTCAAATTTATTGAAATTATAAAAATAGCTTTACAAAACCTAATTTTTAATGGTCAGCATTAATACAGAATTTATATATACAGATATTTCTGATTTAATTCAACTGTAAAAACTGAACGTTGATCCTATGGTTTCTCTAATATAATCCCTACATAAGCATCAGTTTTGACAGAGCAATCACCTGTGAGATATTTAGGTAATTCACATACTTTTAAAAATGAATATTTACAACATCTTCCATCCCCAACCTTTTAAAAAAATTTCCTTATTCCCTGGATGAGCCATCAAAGCAAAAGTTGGCAGTTCAATGTTATTCTGTCTTCAATTTTGGTATGCCCTGTATAAAACAAATGTCCTTAATTGACTTGTGATAGTGGAAAATTGATGCTAGAATGTCAGGAATGTCTGGGAACAGATGGCTGTGTGGACTCCATTCTTCCCAAGACTCCCTTGGAGTTACAGCTGCCCAGGGCTACACATGACATTTGCAGCACTATTTTCTGTAGCTTGCTATTTCAATGATGAATATGAGTGCCAATCACTGTCTTCCTTTGAGAATTGTGTCCCTTTTGCATATTTTCAATATTCAATACACAACACTTGTACACTCGTGGAGTTCTAATAGGTTTTATATAAAAGGAGACCTCATGAAAAAAATCCAGAATGTCTCAATTGATGGTGACACTCACTTTGTTTATCTGGCTTGAATCTGATATTCAGATTTGGAAGCAATAAAATTGAATATAGTCAATAAAAAATACTTCATTTACTCCAAGTTGGTTTTTAAAACAATGTATGAAACTTCCTTAAAGAATAAGAATACTTTTTTACATAAATACTAAAGCATATTAAATATATTTCTTGATAAATTTTTTAGAAAGTATTTGTGGTTTTGCTACTAACGAAGGCATATAAAAATGTTGAGATATTTTTGTCTTTCTAAATATAGGTCTATGTAGTAAAATTTGATAAAATTTAAATGTCATTTATTAAAAATATTAATAACTTAAAATTGAATTAATTACATGTCATTATATAAACAATATTTCCTGTCATGATATGCTCTAATTTATCATTGTATTATAATGAATATTTGTTTACAAAACTTATTTTTCATGTATAGAACATAAATTTATGTGAAGTATTGTAACAATGTGAGTGGTAAAAGTGCCCCAGGTGTCTCTTCTAGCTTAGGATTCTGTTCACTGGAACTTTATACATATGATCTCCGATTAACATTTCATTTAATTTTTAACGTTCTTATTTTGAATATCTGACCTATGCTAAACGTTTGCTTAAATACCTGCTCAGCTTTTTTATCCTACTGATCTTCATGAAATCATTCATTCTGTTCCCTGACTCTGTTTGTTCTCTTAAGATTTTCGGAAAAGTATCAGCGAAAGGAAATACATGTGTCTATTTTTATAAAGGACTTTTCTGCCAGACAAAGCCTTCCTCAACAGTATATTGTCTTTATTATTTCTTTTTGAAGATGTATTTCTGAGTTGCAAATTTACCAAATTAACAACATACACAACGATTTTAGACTTTCAACTCCACAAAGCTGCAGTTTTTTTAAAAAATTAATTTTATCGGTACATTTTAGGCATACGATATAATAACATTCATCATTGGAAATCTGTATCTTTACACAATCTATCTTCGTTCTTATTTTTTCCTCATTCCCCTGCCCTCCCTTTAGCCCCTCCACCCCTCCCTATTTACAAAGGCTTTGTTTCCATTTTTTCATTTTCTCATATTAATTCCTTTCCCTTCATTCCTTTCCTTAATCCCTCCCACTTCCCCTTCCCCTTTGGGCCTTTGCTTTCTATTTCACAATGTCGATTTTGTCTTTTGATCCTTATTTACACTTTCAGTATCTCACACCAGAGAAACTACTTGGTATTTGCACATCTGTACTATTTATTTCACTAAAGAGTATCTTTTTATTTTTTTAACCCACGTTATTGGTGCAGATACTTATAAAGGCAGTTTGGTCCATGACTTTCAAAGATAAAACTGTGGACCTGATCGGAGGGCAAAGTGCCTATGCCTAACAAGTAAGGATAGATTTCCTGCCATAACAGACAGCTAATTGGAAACTATTAATCCACAAAACTGAGAAGTTTTCTCAATAAATACAAAATTTTCAGCAAGTATTTTATTATTTGTTTAAAAAATTGGAACATCACCTGGGGTGTCCCTGGGAAATGTTTTGAATGCTACTTATTTAGAGTTAAACAGATCTAATACTTAATGTCTCTTACCTTGAAAGCACTCATAGCCTGAAGAAAACTCTAAAATCAATCAAATTCATAAACCATAAGTAAGCAGGGCCACTCCACTCAGTGAATCAAATTGAAATTCTGTGACTGCTGCAGATTAAGGACATATGTCTTTGGAGACACAATGGCGGGATCAAATTGCTATTATTGGTCGCACTGTCTGGGTGACTCATATAAATGGTCACTGAATAGCTGGTCACCAACAAACCAGATAGTCGTCAAGCTTCTGACAGGCTTCTGACTGACTGCATTGCTCCGATTGCTGCATAAGTTTATCATCATACTGGACAAGCAATACATCCCCCATCAAACACTGGACACAGAAAAAACACTACATGTTCGCTTGCACACACACACACAATTACACACACACACTGAGGCATTTACAGTCTCTGATTTAAAGTCTACACTGCAAGTCAAATTTCTGATTTCTGCCAAAAGCTCAAGAGCATAAAACATAGCTCTGTGCCCACTTCTGGCAGATTGGATTGCATTTGGCTGTTGAAAAGCACTGCTGCTGTTTGTGATTTTTTTCTATAATATTTTTGTTATTACTAATCAGTTAATTACAAGCATGCTACATTCATGTAGGGTCATTGAAATGAATATTTCTTGATTTCACCATTCTAATTGAAGTTTGTCAATCTTTTTTGGCAAAATCCACTTGACGAACTAATAGTCTAATGCTATTTCTTTTGCCAGTTCTGTGTTGATATGCCCCAGTAAGAAAGTTTGATCACTAAATACAACTTTTCCCCAAAAAGGAACACCTCCCATGACTACTATTTATATGGTGATACAGACAAAGAGGAGAGGTTCTTAATTTAAAAATTGAAGATTATACCTGAAAAAATAAATCCCTGGTCCTCTGAGTTTTCTTTTCTCTAGTAATAATACCAGGGAGAATAACTGTTGCACCATAATGATGGAAGCCAGGGTACAGAGGGTTTAGGTAAACCAAATTTAATTTTGATCTAACTTCTGGATACCTGTTAAATTGACATGATTTTAGATAATAAAGAAAGGCATTAATGAGATGAGTATAGCACTCACTGAGTGGACCACCTGTGGAGCACTCAACAAGAACACTAACTAGTCAATGGGAACAGTAACAAGTAAATCAAAACCAAATAAATAACAAATAAATCATAATGGTAGTTTCCCTTTACCTGAGACCACAGCATTACCAGAGGTGATACTTTAGTAAAATCTGAAATTCAGCAAGGGTTTATTTTTTTCTCTATTTATAGACATGAACTCTAACCAATTTTAATAAAAAATGCCAAATGATAGATGCTAATAGTCCTTATCCTGTTTTACCTATTAATGGACAAATATCTATTAATACACTTGAAGTAATTTAAATACTTAATCTATCCTCTTTTGAGTTTTAGCAGTATGGGGTCTTAAAGTGATATCACTACTTCATAGAAAGAAGGAAAACTTGAAATATAATTTGTTAAATCATTCCTAAATTTTGTTTTGCTTTCTTCGTGAGTATTTGAAAAAGCCTTACCTTAATTTTGCAAATAAGTTTTAACCAAGTTTCCAAATAATGGGACTAATGAATCTGGCCAATTTTCTAAGTAAGCTAAAGATTAGAATGGAGCATGTCTCAGTGATAAAGAAAGCATTTATAAGATGATGAAGGAAACAGAATAAAAGTTTGAAAAAGCACAAGAACAGCATTATAGTGGTAAGACGGAGGGAGACAAAGTACACCTGTACAGGAAGGAGGCTAATTTGTATTCAAATAAGAAGAGGAAACATATTGCATGTTTTAGATTTTCCAGCAAACTATTAATAGATATAATCCTAGAGTTTGCATGCATAATCCAAACCTTTTCATACCCATCAAAAATACTAACCATTGAATATTGATAATATTTGTATTTATTCATTCTAAGTTACAACACAAATGACCTTTTTATTCATTAGACATTCTGTGTAAGTACTACAGAAGTTCTCAATAGTCATTGGTAAAATTTTAAAAATGTTTGAAGTATTTACTGCTAAATATTCAGTGCCATCAGAAATATACTTGTACATAAAGAGGAGGGATAACACATTGGAGACATCTTAAATCTCAGATTCACATGAGAAGAGTGAAAAAGAAAGAATTACATACCGAGAGTCTCATCATGTATCTACATCATTCATAAGACCCCCAAGTTATGAAGCAAATCAAATCAAAGATTACACCACGTGCACCCAGGACAGACATATTAAGGTGATGTGGTGAGTCAGTGCAAAAGGAGTAGGGTGCTAAATAGTAGGAGCAAAACGCACACAGGAGTCCAGCTCCTCGGACTCTGAGGATGGGAACCATTGAGGACCCTCTGAGTTATTCAAGTCCCCCGAGCTGTGTAGTAGGAGCCCCATCCTGAGCCAAACCACGAAAACCAAAACTGAAAAAAATCATACAGAACTTTACTAAGTGCAGTCTAGACCTTTATGGGAAAATCTGGGCTATGCAAAAATCTCTGAATAAATGTTTTGTCTTGGGAATAAAAGAACCGGGTATTCAGAAAGGTGAACTGAATATTCAGCTTGTTTCAGTTCAGAAATGGTGCTCTGAAGCAGGAAATTGCTGGGTTTTTGTAGCCACTGGTTAGACAACTGGGCTTATCAAGATAGGTGGGTAGGAAAAATCAGCTCAACTAAGCTCAAAATATCTTACATAATACTTTTAATA
Source organism: Fukomys damarensis (assembly GCF_012274545.1). Taxonomy (NCBI): domain Eukaryota; kingdom Metazoa; phylum Chordata; class Mammalia; order Rodentia; family Bathyergidae; genus Fukomys; species Fukomys damarensis. The sequence goes on from NW_022900928.1 coordinate 48,010,825, forward strand.
TTAAAGACATGAGAGTAGTACCAGAGCTTAGGTATGTAATACTTCCAAATAAATCACTTGAAATTTTATTCTCATAATTAAATCTTTTTTGGAAGTACTAGCTATATATTTTCTCTTTTTAATATGTATTTATGTCTTGTCATTTAAATTCCTAAAATCCATTCTTTAATGTTAATGTTCCCCTAAGCTCCACAGTATTTATTTTAATTTCTTCTCCCTTAGTGATCTCAGATGCTCCCAATACTTCAACTATCACAGTTTTTCATTCAAGTATAAATCATTTCTAAAATTTTTTAAAATTTTAAATTGAATTTATTGGTACATTCTAGGTAGACAGTACAGTTACATTCATTACTGGGATCTTGTACCTTTACATGACGGGTCTTGGTTGTCATTTTTTCCCCTTGTCCCCACCCTTCCTTCAGCTCCTCCTCCCCTCCCCATCTTCAAAAACTTTAATTGCATTTTTACATTTTCTCATATTTTTTCCTTTTCCCTTATTTCCCTTTCCCTATCCTTATCACTGTCCCTACACCTTTGGTCCTTTTCTTCCTATTTCACATTGCTAATTATTCCATTAGGATCCTGAGTACTATTTTAGTTTTTCACACCAGAGAAACTATTCAGTATTTGCATTTGTGTGACTTATTTATTTCACTTAGGAGTATATCCTCAAAATGTACCCATTTAACTATGAATGAATCTACTTTCTCATTCTTTATGGCAGAGTAATGTTCCATTTTATAGAAAAACCACATCTTCTTTATCCAGTTTCCAAATGATGGGCAGATGGGCTGTTTTCAAGTTTTAGCTATTACAAACTGTGTCACTATAAACATGTATGTGCATATATCACTGTGGTATGATTCTTTTAATTCTTTTGGAAAGATACCCAGCAGAGGGATGGCTGGGTCAAGTGGAACCTCTAATCCTAATTATTTGAGGTATCTCCATATTGACTTCCATAGTGGTTGCAACAGTCTGCACTCCCACCAACAATGGAGAAGGGTTCCTTTCTCCCCACAACTGCGCCAACATTTCTTGTTGTGTAATTTCTTGATAGCAGCCATTCTTTGTGGGGTGAGGTGAAATCTCAGTGGAACAGATTGGAAGGCACAAAAACAACTCCAGATGCGCTCAGCTACCTCATCTTTGACAAAGGAGCTAACAGTCCCCACTGGAGAAAAGATAGCCTCTTTAATAAATGGTGTTGGAAAAACTGGATCTCAACCTGCAAAAGATTAAAACTAGACCCTTATCTGTCACCATGCACTAAATTAAAATCAAAGTGGATTAAAGATCTAAATATAAAAACAAAACCACTAAGCTTGCTGGAAGATAAATTAGGCAGAACTCTGGAAGACATTGGCATAGGAAAAGACTTTATGAACAAATCCTCAGTAGCACGGGAACTAGCAGAAAGAGTCAACAACTGGGATCTCATTTTATTAAAAAGCTTCTGCACTACAAAAGAAACCATCAACAGAGCTAAGAGACAACCTACAATGTGGGAAAATCTTTTTACCAGCTCCTCCTCAGACAAAGGACTATTATCTAAAATATAGAAAGAACTCAAAACAACCAGCCCCTGAAATATAAAGACCTGATTCTAAACTGGGCATCTGAAATGAACAGACATTTCTCAGACAAACAAATAAAAACAGCAAGTAAATATATAAAAAAATGTTCCACGTCACTGGTCATTGGAGAGATGCAAATGAAAGTATGAATCATTTTGAATTCTTTACACCTGGATTTTTTCTTTTTGTCAGAACAATAAGACTCCTGCCTGATCATTTTTACCATAGTTACTTACATAGTTTAAATTTAACTTCATTAGTATTTCTCCTACATAAAATACTTTCAATTTGGGGGATTGATACCGACACCTATAGCATCTTGATCATTTTTACTCCCCCTCTTTGCCTCTCTCTCTCCTCTGCGTCCTTCCCGGATTCCCTTTGTATCCTCACAGAGTCAACTCTCTGGTTCTTAACATGTGTTTTTTATTTCTTCTTTGAATTATTTATATTTAGAGTCTCTCACAAGAGAGACCATGACTATATAAACACTTATGGCTAACTTATTTCATTTAGTCTTGTGGTCTCCAGATCCATCTATTTTTCTATATATGACTCAAATTTCTTCATTTTGGTTTAGCAGTACTCCGTTGTATAAATATATCATATTTTCTTAATCCATTCTTTTTTTTAACGGATACACACAACACTTCTGATTTAGCTATTGTTAATTGTGTTGCTACAATAATCATAGCTATTTATTGTCTCTATAATATAATGATTTTATTGTTTCCAGAAGAAACTCAGAATAGATATAGCTGGTTCAAATGCAATTTCTATTTTTAGTTTTTTGAAGAATTCTCCAAACTGATTTCCATATGGTTGTATTAGTTCACATTCCCACCAATAACATAAAAAGGTTACTTTTTCTCCACAACTTCTTTAGCATTCATTGTTTTTTGTTTCCTCAGTGATGGCCATTATACTGGAGTAAGGTAGAATCTCAGTGTTATCTTGATTTTTATTTCTCTCATGGGTAAAGGTGCTGAAGTCTATTGTCATGCCCACTCTAGATCATCTCTTTGAGAGTTGCATTGATGTTTTATATATCTGAGAGGTCCCAAAACAGGGTACATACCTGAAACCGAACAAATTTAACAAATATTAATGATAATTATCCTTAAAACATCTGTCAGATGCTACTTCCCTTGTGGGATCTTCAATTTCCTTCTTTAAGGACTTACTTAGCAACAACATGCAGAAGATAACTTGTTATAGTTTAATTTCAAAAAGAAAATAAACATGTCAGTCATGGTGGCACATGCCTGTAATTTCAGCACTCAGGAGGCTGAGGCAGGAGGATTGCTGTGAGTTCGAGACCAGCCTGGGCTACATAGTGAATTCCAGATCAGTCTCAACTACATATTGAGACGCTGTTTCAAATAACAAAACTAA
>NW_022900928.1:48014198-48032970 GCF_012274545.1 Fukomys damarensis
GCAAGCCTGTAATCCCAGCACTCAGAAAGCTGAAGCAGGAGGATCGCTGTGAGTTCGAGACCAGCCTGGGCTACGCAGTGAGTTCAGGTCAGTCTCAATTATATAGTGAGACCCTGTTTCAAAAAACAAAACAAAACAAACAACAAAAAAAAACCCCAAACCCCAAACAAACAAACAAACAAAAAGAAAGTAAACATGATGAGTTTTCAAGATGAGCTTCAATCTGTGGGGTGGAGCTCCAGTTTTGAATTTCCCTGAAACACTCTCCATCACATAACTAACTCTACTTCTTCCTGTTTGCTTCAGCTTTTTACATGACTTCCTCTATATAGCATAATACAGTCTTGCAACATCCCCAAAAGCTTTGTCCCAAATTCACTTAAATAAGGGATATGAATCTACTCTTGATAGTTTAAACTGGAAAAAATAATGCTAAAGAAGTAGGTTAATTGTTCCATATCAATAAGATGTCCACTTACAAGCAACTGTTTGGATGGCTGAGCGCTGCGTGGAAGTTCTCATTGAAACCACCAACAAAACAAAAGAAGACATTTTAGAAAAGAATAAGGTGTGCTAAAAGAAGAGGGCAGGAAGTTTTAAAAAATAGCATTTGTGTTGATCTCATCTCTCAGATATAGTAGTCTTTTCTTTGACTGGAGCAATACCAGTTCCTTTTATTAAATCACTAGTCATGTTGCTTTGTAATTGTCCCTTTACATGTAGATCTTACCTACAATTGCATACTGCTTACAGTCAACAATATACGCCATGTCATGTAATTTCCCTTGATTTAATACATTATATCACTGAGCACATCATGCACACAAAACTGGATTCATAAAGGGTTTCTTAGCATGGCCTGTATTACTCAAACCTTGTATGTTCCAGATGTAGGCCTATCTTCAGGAGAACGGACTTTGTTCAATTGCTGTATGTTTGGGAAAGAAAAATGTTATCCTATTTCACTGAGGTGTGTGTGTGTGTGTGTGTGTGTGTGTGTGTGTGTATAAATGAGCATAGATAGTAGGGAAAGATTATAGCCATATAGAAATTTTGTGCTGAGAAGTTTATACATTATTCTGTACATCTTTGAAAAGCAAAACTCTAATTTATTTGATATGTCCTTATCTCTTGACAAGCATATCTTATTCCAGACAGACTGCATTATTTATTCTAGAAAGTGCAGTATATTTATTAAATTCCTAAGATTTCTTCTCTCAGTCAAATTTGGCAATTTATTCATATTTTCCTCCTAGACATTATTCTAAAACCATTTAAAGTATGTGCTATCCTTTGTTGAGTCAGCTATTCATATGTCACTACATGACCAACAATAAAACTTGCTTCAATAATCTAAAAAAGCTTTATTTTTGCTGGTGATATTTAGTATTATTCCCTCTTATTTGTTTCAACAACATATATAAATAAAAGCCTTGATTTTATACATAGCAAGAATTCTCACAACTTTACTTTTTGTAAACAGTGAATCAGAGTTGTATTGAAGCAGTAACTTTATGTGAATTACTTTTAGATTTAGGCTTTTCTGTCAATACTTTGGTCATCTACAAAGACTTTGTTATTAAAACTGGGATACTTAACCTGCCACTCTTGTCATTGCCAAGTACAGTATCTTTGGCATGAAATGGACCCATTTGTCATATTATCTACTAATACAAGCCTTAAATCCTTCAGGAAAATGTATTCTGAGTTTAGTTTGTTTATTGACATGAGAAGCTGAAACCAAGCAAATAAGTGAAGTAGTAAAGTTTCAATTTTTTTTTTTAGAATTCTAGGTAAAATTTTGATGCAGAAATTTTGTGAGTTCAGAAATTTACAGTGGATTCCATGTCGTCATTTAAATAGAAATGATCTCCATCTTCATAGTTGAAATATGAATAGCACACTTTTTGGTCCTTTGTATTTGCATGTCTGGTAAGTTTATATTTCATTCTATTATGAAAACACTTGCCACAGGAAAGCAAGACGGGCCAACTTTTCATCCTGGAGAACATTTGGGTAGGGTGAGGAGGACAGGGCAATGGATTAGTTCACAAGGTCAACAACAAAGTTTTCCCTGCGATCAGGTGATGCAGAAATAGCATATGAGAAACAAAGAAGCATTCTTTCATTCAACAGTAGGTCCAGAGTACCTTGTTTCATAGTGATTGAACACACTACAATAAATTCAAGTTTGGAAATCAAATGATACACTTTCCTCATTTTCTAATATAGACATTATAATCTCAGGCTCCAAGTAACATCTCTTTACATTCCTATTGATTGTATTTTTCATGGAGTCAGGACATATTATTTTTAAGAGGTTCATATCCTTCTATTTAGCATATGGCATTTCCCCCATTGGGGTTAGTTTGAATTTATCTGTAGTGAAAATAGCATATTTAACATTTTAAGATGTAAATGATTTTTTCTGAATGCATTCTTGAAAATCTTTTTTTAAAGAGTATGCAGAATATTTTGACTGGACTTGTATAGGTCTGTAATAAACCTACGTGCTCAAATATTCCTTTATATTGTCTCATCCAAGGAGACAAAGTCCCTTTACTGCTTCCATTCTTCCTGACTATAAGTGTTTTACCAAATGAGTGGTAAGTAGAGCACTGAGCCATTGTCATCAAGAGAAATCTTGGGGCAGGATATATTTTAGCAATATTTATCTAAATTGTACGTCTCCTTATAAAGAAGTTGCTTCCATTTTTCTCAAGAAATATGACATGCTTGAATATTTATTACTCAGCTTACCAGTTTGGTATTGGTCACGAATCTTCAAAGCTGTTTTCATCAGCTCTTATCCAAACACTGGGTGGAGATCATGACTATTGATAAAACTGAACTAGTTAAGTTGCCCAGGTTAGTAATCAGAAGATAATGATGATGATTACTTGAGAACCTATTAAAAGCACTATGAGCCATATATGATTATACTTCTTTAATGCTATCCTTATTTTGGCTTTAGTATCTATTCATAAGTGCATCATTAGCATTCAGAAGGAATTTTTAAAAAGATAATGACTGCAAAATAACCTTTTAAATTACTGCTGTTATATTTTTAAGGAATGATCCATTGGCAATAAATCTTTAAAAACAAACTGCATTGTATATCATACTGAACATGTACTTCTGTATTAGCCAGGTTCAAGAAAATGCTCCCTAGGAATGTGGACTTCACCTGAGAGGAACGCAAACTCATTACGGCAGGAGTAATCAATAATCTCTGCTAATGTGTTCAGCTGGCGACACAGATCAGATCAATAAAAGCTGCCACATGCTTTTGTTTAAGGAAATGAAGCCTTTTAGTTCTTAATTAAAGGAGAGAACTCACATCCGTAATGATGTTTGCAATGAATAATACCACAGAGGACATGGGAATAAATTTGAGTTTTTCATTAAAGATCTGCATAAGGAAGGAGGAAAACATGAGTTTAAAAATAAGAGTAACTTGTTTATTACTTCCTTAGACTTTAACATGAAACTTCAGAAATTTGTAATCTCTTGAGCAAGTATTGCAAAGATTCAGTTTTAGAAACACAATGTAGAAATAAAAAATAATTTATTAAACAAATCTCTAAATAGTGACCAAAAAAGTTAGCACCTTTTAAGAAGAAACCCAATGATTAGCTACCTGGAGAACTTACAAAGGAGGACTCAGAAAAGTGGAGGAAAGTAGAGCAACATATGAGTATTTTCTAGAACCTAGCTTTAGCGTATAACATTCAACACTTAATTTAATATTTTATTTCATTTAGTGTTAAATGATTAGGACAAATTACTATAAAAATGTCTTCAAAAGTATGAACAATTATAGACTAAGTAATGTTTTAGTGAGAAATAGTTTGCAAAATTTTCACTTTGTACGCAATGAAAATAGTAAAATAATTTTGATTCAATACCTGACTCTGAGATATTTCCAATTTTGAGTTAAAAGACCAACACTTTATCCGTAATGAAACAAATTTTTTATTCTTCTCCAAACATTATTGTCTTCAAAAGTATGAACAATTATAGACTAAGTAATGTTTTAGTGAGAAATAGTTTGCAAAATTTTCACTTTGTACGCAATGAAAATAGTAAAATAATTTTGATTCAATACCTGACTCTGAGATATTTCCAATTTTGAGTTAAAAGACCAACACTTTATCCGTAATGAAACAAATTTTTTATTCTTCTCCAAACATTATATAGTATATATATGTATACATAAATATATATACATACATGTATACGTATACATATATATACATATATACATACACACACACACACACACACACACACACATATATATCTGCTTTGTAAAGATAATGTAAAGAGTTGGAGGAATTAGTTCTCTGAGTCAATATCTGATATTTTTTTCTTAATAAATACTTATTTATTGATTCCAGCTGGCTATGACAGATTTATTTGAATAAGGATAATTTCATTTATTAATTTATTCATAAGATGTAAAGTTCTGACTCGATTCTTTATGCACAATTAATATTAACCTGGATGTGCTAAAATGTGGTTATTTATAAATTATCTCTAGCTTGGGACTTATTTGAAATTTAAACATGTTTTCTACTTATAAGTAAGTTAAATTCTTAAACAGATTGAAATAGCCTTTTTTTCCCAAGTTTTTTTTTTTCTGATTTAGATAAAATTCTTTCTTTGGAATATTTACCCTTTTTTATCACCTTAAAGACAAGGGCAGATATTTTACGTGTTTTATGTAGCTTCAAAAAAGTTTCAAAAGCCTGATATGTTCTATCTGCAAATGACCTCTTTGTTCTTACATTGATGTATTTTTAAATTCATTGACCACATACTACATTTATTGTTCAACTAACTTTATAATCACTCAGGCCCTATAGAAAAGAAACTTGGGCCAAAAGGAAATAAAGACACTGTAGCCTATGAGAACTTCAAACCAGTAAATAGTCCTTAGAGAACTGCACATTTACACAGATATGCCTACAGGAATTCAATAATATTGATAAAAATATCTATCAAGAAACATTATGACTTCTACATACATTCAATTCACCTTTCAATAAAAATTAAAATATCTTTGTAATATCCTTTTTAATATATATATATGGGATATGTGTGTGTGTGTGTGTGTGTGTGTGTGTGTGTGTGTGTGTGTAGAAAGTAAGGAGAGGAGAGACAGGAAAGAGGATACAAGAAAAAAGAGGGAAGAGAATAGCAGCAATCAAGAGAGACTTGTGTTTGTTTAGTCAGCACATGGCATTGACTGAACAGTTATGCTGCACCAGTTCGGCTGTCCCGAGGTATTCCATGTTAGCTGTTTGCTGATTGTTTTATTCCATTTCAGCTCAAGAGCACTTATATGTGCAAGGCTTTGCAGTAGCCATTTTACACGTATCGACTCAGTTTTATGTTAATTTTAAGTCTATGATAAATGTATTTTACCAGCTTAATCCCAGTGATAGGGACTCTTGAAGTCAAAATTTAATAAAAAAATCCAAGGACCCTAAAAAGTGACAATACTGAGCTTTGAACTTGGAATTCTCTGAATTTGGAAATCATCTCTGCAATACGTCTCACCATTTCTCTTCTTTTCTTTTCTTTTTTCTTTTTCTTCCCTCCCTCCTTCCCTCTCCTCGTTCTTGTATCCTTCTTTCTCTTCTTCCCTCCCTCCCTTCCCTTTCTCTCTTCCTCTATTCATTCGTTTTTTCCTCTTAATGAGGACATGTGATGCTTCTCAACATCTTACAGTGCTTCAGCATAATCTCACACATGTCCATGCAAATTTTTTCAAATATTCGCATGATTTAATTTTCTTGTTCTCTATTGGGGATTGAAATTAGGATCTCACACATGTTAAGGCTAGCACTTTGCCGCTGAGAAGCACACCAGGTCCATATTACAGAATAAACAAAATAATGGCAACATTTTAAATGACTCATTACAGAACAAAGAGGATGGAAAATGACATTTAACTTACATGCAATGAATATTTAGTCGCTTGAAAAAATAAAAGGGTATAATAACCAATGACAGTTGTAAGTTATTTTTATTTTATTTTATTATTTTTTATTTTTGGTTCTGGGGATCCAACTTGGCACCTTACTTGTGAGGCAGACAGTGGAACCACTGAGCTAAATCCCTGGACCCTAAGTTGAGTTTTTTGTTTTTTGTTTTTGTTTTGGTTTTTTGTTGTTGTAGTTTTTTGTTTGTTTGTTTGTTTTTTGTTTTTTGTTTTTTTTGAGACAGCGTCTCACTATGTAGTTGAGACTGACCTGGAACTCACTATGTAGTCGAGGCTGGTCTCGAACTCACATCAATCCTCCTGCCTCAGCCTCCTAAGTGCTAGTTGAGTTTTTAAATATCTACAAAAAAATAAAAATATCACATGCATAGGAAGAAAGTAGACAGAGGTTGGTCTGCCCCCTCTGTCTCCATTTGGCCTGCTTCCTTACACCCTAACCGCTTGAAAAAAGAGTGGTATTTTTCTGTTCCCCCAGCAGTTCTCTATGCCCAGAGCTGTGAGCTAGAGTCCTAAAATGCTCACAGAAAATGCATGTTTATGAGAGTTTGAAGTGTACTTTTTCATCTGCACAAACAACAGAAATATGGTGTAAACCATTTTTTAAAAATAAATCATTGTTGTGAGAGGATATAAATTATCCCTTTATTAGTAGAGTATCAGCCTGCAACTTTGTAATTGTAACCTCAGTAGACCTTGGAATGAAGGATTATTTCATAAGAAGCAAGGTTGATTATGTAAAGGTACAAATTTCCAGCAATGTATGTCAATATATTGTATATACTAAATGTATCAATAAAAATTCTCTTCCTATGAAAATATATTTTAAAAGCACAGTGGGTTCTAAATATTTATTCAGTTAGAAATATAGTAGAAGGATGTCATACTAATGATGTACTTTTTTTTCCCCCAAATAACTTGTTTAGGACCATCAACCAGAGACTTTTTTTTTTTAATTTGAGGCTAGATTTTGTGATGTAATTATCAAAATATCTGTTTGTAATATCTTAAACAAGCAAATAAGATAAATGAGCCCTTGCAAATATTGCTAACCTGAGAACAAAGTAAAACTAGATATATGAAATATGTTTTGTAATTGTTGGAGCAATAGAGCAGTATCATAGGAGGAGCTAGAAGATGCTTTAAAGAGGAAAGGGACGAAACAAGAAAAACTGCTGTTCATTGAGTGCCAGAACACACAAGTATTTTTTATTAATTAAATTAATCAAATTTCCTTGTAACAAATGCAATACATTGAGGCTTTCAAAATGTTACTTTTTTAGGCTAAACAAAAGTAAATAAAAGTTGGTAAGTAACAGAGCACGAATCTTAATTAAATTTATTTAAATCCAAAGATCATTTTCTTCTCATCAGTGAGAGTAGCATGCTACCCTCCGAAAAATCTCAAAAAATGCACCTTTCACTCTACCAGAAGTTTGAGAGATAATTCTCTCAATAAGTTTTCATAAGAGATGCAAACAAATTTAAGAATGGATCTAGTTTGTCTTGGTGCCACCCCAGATTCTTTATTTATTTCTTTATATTTAAAAAAAAAACTAATGTTAGGTTTACAAGATCTGTCTTTTTAACAGTGGACATTTTCTTTCACTTCATAAAATTTATGAAGTAAAATGAAACTCATGAATATCTGAAAGTAGTGAGTAGTTTTCATTTTATAGATTTCTTCCCTGCCAGAATTACAGAATTAGCAGCAGAGAACAATAGATCATGAGGAAATCAAGAAGCGATATTTTGTGGTAAGCAGCACAACTATAAGGAGTTGGTACTTAAAAACTATGTTTCACAGAACCTGCAATCATATTAATATGAAATATGTTTATCTGTCATTAAAATCATCTATGAAAAACTTCAGAAACAAAACTCAGATATGTTTATATAACTGATGAAATATATTTGATTATAATTTTCAAGTGGCGTCCAGGAAACTGGTCTGATTTTAGTATCTCTAACACTATTGTCAGAGCAATCCATGACTGAATGATTTTATGGCCCCATTACTTGTTAGTATTTTAATAGTGATGCTATTCCCATGTGCTGATCTGGTGGTAAGCTGGAGACAGAAATCTTGCCACATTCTCTTTTATTTCTTAATTAAGGCCTCACTTCCATTCTTTCATTTGAATTCAACAGACACCTAGAAATATTCAATAGGAATAAGAAAACACCCTGGAGGTTACTATGTAATAACTGTTTTATACATCAATTAGGACATATTGATTACTAGTACATTCCAGTTCAAGAAAACCACATGAAGAAAAAGTTAACCCCGAAATTAGGAAATTACTATATATATTACACAGACTTTTTAGCTGTAACAATGGATAGCTTTAATGTCCTCACGCTAAAACTTTTGAAACCTAAATTCAACTAATGAAGAATTCACTTTCCTCCCAAATTATGAGAACTAACAATCTCTCTATATTTTTTCTTAAATTCTGCTTTCTAAATAAATAAAATAAGGTCATTTTAAGATGCCATTAATTACAACCTATTTGACAATATTCCTTTAACAGAACATAGAGCACTTTCAAAAATCATGACTGTTGGGTTTTGCCGGGGCGGGAGTGTGAGTACTGAATTGTGACACTCATTTGGTGGTTATTTAAGTGTCTTGCTTCTTATATAATAAAGTGTATTGTCCCTGTAACTTCAAAGCAACAGATAAAGACACTACAGCTAATGCCAATGTTTAAGGCTAATGCAGATAATTATGATTAAGGCCGAGCAATCAGAATGTCCACAAGGCAAACTTTTCACAGCTATCAGAGCCTCCTAAATTCCACTGGATCCTATTTTTTAACAAAGAAATTTCTTACTAGCTGATGTGACATTTGTCTGAATTTGCTGACTCCGAAGTAGTTATTATAAATCAATACTAAAATTTTAATTTAAAAAGAATTAAAAATCAGGAGATAAACAATACAGTTACATTCATCATTGGGATCTTGTTTATTCATAAACTTAATAGGAAAAATCTGGATTATTGTTAAATTTTTTATATATAAAATTATACACATTTGAGATACAATTTGATAATTCAATAAATTCATAGTGTGAACTGATGTAGATTTGAAGTTAATATTCTAAAAAAAGAATACTATGCAATGGTCTTTTAAAAAATGTTTTCCAAATGAAGCTATAATATTTACTGTTTGAATTACTCCAAATAGTTTTATTTTGTGTTAACCTCCTTCAGATACTTATGTTATTTCATTGGTGTTAGGCAGGAAAAATCATCAAATTTGTGCCTATTTAAATATTTAATTCCAATTATCAAAATGAAACTAGTTGTTTTTACTAAAATGTATTCATTGGCTTATATCTGGCACATAGAGATTACTTTTAATGGGATCAACCTATTTCTGCTCAGTAAGTCTTGTTTTCTTTAATCAGAAAGTGATGGCTCTAAAGATGCTGAATAAATATGGATATCATTAAGCTTGAAATGGGGTGAGTGAGAGATTTTAAACTTCCTCTGAAGCTATAAATTATATTAAAAATTGGAAAGACATATTTGGTAGAGTTAATTCTAATCTCATGTAGAAAAGAGTAGTCAACAACTGGTTAAATATCTAAAAATTCTCTATTGATCAGCACTAGAAAAAACAACAGTGTCTTGAATTTATTATCTCAAAGTAAAATGCAACACAAATTTTGGAGTGGAAATATTCTACAAATTATGAATTGATTTGGCTTTAAAATATAATCTTATTGATTTGATTGATAATTTTTCCTTTTGAGATGCAGATTTACCCACATCGGCTCATTTTGTTTTAGGATCTGTCGCTTTGACAGATGTTAGTAAAACTATTTTAACTGAGGAATTTTGAGCTTATGCCTTTTTAACTCAAATGACCCTATTTAATGGGTCCACTGAACATCAACAAGAAATAATCTATTACATGTTTTGTAGTGCATAATTTAAATATTCTACATTTCAAATGTAGTTGACTAATTCTCTTCGAGTATGGTATCATTTCCCTTCTTTATGGAAACCTGCAGTGCTGCCAACCTCAAAGTTGTACAGCTTCAGCTGTTTTTTAATTACATCAAAGAAGGTCATGGAAGGTTGAAGTGTTTTAATTTTAAGCAGAAGAGAGTCCTATTCACACTTGTATTACACTAAACCAGATGAGTGGATCTTGTGCAAATGTATTTTTCTTTTTTTAATTAATTAATTTTATTGGTACATTTAAGGTGTACAACATGATGACATTCATCATTGGAAATTTGTACCTTTCCATAATCCATTTTGGTTCTTATTTTTCCCCACTCCCCCACCTTCCTTCAACTGCTCCACCCCTCCCTATCTACAAAGACTTTGTTTCCATGTTTTCTTCTTCTCATATCAATTCCATTCCCCTCTTTCTTTCCCCTAGCCCTCCCAATTCCTATACCCTTCGTACCTTTTCTTCCTATTTCACATTATTTTTTTCCTATTTCACATTATTAAGGACTAAAAGATATAAATGTATTTTTCAAAAAGCAAAGAGATTTTGAGCAACAACTAAATTTTACCTTTAAAGAGTGGTGAGGATAAAAGAGATGAATTACCACTAAGAAATTGTACTCAAACAATATTTTAAATGTGTTATTTTAATTTGTCACATAATGTTAATGTTTAATGAATATCATCTTTCCTATTCTTCTTTGGTTATACCAATAAAAACAATGCAATTCTTTAACCGTTTTAGGCACCTTAACTCCTCTTGATTTATCCAAATTGGTCTCACACTAAGTGTATCCACAATGGTGCCTGTTAATCTGGGTTGGCACTCTCATTTGCCTTTTTCTATATTCGCCACTTTTTTTTTATTTGCATGCCTTGATTTGTAACATACTCTCTGCATAAAACACATTGCATTCTACTCCTTAAAACACAATGCACACATTTGGGACCAATGAATATCTTATCAATAAAGCCTTCTAATGGGCTTTATTATCGCAGGTCTCACTTTAACTGGTTCTCAAACACCCAACAGAAATATATAACCAAAAATGTATAAAAATAATACTGTTATAGGGTAGACGTCGAGAGGGGGCTCCACTTACTACACAGACCCTTGCTGGCATTCTCTAGCTACATCTGCAGTTGACCAATAGTATGGTTCAGTGAAGCTGAAAAGCCACAAACACAGCCAAAGAAGTTCAACACATCTTTAAATTCCGTAGCGAAAACTGTCTTTCAAAGTCACAGTGCTCTCTGCCTTCTTACAGCTAAACCTCAATGGGCTTGGGCACTAATAAATTAAACTCGTTATCTTTAGAAAAGTAATTCACAACAGGTGGAAAAATATCTTAAAACGTTTAGAAAAATGCTGTAAGACTTGTAGATAATCTCCATAAACAGGCAGGTCTCGAATCCAACAAGTTATAATCCCAATTTCAATCCATTAAAAGTAGTGTCTAACTTCGCTCCATCTGAAGCTTGTCTTTTCATTTTGGTTCTTATGTTTAGGCCATTAATTCTAATCTTTTGGTAAAATTTGTTTCTTTTGGCCTAGAGACTGTCAAACTCCAAAGGGTCATGCAAATTGAGCCAATAATAAATGTACTAGATTCCTTTTACTGTCCATCCATTCCTTTTATTTATCCATTCTTGTACAGAGATCCTCTGCAAAAAGAGTCCATTACCGGTAAACCTCAACTTTTATTCAAGGCCCTTTGATGTTCTCTGGAGAAAGTCCCTGACTACCATGTCCCTTACATAGACCCCTTTCAGCACAAAAAAAGCTAGATTCAGTCTACCCATTCTCTGTGAATGGCAACTAAGGATACTTCTTTAGAGGGGAGAAATGTAGAAAATATTTGATTTAGTTAGCTGATGAATAAGGCAGTTAGCTAGAGGAAGAGCCTGAGATAGAGTGAGATCACCAGCTATAGTGATAAAAATTAAGAATATACAGTGAACCAGGACAAAAATAAACATTTCTCAGGTAACCTAGAGTGAAGCCTCTCCCTCTTCAAGAGAGATGCCACTGCCTTCTGAGCTCCTGAATTTTGAGAAATTTAAAATACAATAAATTTCCTCTAATATGAAATGTAGCCCACCCTATCTTTAGGAATTTCAGGGTAATTATAATGTAAAATAACTAGTTCTTTCTAAGATCCTATTTTACTGTAAGTTCTATGTAAATGAACTGGACTACAGAATGAGTTCCAATTGATCTTTTATTTTTTCCACTTCCTGCAGACATCTGAAGCAATTCTTGCATCGTGCTTTCCTATAAGTAGTTCTAAATTGTAGAATCACATCGCAACCCAATTTGTCCTGGTAATACAGGAGCTAGTCTCTTCTTTATTTCCAATGAAAACTCCTAAACAAACAAACAAATAAATAAAAAAATAAAGCCTTCTCTGATCATTTGATATAGGAGAAATACAGCTCCCAACCTGTTAGGGACCCCTGTAGTCAGGTTTTAGTGTCTACCTGTCTAGTATATGATGCAGGCCTGAGAAATAAATACACTGAGACAGAACTAAGAGAGAGAGAGTGGGGTGTCAGGGCAACCAGTGTCAGTGCAGCCAACAAAGGCACTGGACAGCCTCAGTTACTGACTTTTATTGGCAATTAATTGGAAAGGCAACCTGTGGTTTTTATGGAAATTAATGTTAACAAGGCTTATAAAGGACAAGACAAAGAATTCTCCAATTAGGAACAGAATAGACAAAATATATGATTGTAATTAGAATATTGTCCTTCTAGTTGTGGGAACAGAATTTGGGTGCAAGTTACTCTGCCCTCAGCTTGTAAGCTTCAGCCAGATTCATTTCTGTAAACAAGCCCATTG
Source organism: Fukomys damarensis (assembly GCF_012274545.1). Taxonomy (NCBI): domain Eukaryota; kingdom Metazoa; phylum Chordata; class Mammalia; order Rodentia; family Bathyergidae; genus Fukomys; species Fukomys damarensis. Next base: position 48,027,018 of record NW_022900928.1, read on the forward strand.
TGTGGTTGACTCTTTACAGGCTGCGTTGGGCATAATCAATATCACGGTCCTCTACACCAGCCTGATAGATGTCAGATACTCTGAATTCATGTTCCCCCGAAATCAAAGAATGAATTTCAAGGAACAGCAGAGGTTAAGAGCAGAAAAATTTATTGAGAGAAATCTCTGAGAGATAGGAGGGTTCCCCAAAGTGAGTTGTCACAGAAATCATTTCTCTAAGAGCGTTTCATAGAGTAAAATCATGAGGTGGGTTCAAAATCACCAGGTGAGTGCAACGTGTGTCAAAATATAATCAACCAATAAGATTACAAATACTGCTGCTTAGCTAATATTAATCCAATAGGGAGCCCATCATGAAGCAAGAATACATGGAAAGCATAAAGGCACAGGTGGGAAAGGGATGGGTCCGGATGCTCTGGTCCCCCCTCTGGGTGACTGATGACTTTCTAGACTTTACTGGTCCAGATGCAATCAATGATAGTATAATCTTCTTTCTGCTTATCCCTTGGGGAGGCATGTAGGCCTGGTTACTTCATTTTTATTCAGAGGTGAGTTCTCATCTTCTGATGTGTTCTCATCTACTGACTTCCTCCAGGGCCTAGCCCTGTCTTATTGCCTATTCATATCTATTTAACATAGCTCTCTATAATCCTTTTATTTTATAGTAATATCTTTATTCTAATATAAATTTCTTTCTGCATGTGTTTACTTGAGAAAAAGAAGTACAACAAAAAAATAAGGAAGTATAATTTCAAATCTCGTCACATTCACTCTTTGTTGTAACTAGCCCCTTGGGTAAACCACTTAACCAATTTGAAACTATTATTATAAAAATAAATAATATTAAAATGTATATTTTTATAAATTTAGTAATGCCACTTTATATATTGTCATTTTATATTGTATATATTTGTATATGCTACCCAAATTTAAAGGTAAAACATATCTAGTATTTATAAATTATTTTATATATCTCTACAGCTCTTGCAGAAACATTCTGAATTACACTATACACATTTTTATAAGTGAAATGTGTGATAAGATTAGTGTCTACCCATAACTAATTATTCCATGAAATTTACTTCATATTGGGGATTATATCAAAAACAAGAATTCCCTAGTCAAAGAATTTTATCAAAGATTGTCCATGGTATTTACATTATAGTATTTCTCAGAGGACATTAAAATCATAAGCTAAAGAATCCCATTTAACTTTAACACATTTTGTCCTAAAAACTTTTAATGTGTTGGGAGAATAATGTTATTCAAATAAATGTTCAGGGCTCTAATAATAGGTTACTGTACATATTTTAAAAACTACCATTTTTTCTAATTCAAAATAAGCTGTTTTCCTGGGGGTGGTGGCACATACCTGTAATCCCAGCACTCGGGAGGCTGACGCAGGAGGATCGCTGTGAGTTCAAGACCAACCTGGGCTACACAGTGAGTTCCAGTGAGACCCTGTCTCAAAAAACAAACAAACAAACAAAAAAGCTGTTTGGAGAGAATTTCTATTTTGTTCATCCATTGAGAATGTGTTTTCTTTTTATAAAAAGCAATAAAGTTCACAATTATTCATTTTATGATTATGAACATCCTGAAAAACTAATCTTATTTAAACGTTCTGACACAATACTATAGTTTTTCTAATAACTCTGACTATATTTTATTTATACATTAGATTTCAATTACTTTTATTGTTATTGTTATCATTTTTACTTTTATGGAAATTCTGGTATTTTTATGATTCTGAGTTGCAATTTCAATTTGTGAACTTTACAGTTAGTTTCCTTCTTACAAACTAATCACACTGTGAGAAATTGCTTAAACCTAGGAAAGAAAATGTATTGTGGTTTCTAGAAATAAAATGAGCAATAACATATCTACAGGGACAAGATAGTCAATAAAGCATCATTTCTTAAAGGAAAAAAGATAATGAAAAAATTTTGTCAAAATAAGATAGAAAAGATTTTTACATACAAAGTCCTCTGCAACATGTGTTCTGTGATCAACAAAGGCTCACATAAATAATATGATTAAATGGAGCCAGAAAACTGCTATCACAGAGTGACCTGATAGCAGTAGTAAAGCTATAGAGTAACCAAATACTCACATGTTTGTGGAGATGCTGTGTAAAGAAGCCTATTGCGCTGCCTGATATATACAAATATAACATAGGAAATTATGCAGAGTGCATAAAAATTGATAATAAAATTTTACTATTAATCAATTTTTATTGTTTTATGTATTTGCTGTTATACTTTTATTACTATTTTAGAATGTATTATATATATATATATAAAACAATGTCTATTATAAAATAATATATTAGGCTGGCATCACATCTCATATTTACTGCATCTCTAGTTCATGCTATTTTCTCTAGTATTTGATTTAACATTATATTTTTTTTGTTCATCCTGGCCATAGGAGAAATACACTGCCCCATTATATGTTGGTGAGCAGCAAACTGTGCCATCAGTCTTATGAAATATATGTTAAGATATTTGCACAAGGGTGAAATTGCCTCACCACACAGAACATGGCTTTGTCATTAAACCAGGCATGATGGTGTTGTATTATTCCTTGTGGAGCTACCCTTCATAATTATGAGGAATTCAAGGAAAAATGTCGTACTTTATACTTTGGTATAGTGGAATGAACTACAAGTAAAAATCTGGGATATAGTTCTGTTTCTGGCACTAATAGTGGTATGATAATAATATATGGTACATAACTTCTAATAATCTTAGTTTATGTGCTGCTAATTAAGAAGTTAATGTTGGTTTTGTTTTCTATAAAAATTCAAATATGGTGTAATTGCGTAATTCATTCTCATATAGAATAATAATATAGTATTCTTATAAATGGTGTTGAGCTGTCATTCAAGCATATAGAGTTCAAAGGATGTTTCTAATTGGGCATACTGTAGTTAGTGCTGTAAGCATCCATACACTTTCAACACGTTTACCAAGTTAGGCTATTTAGATTTGTTTGAAATCCTTTGCATTAGTCCTGAGAGTCTTGGTCCTATTTCATTAATGGAGTTACATACCAATTTTGAATAGTTAGGTAATAATATTTATAGATACAACATAATAAAGTGAACTACATTTTCTCTTCCCTATATCTTCAGATGAAGAAAATAATGTTTATCTCCTTTAGTTTCATCTAACTCATGGTATTATATGATCAGTCAGAACTCACACCCAAAAGCAAGCTTACATAATTCGAAGGACACAAGAAATTAGAAGGTAGGAAGCAGAATTCTTTGTGACACTAAGTGTGGCTTTCAGGTTACTCCTTTTCACGGTGTTCACATATCCCTGGCCCAGACACATGAGGATGCTGGGTAATTATTGTAGACATTCTTGACACTGATGACAATTTAACTTAAAAAGCAGCTCCATTATTTTATTTCAGGATGCCATTTAGTTTTTAGCAGCATCCTCCAGAGAACAGTGCCTCTGATACCGATGGCTTTATTCACTATAGGAAATTCTTAACCAGGACATCTGCTGAAGACTTTTTAGAATTGAAATTTCTCAGTCTCCTTTATGTAAAAAATATAAAGAGAAAGACTAGACATGGTTTCATGTCTTGTTCCCTCATTTCTAGTTGTCGTCTTGGTAAAGGGAGTAAATGGATGGCAAACCTGCTGTCTAACTCATTCCTTGCTCAGGTTCATTTGCTTTTGGTGGCCAAATTAAAGGAAGCCATTTATTTTGGTAAAAAAGAAAAAGGATTCATTCAAAGCTAACTCCAAGGAGATAGAGGAGTCCATTTTCCTCAAATCATCATCTCATGATGTGCAGGAAGATAATGTCTTTTATAATTACCCACAGAGGGGAGAGGGAAAACAGAGAAATACTGCAGGTCTCCAAATGTGCTTTATCGCTCCATTCATCTTCACCTCATTTATGAATTGTACACACCCTTTGGCCATAATCTTCAGGTCTGACTCAGTTAAATGTCAGCATGAGTAGCAAAGAGACTGTTTTTACCATCTCTCCATCCATTCTTGTGTAGTAGAGCACAGATAAAAGGACTTCATCCACTGCAACATGGAAATCAGTGAATCAAGGGCAGGGTCTTAGAACTTGGTGTCATTCCCACAATAGTGAAGCACCAAGGAGAACCCATGGGCTCCTGCTACAAGGCTAATGTGTCCATGGAGTAGGCTTCTAGATCTACCCTGGTCCACACACAGCCCTAGCTTCTGTAGCAAAACGACTACCATCCTCTCCTAACCCAAGGCAAAGAGATATGGACAAAGACCGCATCTGCTTAGGAAGCAAAGGGAAGTAGGAACAATTTATTGCTTTTAACTTAGTATACAAGCCTGGTAATACCATGGTGAAGACCCAGTACCAGGCAAAACCTCATGGTGTGAGAACATTCTAGGGCTACTGAATGAGACATCTGTGCCTGTCCTGGCCCTGTATGGGGGCTTGCGGATTCAGTGGTAATAAAATACTCTTTTTAGGTGTTCCTCAGATCCATTCTGAACATATCTATAGCTGATTTGCAATAAAGTTGTGTTTGGGTACTCTCTAGTGCTGAATTATTTCAATACATAAATCACAGATATGGAATAAACCAAAATAAGACTCCAGAAACTTAACCACAAATTGATTACTATGCATAATCTCTTGCACAAATATTTCAAAATAACCATTTTAAGGAAAAAGAGAAAACTTCAAAAAGCACAGTAAAATAATAATTAATACATCAACTAATTTTAAAAGTCAAATTGAAACAATTTTTTAAAAATCAAACAAAGTGTCTGGGGCTTTACTTTAGATAAAATAAGAAACACAAGGCATCAATAATAAGATTGGTTAAGCAGAAATAAAAATCGGTGTGCTGGACAACAAGCTATTTGAAGATATATACTGGGAAGAGGAAAAGAAAATGAATTAAAAGGAGTGAAGAAAGTTTATGGAAGCTATGAGACCAATTCCATATGAAAAGGATTGAGTTTGGGCCAGGGATTTAGCTCAGTGGTTCCGCTGCCTGCCTCGCAGCTCAAGATTACAAATTAGATCCCCAGTACCCTTCCAAAATAAGGATTGAGATTGAAGTGAGATTTGAAAAAGATGAACAGGTGGAAAGTGTATTCTAAGGACAGAATATTTAATATTCTAATAATGGAGAATTTCCCAGACTTAGAAAAAGATATAAAATATTAATGTATAGGAATTCAAAGGCAATTGGTCAGTTTGACTCCGTTATATCTACTTGTTATAATGAACATTTTTATGATTTATTTTGGAAGTCTTACAGTAACAACAGCACAAGAAATTATAATAAAGTATGACTAGAGAATAGTCAAGGAAAACAATAGGAGAGGGAGAAAGGAAAGAACAAAAAATATCTAGGAACAAGTCACAAAGTGGCAGTCATAAGACCTTACTTGTCAATAATCATTTTAAGCATAAATTGATTAATGCACCAAGACATAAAGTTAGAGAATAGATTAAAAATAACTGACTTAATGTTGTTTACAAGAAATTTACTTTCCCTGTAAGGGCACAAGCCACCCCAACCACTCCATCAACCACACAGACTGAAGGTGAAGGAAGAGTTATGTGGGTTGCATATGGTTTGCATACATGTGCAAGGGTTCATATATTGGGGAGTTCACCTTTCCATCAACTTTGGTGATGTTTAGACATAATGGTACCCTTTAAATAAATAAGTCCCACATGTGTAAATACCAAATAGTTTCCCTGGTGTGAATATTCTGCAACAATGCATAAGATTCTAATAAGATTACTGACATTTAGAAATGGGAGGAAAGGAGCTAAAGGTGTAGGGAAGGTGTGATACGTAGGGGAAGAACAAAAAGGGAAAAGAAAAAAATGTGAGAGAATGAAAAGATGAAAATAAAGTGTTTGTAGATGGGGAGGGGAGGAGGGGGTGAAGGGAGGGCAGAGGTAAGGGGAAAAAA
>NW_022900928.1:48032999-48037868 GCF_012274545.1 Fukomys damarensis
AGAATTAGAAAAAAACAAAAAAAAAAAAAAAAAAAAAAAAAAAAAAAAAAGGTGGGCCTAGAGTAAGATATTTAGGATATTGAGAATATTTAACTTGGAAGTGATTAAAGTAGTTCTCACAGGATAGCAGTTAGAACTCATTCTCTTGCAGCTTTCTGTTTCTCTCTGGAATCTCACACATCTTCTCCTGCTGTGATACCATCCACCATGATGCAAGGCAGTCAAAGGGAATCTCATGAGAAAAGATGGAAATATGCTGACCAGATTTTAGTTTCCATAAGTGTGAGCTATACAAGGTTCTTTTTTTTAATAATTAAGTAGCCTCAGGTATACTTTATAGTAATGAAAGTCTATGAACATAAAAGGAGATATTTAATGCAAATGGAACAATAGCAAATTACACAGATATTAAATAAAAAGGGTGCTGATGATACAGCTCAGTGGTAGAATGCTTAGCTTGGATGGATGAAGCCCCAGTTGCAATCCCCAGTACTATAAATAAAAAGTAGTAAAAATAGACAAGGAAGGTTATTACATTATGGTGAAATAATCCAATAGGTAGAAATAGTAGTTATAATAATATATGTACTGAATACCAAAGCCCCAAGGTATAAGAAGAAAATACCTATGAATGCAATGGGAGAGATGAATTCTAATATAGTAATCATAATGAATTTTAATCTCTCACTTCTAGCAATGGCAGACAAGACAGGATATCAACATAGAAACACAGAAGTAATCTATACCTTAGACCAAATGGACATAAAAAAAATCTGCATAACATTGCATACAAGATCTGCAGAATACATATTTGTCAGGACAGTTGATATGGATACTGCAAAATATTTCAACAAATTTTATAAAACAACTAAAATCACATTATGTTTCCTAACACTTACATATAAAATCTAAACTCAGTTGATCTCACAGGAGTTGGAACTAAAAAAAAAACAAAAAAATTGTTACCAGAGACTGAAAAGCATAAGAAAAAAAGAAAGAAAGAAAGAAAGGGGAAAGGTTAGTGAAAGCACACTACATTACAATTAGAGAGAAGAAATAATTCCTGGTGCACAATAGCACAGTTGATCCATTATGGACATTGATCACACATGTTTCAAAAAAGCTGGAAGAGTTCTTTCATCATTATAAATGAACAAAGCCACGCTTTACCTCCAGCAGAGAGCCTTCCATATGGGTCACCACAGAGTGCTGTTTTGTCTCTCTCTATGCTACAAAGCTACTGTAATAAAACAGCATGGTACTGGCAAATAAACAGCCATGAGGACCAGTGGAACAGGTTAGAAGAGGTAGAAACATATCCAGACACATTCGGCCCTCTCATCTTCAACAAAGGAGTTAAACATCCTCAATAGAGGAAAGCTAGCCTCGTTAATAAATTGTATTGGAAAAACTGGATTTTAAGTTGCCAAAAACTAAAACTAGACCTATATCTCTCACCATCCACTAAAATAAAATGAAAATGGATTAAAGATCTAAACATTAAAACAGAAACATTAAATTGGCTGGAAGAGAGGTTAGGTAGAATTCTTGAAGACATTAGAGTAGAGTAGGAAAAGATTTTATGAACAAAATCGGTTGCACATGAACTATCATAAAGAATCAACAAGTTGGATCTCTACTTATCAAAAAGCTTCTGCACAGCAAGAGAAATGAACAACACTGTTAAGAGAGAATGCACAAAGTAAAAAAAAAAAAAAAATACCAGCAATTCCTCAGACAACAATCTACTATCTAGAATGTATAAAGAACTTAAAAAAACCAGATCTCCCAAATGTAAACACTCAATTCAAAAATGTGTATCTGAAACGAACAGACATTTCTCAGACAAAAGAGTAGCAGCAGCAAACAAACATACGAAAAAATGTTCAACATCACAGGTCATTTCAGAGATTCAGATGAAAACACCACTGAGATTCTACCTCACCCCAGAAAGAATGGCTGCAATCAAGAAAGCAACCAATAACAAATGCTGGTGGGGCTGTGGGGAAAGAAGAACCTTTCTCCACTGTTGGTGGGAGTGCAGACTGGTGCAAACACTGTGGAAATCAATATGGAGATACCTCAAACAACTAGGATTGGAAGTCCCATTTGACTCAGCTATTCCCCTACTGGGTGTCTTCCCAAGAGAATTAAAAGAATCATACACAGCAATAAATATGCATCCATGTTCATAGTGGCACAGTGTGTAATAGCTAAAACTTGGATACAGCCCAACTGCCCATCAACTGGAGACTACAAAAAGAAAATGTGGTTTTCCGTTTTTATAAAATGGAGTACTACTCATTCATAAAGAATAAGAAATTAAAGGAATTTTTAAATAAATGGATGAACATTGAGGTGATATTCAAGTGAAAAAAATAGGACGGATATGTTTAAATACCAAATAGTTTCTCTGGTGTGAGAAACTGAAAGTGTATATAAGGACTAAAAGGTATAATAGATAATGTGAAACAGGAAGAAAAGGAATAAAGGGGAAGAATGAGTGAGCGAGGTGGGGAAAGAAAGGCAGGGAATGTAATAAAGGTGAGAAAAGGAAAAAATGCAAACAAAGTCTTTGTAAATAGGGAGGGGTGGGGCAGTTGAAGGGAAAGCAGGGGAAACGGGGGCAAAAAATGAGAACCAAGAGTACATAAAGGTACAAATTTCCAATGATAATGTCATTACATTGTAAACCTAAAATGTACCAATAAAATTACTTTTAAATTTATCACATGCTACTGCATAAACATATACACTTATTATGCGTTTATTATTAAATATTTAGTACCATGTGTTTCAGTACATAATGTAATGATTGCATTCATCACGGGGGGTTGGGACAGCTAAATAATAAATCTTAATTCATTTATTCCCCTTTCCTTTTTCTCCCCATTTTCCCGCTCTCTTCATCTCTTGTAATGTTAATTTGAAAGTACAGTTTTGAAAAAGAAGTCTGCAATATATCTCATATCCAAAAACAGAGTTTAAATTCTTCCATTCCCAAACACGGCCCATTTATTTAATGTTTTTATTTATGTTTCCTGCCTAGAACTTCCTATTCCACTTTGAATAGAGTGATGGCAGTGGATATGGATTAATTTTTGGTTTATTTATTGATGTCAGGAAAAATATTTAGTATTTAGTATTTTGCTGTAATATCATCTGTTTTTTGTTTTGTTTTGGTTTTTGTTTTTATTTTTTACCAGGGATCACATTCAGAACCTTGCACTTGCAAGTCAGGCAAGGTTCACCTGTGATTTGTAATATTGTGGCATATATATAATAGGTGGAGAAAGTATTCTTCCATTTTTAGTTTAGGGTGCTTTCATTTTGCAAGAAGATTTTTAAAAAATTTTATTTGTATTAGTATTTTCCATTGTCTCTCCTCCCCTCTTTCTTTTTTAATTAAACATTTTTATCTGTGTCTATTATAGTTACTGTGTATTTTTGTCTTTTTTTTTCTTTTACAATGTAATATTTTAATGGATATTCAGATTTTGAATTTTTTACTGCAAGGATAAATTTTACCTCCCCATGAAGTAGAATTTTTAGAACTTTTGTGGAACTTTTTGTCTGTGTGCTGTAAGAGAAATGGATGGTTAGTATGTTTTTCTTGTCCTATCTTATGGTTGCACTAATTTGGGGCTTACAGAATGATTTCCCTTTGGTTTTTGAAAGTTTATGAATAACTGGTACTCAGTTTTTATATACATATGGTATAATTCAGAATCTAGCTGCATCCAAGCATTTCTTAGTGGAAGTTTTCTCATTGTTAATTCAAGTAAATACTTGTTTCAACCCTATTCAGATTTTTTAAAATTTTTCTTGAATCAATTTTAGAATTTATCCTTTCTAGCAATTTATGCACTTATATATAATAAATATGTTATGTATGCTTACATATCATGTAACATATAATTGTATATTTTATAGTCCTTTAAATTTATGTAAATTTCAAACATAAATCATATTTGAATATTTTTATAATTTGAATCTTCTCTATTTTCTCAGTCAATCATAAAATTCTTTCAACATATGTAAGGAGTTTTATTATTTTCTATAGTATAGATAAATCCTCAATTTTTTTTAGGCTCTCTAGAAAAAGAAACAGTTTATAGTTATTGTTTGGGAACTTGATTGTCATTAGACAAAATAACAAAGCAAGAATTAGGACAACAAGTTTTGAGAGACTAGATAAATTATACCCATTGATATTACAGGGTATTATTTAATTTCTATGTATTTGTCTAATGTCTATGGTGTTTTTTGCGATTGACTTCTAGTTTAATTGAACTATGATCTAATAATATTCATTGAATAATTTTAATTATTTTGAATTTTTTATGCTGTATAGACTGGCATACCATCTATTTTGGAGACTGTTCCATGTACTGCTGAGAAAAAATGTGTTTTTTTTTTGTTTTTTAGATTATTAGTACTTTTCAATTATACAACACAGTTACGTTCATCATTGGGATCTTGCATCTTTACACTACATATCTTGGTTCTTATGTTCTCCCCATTACCTGGCCTTCCCTGCACCCCTTGCACCCTTCCCTATGTACAAAGACTTTGTTTCCATGTTTTTCATTTTCTCAATTTTTTTCTTTTACCTTTTAACCTTTTCCTTACCCCTCCTAATTCTCCTACTCTTTTAGACCGTTTCTTCCTACTATATAATATCAATCATACATTTTGATCCTTAGTTACATTTTTAGCTTTTTCAACCCACAGAAACTATTCGGTATTTACAGATGTTTATCTTATTAATTTTATTTAAGGTTATGCCCTCAACATGCATCCACTTAGCTACAGATGCCTCTAGTTTCTTATTCTTTATGGCTGAGTAATACTTCATTTTATAGAAAA
>NW_022900928.1:48037884-48066603 GCF_012274545.1 Fukomys damarensis
TATATAGTATATAGTATATAATACTCATATTCATATATATGTGTGTGTGTGTGTATATATATCCCACATCTTCTTTATCCAGTCTCCAGTTGATGTGAAATTGGGCTGGCTATTTCCAAATTTTTGCTATTACACACTATGCCACTAAAAACATGGGTGAGCATATATCACAGTGGTATGATTCTTTTAATTATGGGGGGAAGATACCCAGCACAGGAATAGCTGGGTCAAATGGAACTTCTAATCCTCATTGTTTCAAGTAACTCCTTATTGGTTACCACCATGTTTGCACAAGCCTGCTCTTGAACAAAACAAAGAAAGGGTTCCTTTCTTCCCACAACCCCACCAACATTTGTTATTTCTTCTTCTCCTTCTTCTTGTTCTTCTTGTTCTTGTTCTTCTTGTTCTTGTTCTTCTTGTTCTTGTTCTTCTTGTTCTTCTTCTTCTTCTTCTTCCTCCTCCTCCTCCTCCTCCTCCTCCTCCTCCTCTTCATCTTTCACTTATTCTTCTTCATTGGTATATTTTAGGTCTACAATACAGGTACATTCATCATAGGGATCTTGTACCTTTACATGATTTATCTTGGTTCTTATTTTTCCCCATTTCCCTGGGCTCCATTCATCCTCTCCACTCTTCCCCATTTACAAAGATTTTGTTTCCATTTTTAAAATTTCTCTTATTTTCTTTTCCCTTCTTACCTTTCCACTACCCCTCCCCATTCATTCCCCTACACCTTTATACCTTTTTTTCCTACTAAATAATATCAATTATACAGTTTTATCCTTATTTACACTTTTAGTTTATCACATGAAAAAAAACTATTCAGTATTCCTTGATAGCAACCATTCTTTCTGGGGTGAGACGGACTGTGTTGAATTCGTCTGCATATCTCAAATGACCAGTGATGTTAAACATTTTTTCATATGTTTATTTGCTGCTTTTACTTCTTTGTCTGAGAAATATCTGTTCATTTCAGATGCCCATTAGGTCTTTATATTTGGCGACTGTGATTTTTTTAAAGTTCTTTATATACTCTAGATAATAAACCTTTGTCTGAGCTACAGCTGGTAAAACTTTTTTCCCACATTGTAAGTTGTTTCTTAGATCTGTTGGTAGTTTCTCTTGCAGTGCAGAAGCTTTTTTTAAAATGATGAGATCCCATTTATTGATTCTTTGTGCTAGTTCTTGTGCTACTGAGGATTTGTTCATAAAGTATTGTCCTATGCAAATATCTTCAAGAGTTGTACCTCAGTTATCTCCCAGCAAGTTTAGTGTTTCTGTTTTAATATTAGATCTTTAATTCACTTGGATTTTAGTTTAGTGTATGATGAAAGATAGGGGTCTAGTTTTAGTCTTGGACAGGTTGAAATCCATTTTTTCCAACACTATTTATTTTTTTAATATTTATAATTAATTTATTGGTACATTTAATATATACAATATGACATTCATTGTCAGAAATTTATGCCTTTACATAACGAACCTTGGTTCAGATTTTTCCCCATTCACTTCCCCTTCCTTAAACCTCTCCCTCCATATCTGCAAAGACTTTGTTTCCATTATTTTTCATTTTCTAATCCAGCACTATTTATTAAAGAGGCTATCTTTCCTCCAGTTAGGATGGTTTGCTCCTTTGTCAAAGATGAGGTAGCTGAGTATGTCTGAAGTTGTTTCTGCACCTTCTCATCTATTCCACTGATCTTCAGGTCTATTTCTTTGCCAGTACCATGCTGTTGTTATCATAGTTGCTTTGTAATATAGTTCTAAATTGGGGATTGTGATACCACCTGCCATATTTCTGTTGCCTAGAATTGCTTTTGCTATTCTAGATCTCTTCTGGTTTCCAAATGAATTTGGCAGAACATACTGTTGGGATTTCAATAGGGATTGCATTGAATCTGTACAGCAGTTCTGGATATTTGGCCTTTTTTCACTATATTGGTTCTTCCTATCCAGGAACAAGGAAAGATTTTCATTTTCTTATATCCTTTCAGTCTTTTTTTTTTCATAGTGCTATCACTCTCAGTGTCGAGATCTTTTGCTTCCTTTGTTAGATTGATTCCTAGATATTTTGGTTTTTTGGAAGCTATTGTGAAATGGATTGTTTCTGTAATTTGACTCAGTGATACTGCTATATGTGTACAAAAAGGCTATTTATATTTGAGTATTGACCTTGTATCCAGCTACTCTACTGAATCTGTCAATGAAATCTAGAAGTCTTTTGGCAGAGTTTTTTTGGGTGTTCTACATAGAGCATCATATCATCATCAAATAATGATAGTTTAACTTGTTTCTTTCCTATCTTTATTGCTTTTATTTTTTCGCTTATCTAGATGTTGTGGCTCATGTTTCCAGAACTATATTGAACAGGATGGTGATAGTGAACATCCTTCTTTTGTTCCTAATTTTAGCATAAAGGTTTTCAGTTTTTGACCATGTAGTATGTTGCTGTCTCATATATAGCCTTTATTGAATTGAGATAAAGATCATCTGTTACAGTTTTCTGCAGGGTTTTCATCATGAATGATTTTTGAATTTTATGAAATTCTTCCTCTGCATCTATTGAGATGATCATATGGTTTTTGTCCTTGACTCTATTAATATGGTGTATTATATTTATGGAATTGCATATGTTGAACCATTTGCATATGCTGACTTGGTCAGGGTGTATGATCTTGATGAACCTCTGTATTGTGTTTGTGTGTATCTTATTTCTGTATTCTTGTTTTTTGGTTGAAATATTCTGCATATGTATGATAAATCAATTTGAAGGGTTGGTTCAACTTATGCTTTTCTGTTGATTTTGTGTCTTTTTAAACTGTCTATTCGTGATTGCATAGTATTTAGGTCTCCCACTATAATTGTGTTGATGTTGCCAAAGAGGCCAACATTTTTTGCCTCTTTTGATAACTTTTGATTTGAAGCACATTTTATCTTTTCTTATGATACATATTCCTGCTTTTTCCTGTTTCATGGAATATTGATTTCCATCATTTGATTTTTAATCTGTGAATTTGTTTTTGGATTATTTGTGTTCTTTTGCATGTGGTATATCATTGTGTTTTGTTTCTTGGTCTATTCTGAACAGGACTCCAATCACCTAGAGTCAACAAATAGGGTCATAGGAAATTAAAACGTTTCTATATAGTAAAGGAAACAACCAAGAGAGTAAAGGGATAATGTGCAGGAGGACAAAAAATTTGTCAGCTATTCCTTAGACAGAGAACTAATATCTAAAATAAATACAGAAGTCAAAAAATAATATCTCAAAATAAATGATCTACTCATAATATGAACAAGTGAAATGAATAGATATATCTCAGAAGGAGTAAAGGTGGCCAAAATATATATGAAAAAATGTTTAATATCTCTGGCCATTTGGAGAAATGCATAGTAAAACCACATTGATCCATCTTATTCCAGAGAGAATGGCTACCATTAAGAAATCAAAAAATAGCAAGTGATACTGAGGCTTTGGTGAAAAAGGAGCACTTCTACTTTGTTGGGAATTTGTACAGTCCTTTGGGAATTAGTATAGAGAGTCCACCAAAAACTAAAACTAGAAATTGCATTTGTATTCTTTGTATCTTCATGAGAGTTAAAGACATCATATTACAGTTATACATGCTTATTCATGTCTACAGCATAATTATAGAATAATAGTTAAATCCTAGAAGAGGCCTATATATTAAGCAATAGATGAATGGATAAAGAAAATGTGATAAATATGCACAATAGGATACTACTCTGTTATAAAGAGGATAAACTTGAATAATTTTCTAGGAAAATGAATGAACCCTGAAACCATAAAGTTAATTGAAAAAAATCATCCACACAACCTTAAATAGTATATTGTTTCTCTTATATTAGAAACTCAATATATAAATAAAGATCACAACAACATATAGACAATAGGAAGTAAGGACATAGATCTTTTGAAAGTGATAAAGAGACCAAGAGAAGAAGGAATGGAGGAGAGAGGGGAAAGGCAGTGGTTGAAAAAACAATTCATATGTGTTATGTAAATATACCAGTTCCACACAAGGAATGTGATTATTTTGTGCTATAAATATGTTCTAATTAAAATTAAAATTAAAATAAAAAACTATGCTCTTTAAGCCATTCCACTTGAGCATTATCATAGCATCATTCTTAAACTTCTGGTTTATATTTATTTTCATTTTATCCACATTTTCTTTTACAGTTTTATCTGTCCTATTTCTATTCTATATAATCTATAGGTCAAGCTTTCTTAGTGATTAATATATTCATCCTATACTTAGTAGTGTACTTATTCACACTTCACTCTTCAATAAATTCATGCATAAATATTCTGTATACCCCTAGCTATTTATTTTAATGTATCTGTATAAAATAGAGTTCTGTATTCTCAAAATTATGTGGAGACACTTGTTTATTCTTGCCCAATCTTGAACTATTAAAGAGTGCTATAAGTACTGATATATTTATTTCATTATTCACTAAAATATTTATTTAAACAATTGATAACACAAATAATTATTTCAAATATATTCATTTTATTTACTTATTAATATTTGTATTGTATCTTAAAAGTTTTCAACATTAATATTTACAAATCAACAAATATCTATAATTTTTGCTTAAGACGCACATTTTCTGTTAGACAGAAAAGGGGAATAAAAAGAACTATGAAATGCATCCTATTCGAAGAATTCTGTACTCATTTTTTGATAGTACAATATATACATATGAAAAAGAAAATAATGAAATATAACAGAAATTCCTAGTTAATTAAATTTCTAGAGAGATTTACAAGGAAATTAGAAGCTGATTAGATTTTTGAATGAGAAAAGCAACAAATTCATATGAATACAAAAGTGTAACTAATAAAATTTAAAACTTAAAATTTCATGTTTAGTAAGAATATTCTTGAGTATTTGGAAATTTCATTTACTAAGTTATTTTCTAAATTTCCTATTTTAACTGGTCTAATGTCTTTCCATCTAAGATGTCACCTTAATTTTAACCACCTATCCCTTATTTTCAGAGCCCCCACAGCAGGTTCCTATTTCACGGTCAGTGCTATGCTGAAATGTTAAAAGAAAAACTCAGACAGAATTAATGAGAGAAAAATAGGAAACCAGGATGAACAATGCCCATATAAGCAAAGCTGAACAATGACCATACAAATGCCCCGAACACCCAGAACTGTTGATTTTTATTGGTGACATCGTAATTAGATAGAGGTAAAGGGGCTACATGGAGGGGCTAGTGCAGTTGATACCAATACATTCCTGATGCATGCAAAGATTGCAAAGGAAGAGACAAAGCATAATTGAATTCTTTTTCTGTTTTTGATATTTGTATATGCTCATGTACAACACAATCATTTAAGGAAGCCATGTGAAGAATAGACAGGAAAACTTTGACATATTTACAAGGTTTTGCCAATATAAAATTAGTTGAAATGATAAATTAGAATATAATAATTAAGGGTGTAAATTGCTATTTGTCCAGGTATGTTGAAATATACATTCCAATAGTCCCAAGCCAGTTTGTAACAAATGACTTGACTCTTAAACCATTTAATATCTTATGTTGACTTAAAAAATTAAGTCTAGGACCACGGATTTAGCTCAGTCTTTCAGGTGCCTGCTTCAGAAGCGCAAGGACCCAAGTTTGATCCCCAGTAGTACTAAAGAAACAAAACAAAACAAAACAAATAGAATAGAATAGTCCTTCAAAGATGCCTACATCACAATCCTTGGAACTTGTGAACACTTATTTCATATGGTAAAACCAAAGTCTCATTTATGGTTAAATTAAGGTTCTTTAAATCTAGAGAATTTCTCCTAAATTATCGAGGTAGCCCTGATATAAGCACAAGTTCTTTAAGTAAGAAAGAAACAGTTAACCAGGGAAATATCAACTCCCTGGGGAAAAACAGACATTTGAAGAGATTATATTGCTGTTTTTGAATTTGGAAGAAAATCAGTGACAAAAAATATGGTTGTGATGACACCTTGATTTTAGAACTTTTCACCTCCAGTGCTGTGAGCCATTGAATTTGTTTATTGTAGGTTATTGAATCTCTAGTCCTTAGTTACAATAATAATAGAAATATAAACATGCCAGAGAGCTTTGCTACACTTGGAAATATAGTTTTTAGAATGGATGGCAACTCATGTCTCTTCCTACAGCCTGTGTGTGCCTAATTTATGTCAGAATCTCAATGAAGAGAAGTTCATTGGAATTTTGTGCTCATTTTCTTAGTTGAAATATGACTCAGTTCAGATCAATCGAATGACAATTAAAGCCTCAGAGAGAGGCTGCAACACACAGCACTCAATCATCTGGAAAGAAGAGAAGCACAAAATATTCACTTTAAACTAAATGAAGACAGTATTGAAAATAAGACTCTGATGAGCATGGTGACACATGCCTACAATCACAGCATTCATGTATGCCTGGAATCACAGCCTTCACAAGGATGAGGCAGGAGGCTCACCATGAGTTAGAGACCAGCCTGGGCTACATAGTGAGATCCTGTGTCAAAAACAACAGCAAAAACAAAAACAAAACAAAACAAAACACGTTAATTTGATTGGGCCGTATGCCAAAATTCCAGTCCCAGAATTAGATAATTAGACCTTAAATCTATACCATGGAAGAATAGAGATTGTGATCCTGATGAGCTAATATAATATCAAGTAAAGGAAAGAGCTGAACCAAGAATGTCTAATTATATCTCAACATGTATTAATCATAGGAAAAAATGCAGTACAATGCAACCCACCACTTTTTCTTCAGTATAGATGATTTGTCATTATTGACATCATTTATTCATTATCACCATCAACATGACACAACCGTAGAAACCACTATAGTATTGTAATACCTTTCCTCTCCGTTACAAAAAAAATGAAGAATATTGTAATTTCCAAGCAACAAATTCATATTTATATTAAAATGAATTTTAGACATAGGAAGATCATGAGAATATTTTTCTGAAATTCATTCTTATATTACATTCTTGGTTACACTTTAGTCTCTATGTTGTAGTGACTATAAGATTGCATATAGTGATGTGTGGTTTCTATTTGCTTCCTTACATTAAAAAAATGAATCAAACCAAATATATATATATATGCATATTTTATAGAAAATACCTAAACATCAGTGCCTTTTCTCTGAATTCTGTAGGAAAATTACAATAAACATACAGAATACTCTAAAAAAAGATGTTACATGCTCTTCAGGATGCCTAATAATAACTGTAGAAGGCCACATCTGTGCAGTTGTTTCCTAATAGAAAAACACTTCCACATTTGCCAAGGGAGCTCATGTGTTCTCTGTATCTGCCAATTTTATAATTCAAATAGGAACCCTAACAAGCAGTTCTACTTTTTCAGGGCAACATGCTTTCACAGAAAACGGAACATAATACCTATGGTAAGGGCTCAGAAAACAAAGAAGTCCACAAATGAAGTGACTGTTTTACATCCTCAAGAAGGAACATCACATAGAAATTTTAGTCAGTATCATGAAAGCTCTAAGATAGGTTACGGAGTTTAAAAATATTCAAATACTGATAGATCCCAGGCTTTTGTTTTTTCTCTAAGGCTCATAGTACAGTTCAAATAAATGTGGATTGTCTGTTGAGCTCATCTTTCTGATGAAAGTAGCTGCAACAGATAAAATTAAATATTTAATCAAATTTAGCATATTAAGTTACTATTTTATCATTAAATTTATTGGTACTTTTTGGATGTACAGTACAGTGACATTCATCATTGGGATCTTGTACCATTACATGATGTGTCTTGGTTCTTATTTTTCCCGTTCACCCCCTGCATCCTTCCCTATTTACAAAGACTTTGTTTCCATTTTTTCCTTTTCTCATATTTTTCTTTTCCCTTCTTTCCTTTATCCTACCCTTCCCAACATCCTTCCCTTTACAAAGACTTTGTTTCCATTTTTTCCTTTTCTCATATTTTTCTTTTCCCTTCTTTCCTTTATCCTACCCTTCCCACTTCCCCTACTCCTTTAACCCTTTCCTTCCTATTTCACATTATCAATTATACAATTTGAACCTTCTTTACATGTTTAGTTTTTAACACCAGAGAAACTACTTGGATCTCATCTTATTAAAAAGCTTCTGCACAGCAAGAGAAAGCACTAACAGAGCTAAGAGACAACTTACAATGTGGAAAAAATTTTACCACCTGTTCCTGTTCCTCAGACAAAGATCTACTATCTAGAATATATAAAGTGCTCAAAAAAATCAAACTACCCAAATATAAAGACCAAATTTAAAAATAGGCATCTGAAATGAACACATATAAAAAAATTCAGCATCACTGGTCATTCAAGAGATGCAGACAAAAGCAATACTGAGACTGCACCTCACCCCAGAAAGAATAGCTGCTATCATGAAATCAATGACAAATGATTATGGAGAGAAAGGAACCCTTCTTCATTGTGGGTGGGAGTGCAGAATGCTACAACCACTGTGGAAATCAGTTTGCAGACACCTCAAAGGATTGCAATTGTAATTCCCATTTGACCCATATTCCTCTGCTGGTATCTTCCCAAAAGAATCATACCACAGTGATATATGTGCAGTCATGTTTATAGTGGCATAGTTTATAATAGCTAAAACAGCCCATTCGCCCAACAACTGGAGAGTGGACAAAGAATATGTGTGTGTATGTGTGCATGTGTGCGTGCGCGCGTGTGTGTGTTTTAAGAGAATGGGGTATTTACTCATCCATAAAGAACAAGAGGCCAAAGACATTTATATGAATGTCTCTTTATATGAATGCTATATGAATGCACATTGAGGTGATACTCAAGTGAAATAAATAGGACACATGTGAAAATATTCAATTACTCTTTTTTTTTTTTTTGTATCAGGAATTGAACTCGGGTCCTTGCGCCTGTGAGACAAATGGTGGAACCACTAGGCTAAATCCCGGGCACTCTTGAAAACAGAATTACATTTTCTTTGCAGTAAATCTAGACATAATGAAACATACAATCATCTTTTCTAAGTGTTTATTAAATATATGATTCAATAAATATGACAAGCATTATCATTTTGCTATGTTTCTCTGATCTTTCATCTTATTCATACCTTACATTTACTTATTATATCCATTGTATTTTATAGAACTCCAATTGTGACCAGTATGTTTTCTACTATTAGAGGGATATCACAGGAAGTAGTCATGAAATTAAATAATGTTAGATCAGTCAGATCTGTAGTAGAAGCAAATTTTAGGTTTCAGTGTTGTCATAAAGAAGGCAAGACTAACTGCATCTGGTGGGTTGAGAAAATATTTCATGGTAGGGGCCAGAGATTTAGCTCAGCAGTTCAGTGGCCTGCCTTGCAAGCACAAGGACCTGAGTTCAATCCCAGTACAGAAAAAAAAAAAAAATTCATGCTCAAGGATATGTTCAAAACGGTTTTTGAAATTCGAGTAAGAGTTCAGCTGACCACTCACTGTTGAAATTCTTTGGATAAAAAGAACAAGTAAAATTGTGCAGGGGGTGTGGCATACCATAATGACATACCTTCTCACATGCCTGTGTATTGCATGATACAGTAAAAGGCACAGAAGTAAGGAAGGGGACAAGAGCTAGATTTCCATATAGCAAAGAGGACAGTTATGTGTAAATAATGCTGGGTTTTTTTAAAGCAAAATTTAAATTGCTTAAAACCACACTTTCTTTTATTATAAACCCTGAATACTCAGAAAAAGTATTCAGATTCCTCAATGAATTAACGCTGTGGTTGTATTTTGGTTAGGTGGCAGAAATAGTCTGAATAATAAATGCTTAAACTGTGTGTGGCAGCACACGCCTGCAATCCCTGCAGGAGGATTGCCATGAATTCCAGGGTAGCCTGGGGTGCACCGTGTACTCAAGGTCACCCTGAACTGCACATTGAGACAATGTTTGAAAGACAAAACAACAAAATATTACAATAAAACAAAACAAAGGTTTGTTAATGATAATCATTTCCAAAAAAATAGCATATATATATATATGTATATATATATATATATATATTATCAAAGACTGAAAGCTTTTATATTAAAATCAGGATTAAGGCAAGAATTTGCACGATCACCACTTCTGTTCGATATAGTTCTGGAAACATTAGTCACAGCAATTAGACAAGAGAAAGAAATAAAAGCAACAAAGGTAGGAAAGGAAGAAGTTAAACTGTCATTATTTGCTGATGATATACTACTTTACAGGGAAGGCTCAAAAAGCTCTGGCAAAAGAATTCTAGACTTCTATGACAGATTCAGTAGAATAGCTGAATATAAAGTAAACCGAAAAATCAATAGCCTTCTTGTACACGAATAACAAACTCACTGAGAGAGAAATTAGGGAAATAATTCCTTTCACAATAGCATTCAAAAAATGAAATATCTGGGAATCATTCTAATGAAGGAAGCAAAATACCTCTACATTCAGAACTACAACACTGTGGAAAAAAAAGATTGAAGAGGATATAAGAAAATGGAAAGATATCCCTTTTTCTTGGGTAGGATGACCTAATATTGTGAAAATGGCCATACTTCCAAAGCTGCTATACAGATTCAATGCAATCCTGATTGAAATCCCAACAGTGTATTCTGCAAAATCAGAGAAAATAATCCAAAAATTCACTTGGAAGCAGAAAAGACCTAGAATAGCAAAAACAATTCTAGGCAACAGAGACATGGCAGGAGGCATCACAATACCCAGCTTGAAACTATACTACAAAGCCACTATGTTAAAAATAGCATGGTATGGCAAGGAAACAGACCTGAGGATTAGTGGAATAGATTTGAAGATGCAGAAACAATTTCAGACATACTCATCTACCCCAACTTCAACAAAAAAGCCAACCATCCTCACTGGAGGAAAGATAGCATCTTCAATAAATTGTGTTGAGAAAACTGGATTTCAACTTGCCAAAGATTAAAATTAGACCCCCATCTCTCATCATGCACTAAACTAAAATACAAGTACATTAAAGATCAAAATATTGAAACAGAAACACTAAACTTGCTGGAAGATATGTAAGGTAGAACTTTTGAAGGCGTTGGCATAGGAAAAGACTTTTTGAATAAATCCTCAGTAGCATAGGAACTAGCAGAAAGAATCAACAAGTGGGATCTCATCTTTTTCAAAAGCTTCCGCACTGCAAGAGACATCAACAGAGCTGAGTGACAAGCTACAATGAGAGAAAACATTTTTTACCAGCTGTTTCTCAAAGGTTTACAAGGTAGAGTATATAAAGAACTTAAAAATTCATACCACCAAATATAAATACCCAATTCAAAACTGGGCATGTGAAATGAACAGGCATTTCTCAGACAGAGAAATAAGCAGCAGATAAACATATGAAAAAATGTTCAAAATCATTGGTCATTTGACAGATGCAGGTAAAAACAACACTGAGATTCCACCTCACCCCAGAAAAAAATGGCTACTATCAAGAAATCAACCAATAACAAATGCTTTGTTTTCTGGGGGCTGTTGGGGAAAAAAATCCTTTCTTATTGTTGGTGGGAGTGCATACTGGTGCAGCCACTGTGGAAGTCAATATGGAGATATTTCAAACAACAAGGATTGGAAGTCCCATTTGACCCAGCCATCCCTCTCCTGTGTATCTTCCCAAAAGAATTAAAAGAATCATACCACAGTGATATGTGTGCACCCATGTTTATAGCAGCATAGTTTTTAATAGCTAAAACTTGGAAATAGTCCATTGCCCATCAGCTAGAGACTGGATGACGAAGATGTGCTTTTTGTTTTCATAAAATAGAGTACTACTCAGTGATAAATAATAAGAAACTAGAGAAGTATATAGCTAAGTGGATGCACATTGAGGCCATACTCTTAAATGAAATTAATAGGATGCACATGTGTATACTGAATAGTTCCTCTGGTATGAAAAACTGAAAGTGTAAATGAAGATTAAAATGTATAACTGATATTATGTAACAGGAAGAAAATGTCTAAAGGAGTAGGGAAAGTGAGAGGGGTAGGGGAAAGAAAGAAGGGAAAAGAAAAAATAAGAGAAAAGAAAAAATGGAAACAGTGCCTTTGTAAATAGGGAAGGCTGTAGGGAGTGAAGGGGGGCAGCAGAATAGGGAATAATTTAGAACCAAGATGAATTATGTAAAGGTACAAGATCCCAATGATGAGTGTAACTATAGTGTATACTTAAAATGTACCAATGAATTTAAATAAAATTTATTAAGGATATTCTGTCTTTGGCAGGGAGGTGCTGAGCTCATCTTTCTTTTTTAGGGTATTTTTTTTTATTTGTGTTATAAAATGTTTCTATGAGGAGGGAATTAACAATTACTATAAGTATGTGAGATGGATCTGTTCTTTGGCTTGATTTTAGTAATTATTTCACAGAGTATGTGGATCACAAAACATCATGTTGTACATCCTAAATATATGATTTTTTTCAATTATATTTCATAATTATATATATGCATATATATATATATATATATATAGAGAGAGAGAGAGAGAGAGACGCTGTAGTTAAGAACTTATATTCTATAGAGTTAATTTATTTAGACTAATATCTTCAAGCTTACATCCTGAACTCTTCTTCATTTCTAAAATGTATAAGATAAAAGCTTGTGTAAATATTTCTTATCCTACTTTACCTCTTATTGCCATAATAATGAATCTTTTTTATTCCATTCAATTCACAAATCACACATTGTCATCATGTCACAGAGCTGGCTGACTTCTCTAAGGAATTCATCTCTCCAAAGGAACTGGACTAGAAACTCATCCATTTCCTGCCTATGGATTATCCTCAACCAATGTAAAACTGGCTCAGGAATAGTATAAACACATCATAATGCTTGAAGAAGATTTCTTTGAGATAAACTTCTCAGATAAATCATTACAAGCCACACTGAAAGAGTAAAATGTGCCTCCTTATCAACTTTCAGATTTGTAACAAGGTTTTAATTTTTAATTGGTATTAAAAATAGCAACTCATTTAAAATTTCAAATATGAAATGCAATTTTTCTTACACAATGCCATATAGTTATTTTCTTTGTAGAATACTTTAGGGTGAGAGAGAATACTTCCAAGGGACAATCTGTATAAGTGATTCGGTGTGCCAGAAAGTTGCAAATATTTAATGTATGGAAGCAGGGAGGAGAAATTACAACTTGCAAAATATGAAAGAGACCACCATAAAATAAATTAAAAATAATTTCTGAAGAATACTTAAAATAGCTTTTGAAGACCAAATAAATTTGTAAATGATATTCCTAATGCTTCCAAAGGTAGAAGTATTTAGCCATATTCTTCCAACTGGTAAAGCTTATTTTAGACAAAATAATAATAATAATCAGTATTCTGTCTGACAATAGATAGTTTTATTTTTAAGGATAGTCTTGAAGTTGATAATAAAACTGTGATTCTGTCATAGGAAAGATACGTATTTATATTCACGAAGTAAAGAATGAGATATGCAGGTTTTTCTCTTTCACAAAGGGATTAGTGGAACAAATAGTTCTTTTATAAATGATTACATCAAGAAAATCATATAACTACAAATGGAAAAAGAAGATGCATAAACCTAAGAAGTACAAAGACAGACTTAATTTTATTTTGCCATAAAAGCTCCCATTATGTTCTTGTCTCAACTTATTGTGGATCACTTTCTGTTACTTTCCTTTTACCTGTTCACAAGTGTCCAACCAAAATTCATTTTTAGATATTACTCGGATTTATATTGTTTCTTGTGTTTTCTTAAAAATTTTTGTTTAACAGCACAGTTTATAATAGCTAAAACTTGGAAAGAGCCCGTTTGCCCAACAGTTGGAAACTGGATAAAGAACATGTGGTTTTTCTATAAAATGGAATACTGCTCAGCCATAAAGAATGAGAAATTAGATTCATTCATAGGAAAATGATACATATTGAGGATATACTCCTAAGTGAAATAAATAAGTTACACGTGCAAATACCAAATAGTTTCTCTGGTGTGAAAACTATAATAGTACTTAAGGTCCTAATGAGAAAATTGACAATGTGAAGTAGGAAGAAAAGGGCTAAAGGCATAGGGAAAGTGGGAAGGGTAGGGGAAAGGTAATAAGGGAAAAGAAAAAATATGAGAAAATGAAAAAATGGAAATAAAGTGTTTGTAAATAGTGAAGGGGGGAAGGGTGAAGGGAGGTCAGGGCAAGGGGAAAAAATGAGAACAGAGACCTGTCATGTAAAGGTACAAGATCCCAATAATGAATGTAACTGTACTGTATACCTAAAATGTACCAATAAACTCAATTAAAAATTTTGTTTAAAAAATTGCATTATGTGCCATTTCAATGTGACTTCTATTCATCACTTCACTTAACATCCACAAAAAATCATGAGGTAGATGCTATAGAAATGAACTCTACAGAAGAAAACAGTGAAGCTAACATAAGTTAAATATTTGAATAATAACTACTAAATTAATTTTAAAACCTTGCTTTCAGTTGTCGTGAAATTGCAATTAAAACTTTCCCACATCATTCTACTTATTTTTATCTTGAATTTATAAAAACAATAGGTAATCTTCAAAGCCCAGTCAACCTAAATTGTCACTTGCTTACTTACTAAAATCAATTTACATTACATTTCAAATACTCAGAAAAAGCACTTCAAATTCAGCAGATGTTTCTTGGGTTCTAAATTTTTCCTCTATATTCTAACTTAAGATATTTATTTATTTATTTATTTACGTACTGGGGATCGAACTCAGGTCCTTGTTCTTGTGAGGTAGGCTCCAGAACTACTGAGCTAAATCCCCAGCCTAACTTAAACTATTTAGAAGAAGACCTCAATGATCTTTGTGTCTCCATTTTTATTGATTATGACATAGCACATTGAGTTTCTCTTAACACATCAGCTGTACAATATAGTATTTCATTATGTCTCATTGAAGCTAGGTTAAGCTCATGAATATTCACAGTTGAATATATCCCCTGGCTGGGCCACTTATAAAATTTCCACTTTGTAAATTCTATGATTCCTATTTTCCATAATTGTGCATGTTTATTTTTAGTTTTCCTGAGCTATTCTGGAAAAGAAACACAGGATGATAGGAAAAGAAAATAATGGTGAAATACAGAAAAGAAGAAGGAAAGTAACAAAATAAAGAAACAAATAATAATTTTAATTCATTAATATTGGTAGAATTTATAGCCCTTCAGAAATTTAACCTGAGGCAACTAATTGTTTTTCTGACTGCGGTTCTCCAAATATAGTTTAAACAATTATTAAAATTACTGACATCTGGAGGTCTCAACAACAGTTTTAGTTCATAGGAAGCCATGACAAATCAAAGCTGAGAAGATATTTTAGGAAGATGTGATTAATCTTACTTTTAGAAAGTCATGTGATATTTTTCTTAGAGTATCAGTAGATAAGAATGTTTTTTTCTCTAGAAATTATTAATTAATATGTAAAATGGATAGGACATACATCTCAAGATAATATTATAATTGTATCTCTCCTTATAAAATATTTTAATCTTTTTGATGTGGCTAACAACCAGCAAACATTTAATCTTTAAAAAAGATAATCATTCCTAGGTTAAAAGGCAAAAATTAAGAACATGCACCACTTAATCTTTTGTCATTAAATTGTCATAAACACACAAACTCTAGTTCTTAAAAAAAGACATAAAAGACTGCTCTTTTGAAAAATGGCAATAATTATAGCCAAGGGAATCCTTTACTCAAGTACTGAGCCTACAGATTCTAAATATGATTTAGACTTAAAAGATTGAGTGCACCCGCTCCTTTTCATTGTCTCACATTTTTTTCTTTTCCCTTATTACCCTTCCCCTACCCGTCCCACCTTCCCTACACCTTTAACTCCTTTCTTCCCACTTCTAAATGTCAGTAATCTTATTAGGATCTTCTGTATTATCGCAGATTATTCACACCAGGGAAACTATTCGGTATTTACACGTGTCACTTATTTATTTCACTTAGGAGTATATCTTCAATATGTATCCATTTTCCTATGAATGAATCTATTTTCTCATTCTTTACGGCTGAGAGGGCAGGGGTAAGGGGAAAAAATGAGAATCAAGATTTGTCATGTAGAGGTACAAGATCCCAACAATAAATGTAACTGTACTGTATCCCTAAAATGTACCAATAAACTCAATTAAAGCTGAAAAAAAAAAAGAAAAAAAAAAGATTGAGTCCATACAGATAGAAAGAAAGGGGGAGCTATTTTACAGGTATAGTTTTAGATCCGCAAGGAATTCTGAAGATCTGTTATACAATATTGTAAATTCACACATCAACACCGAATTGCACACTTAAAAGAGGTTGCGATGGTAATTTCATTGTTTTATCACAAGTTTAAACTTTGAGTCTGTGTCATAGTATGTGATCAAAAGAATAAAAGGATAAGGGAGGTTCTCCTTGTCTTCACGTAACTTTATTTTTTATTTATTTACATGCTCAGTATATTATTTTATTTATTTATTTTTATCGGTACATTGTAGGTATACAATATAATGACATTCATTATTGGAAATTTGCACCTTTACATAATACATCTTGGTTTGTATTTTTTGCTCATTTCTCTGCCTGCCAATCAACCTCTCCACACCTCCCTATTTACAATGACTCTGTTTTCATTTTTTTTCTCATGTTTACTCTTTCCTTTTTTTCCCCTCCTCTACTACTTCCCCTTCTTCTTTGTACCTTTCCTTCCTATTTCACATTAACTATTGTACATTTGGATCCTTATTACACTTTCAGTTTCTCACATCAGAGAAACGTTTTGGTATTTACACATGTGTGTCTTATTTATTTCACTTAAGAGTATGGCCAAATGTGCATCCATTTAGGTATAGATGACTCAAAGTTCTCATTCTTTACAGCTGAGTAGTATTCCATTTTATTAAAAAAACATACATTTATAGGGGAGGATTAGTGCATAAGTAATTAATTCCACTAAGTAGCCAAAATATGTTACTGCAGAATAGTCATAAAAATTTTTGAAAGGGACAAATCTATTTTAGTAAAGGAACTATAAATAAGAATGTTACTTTCAACAAAAACAAGGCAAAGTTTTTTGAGAAAAATGCCAGTGAAATTTTTTCTTTTATTTTCATTGGTACTAAAGATTGAACACAGAACCCTGCACATGCTAAGCATACACATTACCAAAGTACAGCACCCTTCAGCCTTTTTATTTTCAAAACTATGTAAGATAAGTTGATAAAATCCAATTCTATTCAGAAGTTACAGTTAAATCTCTTCCTAACAAATTATGTGTCTTTCATTTCACTAAAACAATAGAACACAAACGAGGCACTTAATTTCTTGGACTTTTTATATTGAGATATGACAAATATAAATATAAGATCTGTGTTTTTCCAAATAGCTTATAAATCTTCTATACACAGCAAATAATTTAAAAATATGTATAGGTTTTCTGTGTACATTAGTTGTAAAAATGAAAAAGCTAAAACTGATGAGGTTCATGTAAGAAACAAGAAAACTTGAAAGTAACTGTGGCCCTTAAGGAAAATATAGACAAGTGATCTTGACACTAGGCTTGAGGTTCTAGCAAGGTAGAAAATTTGAAAAAAAAAAAATTCCACACTCAAGCTAAAATAATTTGGAGGGTGAATGGCATGATTATGTATTAATTTTGCTGCCTGCATAGTGAAAGAGGAAAAGCAATTCTTTGACTGAGAAGGTAATCTTCCTTAGTACAGATCCCAGGATATTAGTAATCATGTTACAGAAGGGATATTAGTAATCATGTTACAGAAGAGAGATACTTACAATAAAATGTTGTAAACACAAAAAGAAACCATCAACTGTATTCAGAGCCCCTCTCAATATTTAAATCTCAAACAAGAACATGGATTTAATTTTCAGGGAGTAGATGTAAAATAGTAAGCAAGTGGTTAATACTGATGATTACTTTTCCTTTCTTTTCTCAGATGCTTTTATTTTTACTAATCAAATGTGAAGCAAAAGAAAAAGCAAACAAACACTTTAGAAATAATGGTGAAAGGCAATTTAGAGCATAAGAAAATCACAAGGGTCTATATCTACAAGAAACTGCTTTTTTAGATTAATCTTTATTTCTGGAGACATAATTTACTTCATGTGTTGTTTTAGCAGAAATTGTTGCAAAATAACTACACTTGACTCTTTATTTCAAATAACCTTTTAGATATTGGAGAATATTTTAGCAAATATTTATTTATTTATTTAGCATATAGATCAGGGTAGAAATTTAGCAAATAAAATATATAATGCCAAAGTGAATTTAAAGTTTAAATAAACAATATTTTAGTGCAAGTGTATGTCAAATAATGATTTAAGTATAACCACACATGTAAGTTTTCTGGAACATATTAGAGATTATGTAGAGAGCATTATGATGTATGTTTATCACATTTACAATTAGTGCTGAGTTGAGAAAAAATATAAAGAAACATTTATTTTTTTTAAATGAAAGAAATTCTCTACAGCCTATTTTAAAGATTGTATCAGGAATGAAACTGGTCCTTCTAAATAAGAACTTGGTTTTTTTCAACCTGCCTTTATGTTTCACTACTAAGTTTAATTACCAGTGCATGTATATACTTTCTTTATCCCGATCTTGATCCAAAAATAAAATTGATCCCTCTAACTGACTTTGGAATAAATGAAGTCATATATGCACACACACACACACACACACAAACACACACACATATTCACTTAAAACAATAATTTCATTAAGGTTATTGTATAATTTTAATTATGGGACTATCTATGAAATCTAAATGTTAAGATGGACTTTTTTTAGAAGGGCTTTTGAAATTTAACCAAGTCACTTTTTTGAAAAAGCTTTTTCAGTGTTTTCAATCAGTGATCACAGAATATATGCTAAATGAACATAGAATAAAATGAAAACAGCTAAATAAATATCTTATTTAGATATCCTTTACTCACATTTTATGCAAATCATTTTTTCATTGATCAAGAAATAAATCATTAACTATTAATGAACCAGTATCATTCAGAATTGCAAGTCCAAATCTGAACTGTACTTTCAAAATAATCAACACAGGTACACCTCCAAGCTTAAACTGCTGCCACTATTTATAATTATGTCTTGTCCTTAATTTTAATATGTAATTCTTAAGAGAAAAAATTCTTTAATAACAAATTTTACAATTATGTATTTTTCACATATTGCTTAGAGATATAATATCATGTTAACAAAGAGCTTTTCTTGCTAAGTTCTCAAACCATTTGATCTTTTGGCTGTTTGTCTGCAAACCAATATGCTGGTGCCAGACTTCTCACAATTTTCAGGGCTAGACAATATAAATTAGCATCTAGGAATTTTGTCATTGACTTAGCATAAGGAAGGAGACAAGAAATTAGAGACAGACACTAGATGGAATTGAGTTGATGCATTTTAATTACTCTGTATCTTTTCACAGTAATGGATGCTTTTTCTGAATCATCTGAACATAATGACTTTTGTGTGGTATATTTTGAATAAGTTAGAGTGCTGAGGCACACTATCTATTTGAGACCATGGTTGTTGCAATATATATTTATAAAACAAGCAGCTTGCTTATTTTTCTTTTCTTCTGCAAAAAGGAAATATGGATATTATATAGAGCTGTATAATTAATGAAATGAAAAATTTTCAGGATTCAACTCTTAAGATCTTTGTTTTACCTAGTTACCTTCTTCTCCAGATATAAAAGTAGAACTTAATGAAAAATAGGAAAAATAATTTGAGCATAGTTTAAAAGACATAGTTGTGCGCATGCATAACCCCCAATAACCCTTAGAAATCTCAAGAAGATGAACAGAAGGAAAGGGAAAAAGAAGACAAGATGAAAAATATAAGAAAATATGGTGAAACAGAAAGAGGAATTTGTTTGATGTTATTTTCATTTTAATTAGAATAGTACAGGCTAGTTAAAACAAATAGTATAAACATGTTTTCCAAGACTGTGTATTTCATTTTTACAAAAGAAAAGAGATTTCACTAACCTGTGTGGAAATCAGAAAATCTTTAAATACAAGAAATTCTAAAAGTAGAATGCTATTTGAGCCTCAAAGAAGAACTTGGAATACATGTTGACATAATATGAATGATCCTTTGCTTTAATAGTATTTATGCACATATTTCCTTTGTCTAGAAACATATGTTACATGACTGCTTCAATTTTGAACATTTCTCTGCAAAATGCATTTTATGGTTGGATCAGGTTGTGCTTATAGACATGCATTTGCAGCAAGCTGTGAGCATTATCCTGAATATACAGTCTCTTGCTGGATGTCTAGCTATTGGGTTCTCTTAAAACTTGCTATGTGGGATTTATTGGAATAAAATAGAAAACAAAAATATACAGAGACTGTTTATATGAAATTGCAAAATATCTATAGTTAAAATATATATACATGTATATGTATGTGTGTGTATATATACATGCATAGATGAATATATATATATTTATATACATAGCCACAAAGATTTCTAATCCACAAAAAAAATTTTAAAGAAGGCAATGACAGTAATGACGGTTAATTATTGTAATATATCAAAACATATTCCCTTTGCTATATTTGTTGTAGCTCCTTTACTTCTTTCTAATAAAAGCTTACTAGTATCCTTAACTGGTTATGATGGATGGACACTTTGATTGGACTTTGGAATCTATCTAAAGGACTCTTTGTGTGCTGGGGGGGAGGTGGTAGAGATATGAAATGGATACTATATGTGGCCCCTTTCCCTATCCACTTTGGCATTTTTCTCCAGCTCTTCTTTGCCAGTCACTATGGATTGAGCAGTTTTTCTGTACCACAACCTTCTACCATGTTTTTTCTGCCTTGGAATGAGACAACCATGAATTTAACCTTGGAAACAATAAGAAAAATTAAACATCTTAAGCATTAAATTTAGAACATTAGTTACTGTGTCCCAGCAAAGGAAAGCTGAGCAATATAAAACTGACATATAAAAATCGTTTGTAAAACTGTAGAGCTAGGCAAGGAGGTACAACACCTCTAATCCCAGCAGTTAGAAGGTTGAGGCAAGAGGATCAATGTTTGAGTTCTGCCTGGGCTTCGTAGTGAATTCAAGGCCAGCCTGAACTGGATAGTGAGAGCTTGTCTCACAAAAAACCAAAAACCAAGACAAAACACAAAAACCTTTCAGAGACCAACTGTCACATAAGTTAAGCAGCATTTCCACAATATCTCACCTAGGAAGCAGCAGAGTGAATATTTATTTTAATGAGACCTAAAGTAAAGTATATATGTATGGCCACTTTTTAAAATTTAAAGGCTATGTTTTTTTCTAACATTGATTTATTTTGTTCTAGGAACTGTGGTTCAATGAGTTTTATAATTATTCTTTTTAAATAAACTGATATTGTCTAAATATTTTTTATTCCTTTTAAAGTTATGAAAGTTTTACTCTTTATGTTGTGACATTTCTCCAGATAATAGGCTTTGATTTCAGGCAAGAAAAACTAATACTTAATATTTATCATTTTTGTATTTCTATGAAGTTTACAGACTTTTAGAAAGATCGCAGAGTAATAACCCCCAAGAAATCAACCTCTCTGAGATTTGGAATCTATACACTGGAAAATAACAACTTGGGGAAGAAAAGAATGAGTGAGGTGAATCTCTGGGTCCCAGGAAAGGTCCAAAGAGAGAATTGGAACCCACAGGGAAAGTGAAGAGACAGACCTTAATGCAGAAAGAGGAGGTGACAAATTGAACTTTCTCCCTGATTCTGGCTGACAGCATGAGAGAGGAGGAAGCAACCCACAGAGACACAGTGAGGATAGGTGGCTATAGAAGCCTCCAGGGAGAAATGCACCAGTGGAATGGAGCAGTGGATGCTGTACATTATAATAGCTATTGAGTGACTCCAGTACAAGCATCTGCCATGTCCCCTAAAGAGAGTGATGGGCAAAATTTCATTTTAGGGATTAACCAACTGAATCTGGGACTCAGAGCAGCTATGAATTGGCTGCATCTCAGGGTTCCCAGTAACTGGGTGTTGAACAACCATAAGAGACATTCAGGGGCAGGGACCAGAGGTCAGGCCAGCCAGAGACATCAAGTGCTGTAGGCTGAACAACTCAGGTCCCAACCTCACAAGCAGAAGAGGAGCAGCTTAAAGTTATGTGGTGTTAAGTGCCACAGAACCTACTACCTGCTCTATTCCTACTGCAGACTTGTGGGGATCATCCAACAAGGATCTGGGCTCTGTCTGGCTCCTTTGTGCATCAGTGACAGTAGAGACACAAACTGAATTGGAAACTACCAAAAAGCTCTACACCCTAGAATCTAACCACAAGCTTGAAGTAACAGACAAATCCTTTTTTTTTCTTTTTTCTTCTTTGCTTTTTTTTTTCTTCATTGTATTTGGTTTGTTTTATTTTTCATTAGTGTGAACATTATTTTTCGCTCATTTTATTTAATTCCTGTTTTTGTTTTTCCTTCTTCTTTCTCTCCTGTCTGCTTCACCAGTTTCCCAAAGTTTTGGTAGTCTTCCTTTGTTCTTCAGCCTTGCTTCTAATCTCTTTCTCTTCTTTCATTTTTCTATTTTTTTTAACCTCTTTTACCTTTTAAATTTTCTCCATGAAGGTGAAATCACTCTATTGAGGGGATATCTACTGTTGATAATTTTCTGATTTGTTTTAGATTGTGTTGTAAAACTGTAAGTCTTATACCTATGGTTAAAGGAGGCAAATTAAGAGTTACCTAGGGCTGGGGACTTAGCTCAGTGTTTCTGCTACCTGCCTTGCAAGTGTAAGGACCAGAGTTCAATCCCTAATACCAAGAAAAAAAAAATTGAGTTGCCGTAATTTGTCACTGTCTTTGTTTTTATACTTTATGCTAATGTTATTATCAATTCTATTACTTTAGCAAAAGTGACATAGTTGCTGTGATCCATTGTTCTTTATTGTATGCCAACAGTGAGATTTTCTGTGGCACATAAGCAAAGAACTGGGTGCAAGGCCAAATAGGTGGCAAGCTGTCAACCCTAATATATTCAAGAGACAGGATATTAGGACAAACTCAAAAACTAAAAGCCAGCTACACCTAGAAGACATCTCTGAAAAGTAGTCATTTCTTAAGGAGGTCTCAATAAAGTTACCTACCGTAAGCAATTTCCAAACATCAATGCAGAAAGCAAATTTTAAAAAAATAAAAAATGAGAAGACATAGAAACAACAAACAATCTCAGACCTCCAACTCACCCACGGAAAATCTAGAGGATACTGAGTTGGAAGAAATCAAAAGCCACACACCTGAACTTTCAGAAAGGCAACAATGGGAAATTACAAAGCAGTTGAATGAGTCTCTACAAAAAAAAAAAAATCTGAATTAATTCTAGAGGTAAATAAAGAGATTGTGAACACAATGAAGAACAAGGTTGGTAAAACTAGTGTAGATAGAGATTTAAAAATATTACAGATTAGGAAAGTTAAGGAAACAATGAATTCCCAACAGAGGAAAGAATTGGATTCCATGAAACAGATTTAGAGATACTCAGGAGATTAAAAATTATATTGAAGTGTATATGCAGCACATTAAATCAATGTGAGGATAGAATATAATCTGGAACATAGGTTTTTGGTTAGTGATCATCAAATGAAAGACTTGTTAAAAATAGCAAGAGACCATGAAAAATCAAACATCTGCTGGATGATGCACAGAAGAATTGCATAAGATTGAAGAGAATGAGTAAAAAATCAGAAAATAGCATAAAGAATATTTAAAAACCTGCTTATAGGTAATATATGACAAGAATAAGTAAATATATATGAGTTATGACTATAAATATAAATGGCCTTGATTTACCAATCAAAGAAATACATTTTGGCAGACTAGATCAAGAAACAGGATCTATCAATAAGAAATATATTTAACTAAAAAATAAATTAATAGACTAAAACTCAAAGAATGAAAACTATACTCCATGTGACAGAAACCCAAAAAAAGCAAGGGTAGCAATTCATTTTATAGACAAAGTAGATTTCAAGACAAGACTGATTAGAAGAGACTAAGTAGGTCACCACAAAGTTGTCAAGGGAGCAATAGAGAAGAAACAGATAACAATCAATCATGCATATATATACAGCAAGCACCAGTATGTCATACAACATAAAGCAAACATTAATAGATATGAAAAATCAGATAAGGTCTAATAAAAATATATGGAAGATCTCAACACACTACTGTCACAAATAGATCAACTACCCCCCCAAAAAAAATCAACAAAGAAATATCAGAGCTGAATCAAATCTTTGAACAATTGGATTTAGTAATTTTCTAAGTGTTTCACCCCACAACACCAAAATACACATTCTTCTCAGCTGCACATGGGACTTTCTCCAAAATAAACCACATACTAGCTCATTGAACATTATTAAGTAAGTGCAAAGAATGGAATTTTTCCCATGCATATTATCAGATCACAGTGCAATGATTTGAAATTAGCAGACACTTCTCAGATGAAGACTTAGAAATAGCAAATAAATATATGAAAGAATGTCCAACATCACTGGTCATTTGAGAGTTATAAATTTTTAAAAATGCTGAGTGTCTATCTCACTCCAGAAAAAATGGCCATTATCAAGGAATCAACCAATGAAAAAAGCTGGAGGAAGTGTGCGGGGGGTGGGAGAAAAAACCCTTCTCCACTGTAGGTGGGAGTGTAGACTGGTGAAACCACTGTGGAAATCAGTGTAGAAATTCATCAAAACACTAAAACTGGAGGACCCATGTGACTTAGCTATTCCCTTTTTGTGTATCTTCCCAAAAGAATTAAAAGCTCTTACCACAGCAATATATGCACATCTATGTTTATAGCTGCACAGTCTGTAATAGCTAAATCTTGGAAACAGCCCAAAGGCTGATGACTGGATAAAAAAATGGGGAGTTTTTAATGCAATGGAGTACTACTCTGCCATATAAGGGATGAGCTTGTGACATTTATAACTAAATGGAAACATCTTTAGACCATACTCTTAAGTGAAATAAATTGGATACACGTGTTGAAATACCACATTGTTTATCTGCTATGAGAAATTGAAAGTGGAAATAAAGACTAAAATATGTAATAGATATTTGGAAATGGGAAGAAAATGTTCAAATGGGAAGAGGAACAAGGAGTGGGAGAGAGAAAAAGGAAAGAAGGAAAAGGTAAAAATAGAAGGAAAAATTGGAAACAAAGATTTTTCATATAGGAAAAGGAGGGAAGTTTGAGGAGAGTGGGTAAATTGGAAAAAGAAGAGTCAGGCTATATCATGTAGAGGTGAAATTCCTTTTGTTGAGTACTATCTATACCTAAAACATATTAATAGATGTTTTCTGGGGAAAGGAAAGAAGGAAAAATAAAAAATATGGGAAAAGGAAAATAAATGGAAACAAAGGTTTGGAAATAGGAGGGGGGTAGAGGAGTTGAAGGGAGGGCAGGGGAATTGGAGAAAAATAAGGAATAAGATGTATCATGTAAAGGTACAAGGTCCCAATGATGAAATGTAACTGTACTGTATCTATATAATAATTTAAGGAAAAAACTGAATGAACTCAAATAAATAAACTAATGGTGAACATCAATCATCTAGAAAGGAAAACAAAATTAAATGCAAAGCATAGTGGACAAAATAATAAATATCAGAGCAGAAAATAATGCAAGTGAGATTACAAAAATGATACACAAAATCAATGCATTGCAGAGCTTGTTCTTTAAATGATTAAGTAAAATAGATAAATCCTTAGCCAACCTTATTGAAGAAAAGAAAGGAAGGATTCAAACCCATGAAATTAGGAATGAAAGGTTAAAATTATAGGGATTCAGAAGATCATTAATATCTACTTTGATAACCTGTACTATAATAAGATGGTAAATGCAGAAGAAATTGACAGATGCCTAGATTTATATGAATTACAAAGCTGAATCAAGAAGGTATAAAATTTATCAATAACTCAATATCAGGCAATGATATTGAACAAGTTGTTGAGAAACTACCAACAAAGAAAAGCTTGGATCCTGGTAAATTCTCTGCTGAACTCTGTAAGATCTTTAGAGAAGATTTAATCCACTACTCCTCAAACTCTCTAATGAGATTAGAAGGAAAGCAATATTCTTAAATTCATTCCTTGAATCAGTCACTATTCTAATATCAAAACCATTGAAGGATCCCACCAAAAAGATAACTACATGCCAATCTCATTAATAAATAGAGAGCAAATCTTTAAGAAGATTATACACCATGATCAAGTAGGAATCATCCAAGCCATGCAGGAATGGTTCAGCATATGCAAATCAATAAATGTAATACACTACATTAACAGAAACAAGGAAAAAAATCAATTGATCATCTCAATAGGCACAGAAAAACTATTGCCAAAGCCAAACACACTTCATAATTTTTTTTAAACTATAGAAAATTGGAATAGAACATTTTTATCTCAATCTGATAAAAGCCATCTATGACAAAACAAAAGCCAACATAATACTAAATAGTCCAAAAACTAAAAGCATTCACTCAAATTGGGAATGAGACAAGAAGCCCCACTATCACTATTCTTATTTAATATAGTTCTGGAAACATCTAGACTAGATAAATATATGAAAGAATAACAATATGAAAGGGAGAGTTTAAAGTATCATTATTTGCCAATAACATGATACTCTACATAGAATACTCCACCCCCCCAGCAGGCCCCTAGAATTAATAAGCCATTTCAGTAACATAGCAGGATACAAAGTTAACACTAAAAAAAAAAAATCATTCCTGTACATAAATTATAAACTTACTGAGAGAGAAATTAAGGAAACAACATCTTTCACAATAGTATAAAGAAATGTGAAATACTTAAGAATCAATCTAACAAAGAAAGTAAGAGACCTTTACATTGGAAACTACAGTATTCTATAAAAGCAGATCAAAGAGGATATCAGAAAATGGAAAGATATCCCTTGTTCCTAGGTAGGCAGAACTGATGAAGTAAAAATGGTCATACTTCCAAAATGGTTGTACAGATTTAATGTAATCCTGATCAAAATACCCATAAAAGAACTAGAGAAAATAACTTTAAAATTCATGTGGAGCCAGAGGACACCTAGAATAACAAAAACAATTCTGGACAACAAAGCCAAGGAAATGGGAATCACAATCCCTCAACTGAAAAATTACACTATAAATCTATCATGATAAAACAGCATGATACTGACAAAAATATAAAACAAAACAGACCCAAAGATCAATGGAACAGAATAGAAGATTCAGAAAGAATTTTAAATACACTTACCCACCTTATGTTTGACAAAGGGGCCAAAAACCTTCACTGGAAGAAAGACAGCCTCTTTAATAAATGATGCTGGGAAAACTG
The DNA here is from genome assembly GCF_012274545.1 of Fukomys damarensis. NCBI lineage: Eukaryota > Metazoa > Chordata > Mammalia > Rodentia > Bathyergidae > Fukomys > Fukomys damarensis. Next base: position 48,065,311 of record NW_022900928.1, read on the forward strand.
GCTTTCCAAATGCAAAAGGTTGAATTTTGATCCATAATTCTTACCATGAACTAAATTAAAATTGAAATTTAGCAAATATCTAAATATTAAAACAGAAACAAACTGCTAGAAAGTAGAATATGTATAAGTGGGACAGGTAGGGGAAAGGTATGAAGGGAACAGAAATAAGAGAAAAGGAAAAATGGAAACAAAATCTTTGTAAATAGGGAAGGGTGGAGGGGGTAAAGAGAGGGTAGGGGAATGGGGAAAAAATAAGAACCAAGATACCTCACGTAAGAGTACAAGATCCCAGTGATGAATGTAACTGTATTGTATACCTAAAATGTACCATTAAAGAAAAAAAAGCATATATAGAATTCTTGAAGACATAGGTGAAAGATTTTATGATGAAAACCATGATTGCATATGAAATATAACAAATAATCAAAAACTAGGATCTCATCACATGAAAACGCTTTTGCCCTGCCAAAGAAATCACCAACAGATTGAAAAGACAATCCACAGAATGGGAAAATAGTTTACCATCTACACCTCAAAGGACTAATAGTTAAAATATATAATAAATTTTAAAAAATCAGACCCCCCCCAACTTTAAAGACCTAGTCTAAAAACGGGGATTTGAAATGAATAGACACGTCACAGTTGAAGAATTACTAACAGCAAATAAATATTTGAAAAAAATGTTCAACATCACTGGTTATTCAGAAAATGGAAATTACAATACTGGTACTTTATCTCATTCCAGAAAGAATGCCTAGCATCAAGAAATCAATAACAAATGCTGGTGAAGCTGTGAAGGAAAAGGAACCCTGCTTCACTCTTGTTGGGAGTATAAATTGGTACAACCAATGTAGAAATCAGTGTGGAGATTTCTCAAAAAACTAAAACTAGATATTCCATTTCACTCAGTTATTCTCCTTCTTGATATCTTCCCAAAAGACTGAAAATCATCATCCCTCAGCAATATATGTAGGCCATGTGTATAGTAGCATAGGTTTGTAATAGGTAAATAATGTAAATTGCCCAGGTGTCCATCAAGGAATGAATGGATAAAAACGATGGAAAATTTGTATACAGTGGAGTACTACACTGCCATAAAGAAAGGCAAACAGACATTTTTGAGTAAATGGATGCACCTTGAGAACATAATTTTAAGTAAAATAAATTGGACACACATGTTTAAATATAATATTGTTTATTTTGTGTGAAAGACTGAAATGGCATATATATATATATATGTATATGTATATGTATATATAATGCCATCTCAGTTTTATATATATATATATGTAT
>NW_022900928.1:48066613-48078759 GCF_012274545.1 Fukomys damarensis
TATGGAATATGGAAGTAGGAAGAAAATGTTCAAATGGTAAGGAAATGGTAAGGGGAACAAGGGAAAGGGCTAATGGAAGGAAAGGGGCAGGTTGGAGGGAAGAAAGGACAAAGGAAAAATAATGGGAAAAAGCATTTATAAATGGGGAGCAGAGGAAAGGTTGAAGGGAGGGGAGGAGAACACAGGGAAAAAAGGAATCAGTGTATATTATATGCAGGTAAAAATTCCTTATGATGAATGTGATCATTATTATATAAATATGCACCAATAAAATTAATTCAATAAGATGCAAATACAAAGAACAGGACAGAAATTAAGCTCTGCCCTTTATATCCAGCTCTCATTCACCAGCTTTCTGACTATTAACCATTGAGGAGTATGCTCACAAATTGAATGTTCATGCCAGAGAAAGTATGATCAAATGCACTTGTAATTCACAGAAAGGACATACTCTTCTCAATAAATCCTTGAACTGAGGTAGCATTCACACAGACACACTAGGAAAGAAGACTCTTCCCCGGGGAGTTCTTTCATCCAGCCTCTAATAACATTATGCCTATATTCTTCATGAACTATGATCATAAATAAATTTTCTTGATAGTGTAACATCTATATCTTAAAATATTCAGAGAAGAGCAATTAATAATGTCACTCTTAAAGTACACAAGACACTGTTTCCACATCTTCAAAGAGGTCACTTTTTGGTGTGAGCTGTAACTACTTGTTTTCTGTTCATTACTTCCTATAGGAATGATTCATAACTTTACTGCTATGAGATTAATTCCCTAATTTTTTTCCTATTGCTCACTCCAGGTCTGTAAAGTATTATTTGCTCACACTTATGATTAAAATTATGACCCCAGTTCATAGGTTACTGCTCACACATAGGTGTGTTCAGGTTGCACGTGGTGTGGAAATAATAGAAAGAGATTGTTGGGAAATATTGTTTGTCCAAGAAGTTTAATTTTTTCCTATCACATTCAAAATATAAAAATCATTTGAAGAAAATTGAGGTAAATGTCTGCATTTCAAAGAAATGGAGTACAAATTGTCATATATATTCGGAAAATAATTTTTCTGTATAAAGAGCTTCAATCATATTTTGAACAAGTAATATCATTTCTGGCATTATATCCAATAAAATAATGAGAAATTCAAAGACTCATAAACAAATATGTTTTTTACTTCACTCTTAGTCATTTAAATGACTTTCAATTGATCTTGACAAGATAAAATGTGGTATAGTTTTTACAAAAGATACAGTCAGCATAATACAGTCTTTGAAGAACTACCATAATAGAAACATTTACATTCTAAACTGGGTGCAGCCAAGTTGAACTTAAACAGCAACTTATTTTTGAATTCTCAGTATCCACCCTGAGCCTTGGATGAGAGAACACTGCTCTTCCTGTAGCTCTCCCCTAAACTGTGGGAAAGGAAGCAAATCATCAAAACTTTTCTGCCACAAATGCCAGTTTTCAAAGATCCATTTAAAATGAGAGTAAGTAACTCAACATTTTCTATCAGTTCCTTGCTTTTTCAGAGATCTCAAAACACCCAGAATGGATTCTATGAGGCAAATGGGACTATATTCTAGTTACACCAGTCATCTTCCTATCCAGGAAGGCCATGAAACCAGGCAGTTGCAGTAAAATGATCAAACTATTAAACATTTAGGGTTAAAATCTAGAGACATTCAACATTACATGTTTAAGTGCTTACTAAAGTTTACACCCTGTAAGTGCAATGATGGGGAAGTAGCTCTGTAATATCGTAGATAATCAATCCATTCATCTACAGCATCTTTTCTAAGATGCATTTTCCTAATTAACTTTCTTCAATAAAATTCAGTTCTGACATGCATTTTACAAAGTATGTAATTCAGATGGGACATAAAGTTAGCCAAACCTAAGATAGGTAGACATACTATAGATAGTCAGATGAGGCTAGGCCCTCAAGGGAATCAGTGCAGAGGATAAGAAGACATTCCAACTATGGCCATAGGCACATTTGTTGGAAGCCAAGACCTCAAGGTATAACCAGGCCTACCAACCTCCCCAATGGATACATGGTTATACCTAGTCCAATAAAGGTGAACTAGATAGCAGACACCCATTAGGGTGACCAAAACCTCCAAATTCATCCCTTTCTAAAAAAAGTTTTTGTTCTTTCAACAGACACTTTCTACATGACCTTCCCCATTGGATCAATATTACCTAGGAAGCTCTACTTATAATCTTATTGGTTGATCATAGTTTTGATCCAGGTTGTACCCACTTCATAATTTTGCTCTTTAAAACTTCCTCTGTTAAATAGGGTCTGAAGCAGCCAACTTTTGAGTCCTCTCTTGTCTCTTAAAAGCTACCTTCCTTAATAAATATTTCCTGCTCTTCATTTCTGTCCCGTAAAATTTGTTCTTTGATTTTGAGGAACATAAACTTGCTGTCTCTAACTTCTAGTGGATTGGGAGTTACATTTCCTTCCCCGAAATCAAAATGACATACCATAGCAGCTTCTGTAGTGTTATATCTGTGTCTGATAAATGCTACTTGGTAACAGCTGGTGTGGGAGTTACTAATTTAAAGAATAATATAGAGAATATAATACCTCATAAAATTTAAAAGTTAATTGCAAATATCAAAACATACATATCATCGCACTCAAAAGCCTAACTTAGAAACCCAATATATATTTATATATAAAACTTTATTACTTTCAGGTATATTAAGATGTATAGATAGAAAATACACTATATTTTAATACTTGGGAAATAAATAAACACTGAAATTTTAATATTTGAATATAAGTGAGTTTTTTATAGATGCACACTCCATTTTCTGGAAAGCTGTCAAAATACTATAAAATAAATAAGAAGTTATATTACTTAAACTAAAAATGAATAGATTAAGGGAGGAGGGTCTCATGCAGTGTTTTATGATATTGGAAACCTCCACCCTAATCCTTAATACATGTACTTGAGTACATTAATTCAAGATCTCTGCATTGACTATATGTTCAATTTTTAAATAGTTGACTTTCCAGCATTCTAGTAAAGTGTTTTTCTTTTGAATTTTTGCTTGTTAGTCTATTTTCATGAGGTTGATGATGGTGATGGTGGTGGTGATGGTGGTGGTAATTGTATTGTAAGAGGAAATGCAAGTTTAAAAACAAGACAAGAAATTCTTCCTGTTGAAAATAAAGGAATTTCCCTCTTTTTTCTCAGAAAACATAATTTTGAATATTTTTGCTTTCTGAAAGTATGTGAAGCTTCCTAAAAATTAAGAATTTTATGAGCTTTATGACCAGTAATCTATTTCTTAAGGATATAGTTGATCTCCTATAATAGAGATCTGAGCCATTTATTTTTTCATTGTGTAACCCCAAGTAACTAACACAGATGGCTACCACTGAGAGGTGAACTTAATGTGTAAATGACAAACAATGTTGTCAATTCTCTTCTTTGAGTACTAGCTATGTTTTAACTTGAGAACATATACACAATGGAGTGTACCTGCTTAGCTAGAGCAAAGGGTGAGGTTTCTTTTAGTCTACAGTCTTTCAACAAAGTGCCAGTGATGCACATCATGTTGATGCCTTCCCCACAAGATTGTTTTCTATCTTTTACCTTTATGGATATGTTCCGGTTTGAGAGGAGATTTTCATGTCTTAAAATTATTTTCTAAAAGCATTTCTAAAACCACCACTTATAAATAATCATTATTTCTAAGAAATTACCACTCACAGACATATCTGTTCCAGAGGGTGGATGTTTTTCCTTATATTTAAGGTACTATTTAATCATCTGTATGTATAAGATTTAAAAATATACAGTTTGGGTTGTAAAGGAATAGAAAGGACTTAGAAGCAGTTAAGCACGGACCTTCTGCTGTTCATAATCAGCTTCTCCACTTGACATACTCATAGCATATCTTTCTATACCCTTCTTTGTGTGACTTTAGTTCCATATTAACAACACTTTGGAAGCTGTGTACTACCAGATTAATTCCAGGTGTTTTTGGAATTCTATGAGTGCAAGACTTATTTTGAAGGTACTTTTCAGAGGATTTCTATCTCTATTGTTAGGGATAGAAGATAAGGTAAAAAAATAAGTAAATTGTTACAGTACCGACCTACATCAATAATACTAGAATGAGTTTTTGTTTGAAATTTGCTTTGTCTGCAAATCAGATGGCTACGCCTGCTTTTTTCTGGGCTCCTGTCACATGGAGAATTGTTTTTCATCCTTTCACTTTCAGTCTATGGGCTTCTTTTTGCAGTAGGTGTGTTTCTTGTATACAACATATTGTTGGATTTTGCTTCTTATTCCATTTTGCTAGTCTATTTCTCTTGATATAGGTGTGTTTTGTATACAACATATTGTTGGATTTTGCTTCTTATTCCATTTTGCTAGTCTATTTCTCTTGATTGGTGAGCTGAGGCCATTAACGTTGATGGTTATAACTGATATGTATTGATTTATTATTGTCATGTTATTGACCTTTTTTTGACTTTTTTAACTTTTTCACCTTCTCCTTTTAGTTTCTTGCCTTGCCTATTTGATTTGCTCTGTTGGGCCTCATGGTGTTGTTGCCTTCATTGTCTTTTTTCTAGGATCTTGTTTAGAATTGCTTGTAGTGCTGGTTTTATTTTTTTTTCCATTTGTACAGGGGTAACGCACTGTATTAAATATGTAAGGTCATATCTATGTGGGTTTGATTACAGAAAGTAATAAAGTATTCTCTAAGTAATGAATAAAAAAGAATAAGATAAGACTACAAGAGCAAGAAGCAATTTAAATATGTTCAGGGACCATTTTCATCTTCAGAATTAAGGATTATTTTAATCTTACATCATTGCCTTTTCTCTTTTACTTTCCTTTTTAGTTTTATTTTAGGATTCTCTATTTTTAATGTTCATACAGAGATTTCTTTAATTGAAATACCGAATAGTTTCTCTGGTGTGAAAAACTAATAGTACACGGGATCCTAATGAGATAATTAATAATGTAAAATAGGAAGTAAAGGGCCAAAAGTGTAGGGAAAGGGTGGGAGAAAGGCAATAAGGGAGAGGAAAAAATATGTGAAATTGAAAAAATGGAAATAAAGTGTTTGTAAATGGGGACGGAAAGAGGGGGTGAAGGGAGGGCAGGAACAAGGGAAAAAAATGAGAATCAAGACCTATCATGTAAAGGTACAGGATCCCAATACTGAATGTAACTGTATTGTATACCTAGATTGTACCAATAAACTCAATAAAAAGAAAAAAAAGTAAATTGTGCAATATAATTTAAATAAAATTTATTGAAGACCATTGCAATAAAGGCTAAGAAAAACTAAGACAAGTTTCAATGATGAAACCAAAATTAGGCACATTTTAAAACACAATGACATAATAGAATACCAATGTGAATAGACAGTTTTATTATTGGTGCCTATTGAAGTCAGGCTTCTACATTCTCATGGAGACTGTACTGTGAAGCCTTCATCTTTCTTGATTGCATTTTAAATTAATGGCTCTCAGTTCCTTGAGCAAGACATTTTTGAGCTATAAAACTTGTAAGAAAATGAGATATTTCTATTTCAAACGTAACAAAAAAAATTTTAATTGCATGTCTTCTAAAATAAGAGTTCAGTGGATATCAAAAGAAAGGAACCTGTGTAACATTTAGTAAGTCTGCAGTGAATATTAAGGTCATCTTGGTCACTATGTAAAGCCCAAGTTAGAGTTGTAAAATGGCCTAGTAGGAAAAAGGATCAACAGATTTCATGTAATCAATGTAAATAATTCTCAACTCTTTTCAAATCGTATGTGTTAGACCATAAGCATACAAAACTCATCTTTGAAAGTCACAATGATCAACAGATAGCTGCACTGGATGAAAAACTTAAGAGGACTCTGTATGTGGGTAGCTTTCACCAAAATAGATATATTTATTTTTATCACTATACATTAAGCTAGACAAATTCTGTATACATCAATGTCTTTAATTTTAACAATATAATCATTAAAAATAAACTATGGTGATGTTTACTATTTTCATTAATAACAACACTTTCCATATCTTGTGATTAATTTATTGTTTCACTATCTTATCAAGGAGAAATGGAAACCATTCACAATTTTCTAGCCATCATTCTAGAAACAAAAACAAAAAAGTCAATAAATATTGACTACTGATGACCTAACAATGTTTTCTTTTGTTTTGGCAAAGCTTTATTAAATCAGTTTAATAGTGCTGAGGCAGGAGATTAGGGTTGGGCCAGCAGGGTTAGCAAGTGGGCTCAAAATGTCAATCACAGAAATCTAGGACATCTGGGCAGAAAACAGTTCCCAAGCCTCTGGGACCAATCAGAACATACTATCTTCAATTCTTCCAGCATGGAATTCAGCTGGTGTTTGATAGGATGGCCTAGATCTGATGTCAACCTGAAGAATAGGGGATACAAAAGACATCTGTCATGAACCTGGTGGCCACATGTGCTTTCTCAGCAGCTCACTCTCACTCTACAGAGTAACATCTTTTCATATCTTTAATAATGTAAAACCTCACTATCTCTTTCTGTGTCTTGTCCAATCCTTGTTCAGGACACTGAGAATCTAGAAAGAATCTTTGGAGTCTATAGAATCCCAAAATGCAGTAACAGTGATTCATATTTTCCAGCTTCCTCCAACCTTTAACTACACCTCTTCCTAAATAATTTAAATATCAAAAAACTCACTGCATTCTTTGATAGTCTCAGAAACTTATGCAACATTTTAAAATGTCTGCAATTTGGTGTAAGTATAAACATTTCAAACATATGTTTGAAGAGAATTGGTCACCATACATGTTCATATATCATTTCTCCCATGTGTATTACCTGTGCATGTTCAATTTCATAAATAATATGGGTTATAGGGACACATTATATAACCTTATAATATATCTTGTGAAGATAATGCTTTATTTTTAAATTTCTACTTTGTTTTGTTCTGTTTGTGCAATACATAGAAAATTGCCCAGCTTGTGTCTACAGCCAGCAATTAACACCACTTAGCAGCTGTTAAAGTGGGTAATTGCCTGTCGTTATCTTCTTGTGGCTTAATTCAAATGCTAACTGTTCTCTGCTGATCATAAAACTTTCACATCTATTACAATCTGCATACATTTGATGTACAATAAATAATATGTTTAGAAAAAGATTGGTGATGATAGTAGGAAAAACTGTTCAAAGGATTTAAAAATCTTGACCACAATAATATGTAATAGGACAACTTTTAAAAAGATTAAGTATTCTTGTGATGTTATAGTGATATCAAATAGAACTATATTTTCCACTGTGTGTAGCTACCCATATGTGGCTTTCAAAGAGTTAAAATGAGCTTAATCCAAATTTATAGATTGCTGTAAATTGTAAACTATAAATTAGATTTGATTTGTTGTTGTTGTTGTTGTTTTTGTTTTATTTTTTGTTTTTTGGTATCAGGGGTCAAACTCAGGACCTTGCACTTTTGAGGCAGGTGCGATGCCACTGAGCTATATCCCCAGCCTCAAACTAGTTTTGAAATATTTATTACTAAGAAAAAATGTAAAATATGTTAAAGATAATTTATATATTGATTATATCTTGAAAATATAATATTTTGGATATACTAGGTTACATAGATATACTAAAATTATTTCACTTGTTTCTTTTAAAATTCTTAATGATACTAGTAGCAGTTTAAAAAACAATATGTGACACATTATATCTGCATTTGAACTCCAGTGTGAGCAAATTCTTAGGTACCAGGAAAGACTAGAACTAACCACGTTGCTTTTCCAGTTATAGGACTACTGACTTGTACAGGAAAGCATAAAATGAGAAGTAATAAATCCATATATCCCAATTATTGAATTTAGAAAGCTGATAAATTTCACTTTCTTTTAGAAGAAGGAAAAGTAAATTTTCTCTAATATTAAAAAAAAGAATTAAAATACAACTCCCGAAGCTAATTTAACTTCAAAAAATGTAAAGAATAAATGAGGCAGAAATGTCACTGAGAGAACTAATGCAGGTTGCAATTAATCAATTATTGAATAAATGGAAAGAAACAACATGCATTTTTAAAGTTAGTTTCAGTAAAATAGTTTTGACTCGGTGCACTTTGGAGCCTTCACCAGGCAGTGGAAAGCAACAGTTCCCTCTGTGTGCAATTTCAGATAAATGCAAATTCTCCCCCCATCCCCTATGTCTCCATGGCTAATGAGAAAATGGAATGTGTTTTGGTCTAAATAGCCTTGTTTGAATATAACAGTATTGATTTCCTTGTTCATTTTAGTGTTTTGAGAGACAAGAGATCTTATTGGATGAGACATAAATTTGAGGTTCTAACCATTTGTGGTCATTAAGAATCCCAAGACAGATGTTGTTCCAGAGGATTTTTTTTTATACATTAGTTCAGTTCCAACCTAAGTAAAGAGAGTAGTAAACTAAAGTCTCTGTATATGTTCCACAAAAAACAGCTTCTTTTCAATTGCCACACCACTAACTGTAAACTTTTACATATTTTCTATAAGAATGATGTGAATATCCATTCCATAATCCTTATCTATAATAAAGTGAAAATGTATTTAAAAATATAATATTTTGCTTTAGAAGACCATTGATATTCTATAATAAATTAAGTTTTATTTTTATAATATAATATTAGATTATACATATGATGAAGATATTCAGAAATATAAAATGCACATTTATTATAGTGGTCTATATAACTTAGGAAATTTTATAAAGCAATTTATTTCATCAAACATATATTAAGTGCTATACTAGAGAGTAGAGATCCAAATCAAAAATCATGGGTACTAGCTTTAAATAGATAAAGCTTCCAATGGGTGAAAGACAAAAGCAGATGAATGTGCAATATCAATTTGTAAAAGTAACAAAAGTTAACATGAAGGAAACACGAGAATGACTCACTATTACACAAAAGATGGAGGAAGGAAGAAAAGTTAAATAAAATTTCCATTGATTTGACATTTGGATATACATACAAAATAACATTATACATAATATTTAAGCAGAGAATGAGGAACAAAGGAAAGTGATAAGATCAAAGGTATAAGTAGATAGAGCTTGCAGATAGTGTGGTTACTTTCTGTGAGAAAAAAAAAATTCCTAACAGAGAAATAAATATGAAAAATAAAACTTCCAAAATTATTTGGCTCTATCATACTGTATTTTATAATTTGTCCTCAGGGGTAGAAAAGGATTTTAAGGAAGAACTACACTTTGAAGAAATTCCATTATCTTCTTTTGTACCTCTTTAATTCAAACAAACAACATAAGTAAAATTAATATAAAAAGTGTGTTTACTAAAAGTAAATTACTGAACTTTGTAATTATAAATTTTAGTATAAAATTATAAATTCTGAGTTATTTAAAACTTAGCTCCTCTTCTCTTTTATGCTTGAAATTCATTTTTTTATACTTAGTGAGTGATTCAGAACTGCTTACACAACATCGTTGACATTAGGATAATGCTTCTGAAAGATCCCATATTTTTTTTCTTGTTTTCATCAATATCTAGCACACTGAATAATTCAAGCCTTGGCCACTTGGGGACTCCTATTCAATTAACAACAACAACAACAACAAAAATAGCTCTATAATTTAAGAGAGAAGACCACACACTGAGAAGAAGCCTTCATCTAAAACAAACTCAAATAAAATAAAAAATTAGTATTATTCCTTTCATAATGAATGTATTTGTTATGTAATAAAGTGAATGGTGTGAGTAACAACTTTTGTTTTTCAAAAGAAATGTTTTCTTTAAAACAAATGATATTTTAAATTTAATGTTAAAATCTATACTAGTTTGCTACAGCTTCCCTAATAAATCCTCCAGATTGACTGGTTTAAGTAATACAAATTGACTTCCCACAGATTGGAAAGTTGTTAGGCTATGGTGTTAGCAAAATTGGTTTCTTCTACTGCTTGTCTTCTTCAGCTGTTGATGCTACTTTTTCCTTGTACCTTCACATTTAATTCTTTATGTATATTGTAATTTTCTTCTAAGTCCACAGGACATATTTGAGTAGAGTCTATGCATATGATATCACTTTGCCATATTCAGCCCACTTAGGGCCTTACCTTTAAATACAGATACACTCTTAGATACTTGGGGTTAATATGCCAACGTGTAAGTTTGAAGGGTTATACAACTGAATTCATAATATCTAACTGAGCTCATAACATCTAAATACAAACTATATTTTTCCATTTTGAAATTAAACCTCATAAAAACAACATTTAAGAATGTGGCTCAAAACCTGACTGAGTAAATTAATTTCTAAGCCCCAGTGGATAGAATGAGGTACTTCTTAAGAGAAACCTATTTAAATCCTATTTCGAAATAGGTGAGGAAAACTAAATGTTTTAGAAGTAAGAGGCTATTCAAAAATATAACTGTGAAAATTAATGAAGAAAAAATACATGGGAGAAAAGGAAATCAAGAAAAAAACAAAATTCTAATGTGAGTTTGCTTATGAAATGCAAACAAGCCCCCCAAATGGTGAGATTTTAAAGGCAGAGAGGCAGATATGAACAAGAGATAGTTTCTTGAAAATCTAGAACATTAAGTTTATCTGTGATACACTGAAGACCAAAAGAGAGAGGAAGAAGAGTGATTGCTCCTCATGGGATTTGGAAAAAACTTGAATTAAATGAATCATAATGGGGGGGTGTACAAAAAAAGTCAGTACAAAAAGCTGACTACAGCTTTTCCTGATGGCATATTCATGACATATTTATAAGAAATAGCCCACTTTGAGACAAAGGCTTGGGATATGCCTATAACATTTAGTAAATATTGAATATTTACAATACGTCAAGCATGAAGTTCAGCAAGGTATAAACATTTTTATGGAATTCCAAAAATGTTGTGGCATTTAGTATTCCACCTGTGATCATAAACCAAGTGGAGAGCAAACATGTATTTAGTATTTAATCCCTGGCTTATTTTCTCCAAGGTCCAGGCTCTTTGTTGCTATATACTGTTGCCTCTTCAGGTGCCACAGCTACAGCAGAAGTGGAATTAATTTTTTTCATTAAGTTAATTCATACATTTTAGGTATACAATACATTTACATTCATCATTAGGATCTTGTCCCTTTACATGATGTATCTTGGTTCTTATTTTTCCCCATTCCCCTGCCCTCTCTTTACTCCCTCCACCCTTTTGTTTCCATGTTTTTCCATTTCTCATATTTTTTGTTTTCCCTTCTCATCTTTCCCTTGCCTCTCCTTCTCCCCCTGCTGCCTTACAGCCCCGTTGCCTATCAACTGGAAACTGGATAAAGATGATTTTTTAAAATATAAAATGGAGTACTACTCAGCCATAAAAAATGAGAAACAAGACATTTATAGCTAAGTAGATGTGCATTTCGGCCATACTCAAGTGAAATAAATAGGACACACCTGTGTAAATACCAAATTATTTCTCTGGTGTGAAAACTAACAGAATCAAAAAGTATAACTGATATTGTGAAATAGGAAGAAAAAGTCTAGAATGAATTTTCTGTAGGATAAAAAAGTGTCAAAAATCATGTAATCCCATCACTCTGAGTGGCTGAGGCTGAAGGATGGCAATTTTGAGCATAAAATGGGTAAATTAGTGACTTATTGGGAGGCTGTTAAAAAAAAAAACACCAAAAACAAACAAATAAACAAAAACAAGTGGGGCATATAGCTCATATAAAAGGTCTTGGGCTCGTTCCCCAGTACTGAAGAAAAAGAAACTCCAGGGCCTTAAAAATAATCTATGTTTAGCATTTAGGTTATTCCATTTAGATTTTTATACACATTTCAAAAATGTGGAAACTGAGGAATGAGGCAATAAATAATTTGACAAGGGCCTTGGATTTAGCTCTGTGTTCTGCCCCCTGCCTTATAAGCAATGACAAGAGTTCAATGCCCAATACCAAATAATAATGAAGAAGGAGGAGGAGGAGGAGGAAGAGGAGGAAGAAGAGGAAGAAGAGGAAGAAGAAGAAGAAGAAGAAGAAGAAGAAGAAGAAGAAGAAGAAGAAGAAGAAGAAGAAGAAGAAGAAGAAGAAGAAGAAGAAGAAGAAGAAGAAGAAGAAGAAGAAGAAGAAGAAGAAGAAGAAGAAGAAGAAGAAGAAG
>NW_022900928.1:48078945-48110791 GCF_012274545.1 Fukomys damarensis
GAAGAAAGAGGGAGGAGGAGGAGAAGAGAAGAAGAAGAAGAAGAAGAAGAAGAAGAAGAAGAAGAAGAAGAAGAAGAAGAAGAAGAAGAAGAAGAGGAAGAAGGAGAAGGAGAAGGAGAAGGAGAAGGAGAAGGAGAAGGAGAAGGAGAAGGAGAAGGAGAAGGAGAAGGAGAAGGAGAAGGAGAAGGAGAAGGAGAAGGAGAAGGAGAAGGAGAAGAAGAAGAAAGAAGAAGAAAAGAATTATTTGACAAAACACCTTGGAGATAATAAGTAACACAGGCAGGGTACATGTCCAGACAAACTGATTCCAGAGCCTGTGCAGATTCATGTTGTACCCACAGTGCAGCTTACTTCAACATCAAACTATATGTTCAGAATTTGTGTGTGTGTGTGTGTGTGTGTGTGTGTGTGTGTGTGTGTGTGTACCAGGGATTGAACTCAGGCCCTTGTGTTTGTGTTTGCAAGGCAGGGAGCAGAAACAGTAAGCCAAATTCCCGGCCCCTTCAGAATTGTTTTGAGTGCCTGAAGTTCAAGAAAATCTTCTTTCTATGTGACAAGGATCCTCACGTAGAGAAGCACCCTTCCTCCTGTGGCTCAAGTGCCCCAGGCCCTGAGGACACTTGGGCTAGAGACCCTTAACTGTGCCATCTTCACTCCTCCTTCAGCATCAGCTATTTAAAGAATTTCAAATCATAGTCTTTAATAGATCTCTCAGTATTAAAGACAACTTCAATTTCATAAAATTGTTTTACAGATTTATTTCTGTATGAAATAATATGTTAAAATGGAGTTATATGTGTTGTTTTTTACCATGACACCAATATACACGATATCGGATACTGGAATGAGTGTAAACAGAGCTTTCTTATATGCAGATTTTTCCAAAAGACATTTTAAAGATTTTGTTTCCTGTACCTAGTAGTTCTTATTCTTTAGGCACATATAAAGGAGGCAAAGAAACCCGTCAAATTTTTATTTGCAGATAGCTGATTGCCCACTCCACTGAAGTTGGGGAATTTGGGAAGATGCATTTTTCACCTTAAACCTATAGAAAATAACCATCAGTTGGCTCTGTTAGAAAGCTTGATATACAAGTCCCTACGGATAGGAGAACTTTCAAACAGCAATCTCAGTCTCAGCAGCAAAATCTAAAGAAAGTAACTGAGCTAACTGGTTGATTTTCTAGCCGAGCCAGATGAGAAATTTGTTTTTACTTCCATTTTTGATAAATTTGCTCTCCCAAAGTTTGTCACATCCAAAGACATATGAAGATATTCTGTGAAAAACAAAGAGGAAGAAAGTCAGCTTAGGTCAATTTTGGCCCTGTAAAATAGATCTTTTGAGAGGGGTAGAAGACTCCACAGCAGGAAGGTAATGGTGAGGAATGAATTTTTAGCAGTTAAAAACAGTGAAACATTGACTGTCTAGAAGGGACATTCATCAAGACAGTTACTCGCTATGAAAATTTTCAAGAAGTCCTTGGACATTCCCAGAAGACAAAATATCACTTTAAATCTATTCCCTATCTGGACAGTACAAACTAAACATACACAGTAAACTTAGTATGTTTTAAAACATTATGTAAAAAAGAAACTAAGTTACATTTTTATTATATCATAGGCATCAATCATTCAACGTATCAGACATCAGACAAGCAGATATGCATATGGGATATTTAAATAGACCTTATTGTCATCTTAAATGTTATCTTAAAAATTATTTACTAAAGCCTCTGATCTCTTTCAACAGCTCAAAATACTTCTGTAGTAGCCACTACATAACTGATGTCATAGTTAAGGTGTATTTATTATGTTAGTTCATTCTAGCATTTTGTTTTACACAAGTTTTTGAAGGAGAGGAAAAGCAACTTTATCTATGATAAGAAGAGGTCCAGAGGAATAAAGAAGAGATTTAACCTTAGAAGTATGGTCATCAAAATGGTAGATGGCGTTGTTCTTTCATCTCATTGAGCAAAATAAAAATGGCAACTTGAATATGTCAAATGGAGAAAACCAGAGTATTAAATAGAAAAACAGATATATCAGGCAAGTGGGATGAAGTAGGAAGACAAATAATATGTTATATTCATGTAACAAATTACTAACGTGTTATGGTTTATATTTTCATTGTCCATCTCAAATCTCATGTACTTAGGGTACATGAGACAGGAATTTTAATCCTGAGAAGATCATGGTGGCATTAATGCAAGGCTTGATGTTCTGTTAGCAGACTAGATGAACTGTGAGCAAGACAAACTGTAAATGAGGGTGTTATATCTCCCTTCCTGGTTCCCTGTACTCTTTGCTTTCTGACTATGGTATCTAGAAACATTCATCCACCAGGCCTTTCTCCCATGTTACTTCTGCCTGGGTCCCCTGCTTGAAGAAGGTCTGCTAGGGGATTAGGTTCCTGAGGTTACTTTTACTGTGATCATCGATTGTAGCACTCATAGGCCACAGAAGCCATGATTCAAGAGAGGCCTGGCTATTTCCCCAGCTGGCAGCTGACCCTGGTATCATCAATATGATGCTGCTTTTATTTATATTATGCATAATTCCAGAGTTATGGACTCAGGAATTTTCCACTCAGACTTCAAAGAAAGGCTTTGGGGGGGTTGGTAGAGCAGCCCCTAAGAGGCCAGTGCATGAATTCATATGAATGCCAGAGATGCAGTGGTGACCCCAGGAAACTGGGGATTGGATAATCTCTGACAAAAATCACAGGTAGCAAGCTAAACTTGCCAAAAAAGAGGTCAAGAAGGCCCCAACCAGGAAGGTCATAAATGCAGTTCTTCCCAAGCCATTTAGAGTTTACATCTGGCCACAGACTCGGTGACTCACTCACTGATCCATAGGATTTAATGTGTACCTTGCTGTGCTTTGGTCTCGCTTTGGTCTCATTTTGTTCTATCCCCTACTCCTTTCTTTCTGAATAGAACTGGGCCACTTTATGTTGTATTTAACTTTTAAAATTTTTTTTATGGAGGCTCATAGCTAAGAGTTTGCCTTGAGACTAGGGACGTGAACTTTTTAGCAGTGCTGGAATTGTTAAGACCTTGATAACTCTTACAGATAGACTACAGATTTTGTAAGAGGAGATTGGCATGTGACTTTTTGGAGTCAAGGGTGAAATGCTATGGTTTAGATTTAGAAAGGTGCCCAAACCTCATGTGCTTAGGGGTGAAATTTTTAGGACATAATTGAGTTGTGAGGAGCTATACTCATCAGTGGGTTAATCCAGGAATTAGTTAATGGTAAAATGTGCTATTAGAGGTGAGGCCTGGTTAGATGAGCTCTGCCACTGAGGGCATTGCCTTTGGAGAGTGTGTGTTTCTTACTGGCTACCATTTCTTATTCCTCTACTTCCTGGTTGTCATGGGTTGATCCGCATTATGCTGCCATACATTTCTACCATATCAGTTTCACCGAAGAGCCAACCCATAATAGACTAAATTCTTTGAAATCCCTGAGCCAAAATAAATCCTTTCTCCTTTAAATGGCAGATATCTAGTATTTTGTACCAATGAAGCGAAAGAGACTAGAGTATGATATCTCCACTGGAAAGAATGTATAATGCAATTTAAAGGATTATTTATATAGATGCCAATATAGCTGTGCTCCTCATAAAATGTCTTTGGTTTTAGATGGCTAAAAGACATTTAAGCAGTTTTTCCAAAAACTGAACTAAATAGGTGAACTTATTTTAAAAGTAAAGTAACAAAAAAGCAACTCTCAAATATTTCAAAGTGTACTTTTTATTTCCTATAGGTATATTTGCTCACCATTAAAACGAGAGAAATTAAAAGGCCATATTCAAATTATCATGGAATATAACATTTTAATTAATTCTCAGTATTGTGTCATTTTTACTTTACATTGAGCTTGTTTGAATATGAGTTTAAATAACTTTTTTTTCTTTTGTTTGTTACCAGGGATTGAACCCAGACCTTTAGTTTGCAAGGCAAGTGGTGGAACCACTGAGCTAAATCCCAGGCCCTTAAGTGACTTTTTAACTTGACAAAAGAATAAAGAGAATACTCCAAAATTATGTCTCCTTTCTGTTACAGTATGATACTTATATATATTCCTCCACTGTTATTTCTATTAACTGGATCTCATCCATACCTTATTTCCTTATATCACCACCATTTAGCAGAATGAGGAATAGCCTACTTATGGGCCTTCTTGCTCAAATTCACCTGCCCCATACACTCCAGATTAATTTTCTTTAAAAGCAAAATAATCATATTAATACCTCCCAGACCTTCTTAGTCAAACTTGTAGAGGACATGGTACAGTATGAAGCAGAGATTCACATAGAATATGCATGCCCTGTGTAGCTCGAACTGCTTCTGGAAGCACAATCTGTCATATGCCATATAAATATTGATGGTCATTATTTGCTCATTACAAAAAAACTCATGATAAAATCAATGGTTGTAAATAAATTGAATCTGTGTAATATTTAATCATAGAGAAAATATAAATATCTTACATTATTTCTGTAAATAAAGATAGCTATATAGGACAGAGCTTAGTCAAATAATTTTTAAGTCTCATAAATAGAAAATAATTGTACTGGTTTATAGTCTTTAGCAGATCTTAGTAAGTCATTTGCCATATATTTTTCTGATACTGAGCAATCTTCTATTGTAATTCCTGTCTGTTGTCTTATGTCTTAAAAATAATGTATTTGTAGGTTTACTCATTTCAATAAAAATTTTCTGGATTTCAAAACTAAATTATGCTTTTATACTTAAAAATTTATTTAAAAATATGACAATAATATTAAAGAACATTTTTATTAAAAAGTAACTAACTCTAATTGACTTTACCTCAGATATATAATCATCAGGTAATACTTAGATGGTGTTATTTCACATAAATGCAATCCTTTTGCTTCAATTTTTTTCTTTTTTATTTCCCCTATGGCTTTATATATTCTTTTCTGTAACTGATTTTACACCTTAAGTATTTTTCAATGTTAACCTAGTTCTTTATGATAAATATTCAATGAATCAATAAAATTTCATATAGTTCATATATCATGTTTTTTGGTATTCATTCCTTTCAATTATAAATGACCAGTTTAAAACTTGACTGTAGTAAATTGGGAATTTGAGAGCTGTGTGTATTAAAGATAATATGGAACCAATCAGCTGAAAACTCACAATAAATTTTGTATTTCCTCTCTAAATGTCGAGTAAGCCGGGCGTGGTGGCGCACGCCTGTAATCCCAGCACTCAGAAGGCTGAGGCAGGAGGATCGCTGTGAGTTTGAGACCAGCCTGGGCTACATAGTAAGTTCCAGGTCAGTCTCAACTACATAGTGAGACCCTGTCTCAAACTTCCTCCCCCAAAAATTAAATGGCCAGTATATCCCTCAGAACAAAAGGAATCACATATCCCCATAGGTACCCAGTGACTTTTGAGTAACAGAGATTTCTATGTAAGTGATTGGAAACTATGGTTCTCAAGAATATGAGTGGTTTGTTTGTTGGTTGGTTAGTACTGGGGATCAAACTCAGCCCCTGTGCTTTCAAGGCAGGCACTGGAACCACTGAGCTAAATCCTTGGCCCTAGATGAGTGTTTTTAAAAAGTGATGTTTCTGTCTTAGTCACTCTCTCATCATGAGAATATAACACCTAAAACCCACAACATAAAAAGGTTTATTTTGGTTTAGAGTTAAAGACCTTGCTCCAATACCAAAATAGCATGGTGGTATCGTCTGGTGGAAGAAAGTTGCTCATGTCAAGGACATTAGGAAGCAGAGAGAGAAGAGAGGAGCCAGAGAGTGAGACGCATCCTTCCAGGTGATGCTCCGAGTTAACCTTGCTCTATAACCAAGCTCCATTTCACAAAAGCAAGTCAGTTATGAACACATCAGTGGATTGATCCACTGAGTATAATATTACCATGATCTAAACAACTTCCAAAAGCCCTACCTCTGAGCACATAAGTCCTTTGGGGAATTCCCTAGATTTTTAACCCCAAGAGTTTTATTGGACTGTCGACATGCCAGTCTGATCACAGATTATCCATGTGCACCTCTGTACTACTATCACAGAATCAAATGATTGGGATAGTGATAAAATGATCCATAAAACCTAACTTGTACTACACAGTATGCTATGCATGGGTGAGAGGTCCCATATTAATATTTAGGGTTATTCCCTAAAACATTATTTTATGCTTCATAGCAATAAAAAGATACATGTAAGCAAATTATATGTGGAATAGGAGAAAAAGAATCTTCTTGGCCCAGAACAAACCTTTCTGCTCCTTCCTTGCAATTTTATTATTGCCATGATAATAGCATGATTCTGTAGCATACAAATATGACAATGTCACACTATTACTGAAAAGTTAATTTCACATGACTTTTAGATAAAATTTTAATTTTTTACCATGTTTACAGTTAATATGTAGAAAGATATTCTAATGTTATAAAAGTTTTATTCACCATAAACATAACAAAGTCTGGCTATCAATCAATAATTTCAAATTATTTATTATTCATATTATTATTTGATGTTTTATTAATAGCTTCCTATGTATCTAGTTTTCCTCACATGAAAGGTTTTTATTAAGAATTATTATTTTATAACTTTTAATCCTGTAGTTGAGCGTTTGAATATTGGAAGTGTTTTACATTTGCATAGTCATAGATATTACCATAAAATTTAATAGAAGCCTTTTTAAACAAAACCTCAACATAATTCTTTAAATATTGTATTAAGCTGCAATATGCCTACTTTGAGTAAAACCAAGATTCATAAAAATAATAATCATTTAACATTACTTTGGCTTACATTCAGTTCTAAAATCACCTTTCTATTGAAATACACTACCTTTAATAGAAACAAACATTAAATGTAATTTTGTGATGATCTCCTTCAAAATACAAATAATCCCTTTAATGTGCTAAAATCCTAATATAGATTCAGATATTCCTAAATGCAGGATCTAATAGCCATTAATACAATACATGTATTCTCACATTTCTCAATTTTCCTTCCAATATCAGTGATATACTTCTAATATCTGGTAAATATGCTGTGAGTGAAATAATTCCAGACATCACTTCCATGTATATAAAAGTAAAATCAGCACTTAAGGCCTTTAAACTTTCACTAGAGAGTTCAGTCTAAAGAATACACTTTCAATCCGGGTATAATCCCAAAATGAATTAAAATTTGCATCCTTGGAGCCTCTTTACATTAGAAGTCAAAATGAGCATCCAATTTAATGTTAGTTTATCTTGAACTCTATACAAGTTAGTTGTGAGTAGACCAAAACATTTTTGTTATTCTATGATTTTAACTAATGACCCAGTGGTATAGAAAGGCAATTCAAAAACAGCAGACTGAGACTTCATTGTGGGACTTAATAATCAACATAATTATTAAATAATGAAAAACCTTCTATGAAAAGTTTTGAAGTTGTGGGCATAACTGTTTGAAAATGATTCCAAGAGGGCTGTCTAGGTTGCTAAAGATTTGCCATTCAAGTGGTAAGAAGTGTATTCAAGTTCTGCTTTGCTCTGTACTGACATATCTCCTCTCCGCCACCCACAGGTCCATCTCATCATAAAACATTTTAAACCTCATAAATCCTAAGGTTTTTAGATATGTGACATCTGGAATTTCTAAATAACACCTATAGGCATCTGACCTAAGAAATCCAGACTGATACCTATGTATTGTACCAGAGAAAATCTGTGCTGCCATGCTGCTCCTCCTAAAAAAGAAAAGAAAGGAGCCAAAGTTCTTTCATCGGAATTCAGGTATACAAGAGGTCTATTGTGTTCAAGTATTTTATTGTGTATTTTCTATCTAGTTGATCTATCTATTTGTGACAGTGGGGTATTGAGGTCCCTCACTACTATTGTGTTATGCTTATTTGATTTTTCATTCCCATTAGTATTTGTTTTGCATTGTTGGGCGCACTAGTGTTTGGTGCATATATATTTATGATTGTTATCTCTTCCTCTTGGATTGTTCCCTTTACAAGGATGTAGTGTTCTTCTTTGTCTCTCTTAATCAGTGTTCAGTTGAAATCCATTTGGTCTGCAAAGAGGATAGCCACTCCAGCTTTTCTTATGGGCTCCTGTTGGAAGGAATATTGTTTTCCACCTTTTAACTTTCAATCTAGGGGTTTCTTTTTGAATTAAGTGTGTAAACCCTGGAAGCAGCCCAATTGCCCATCATCAAGAGACTGAATAAAGAAGATGTGGTTTACTTTATAAAATTGAGTACTATTCAGCCATAAAAAATAGAAATTAGAGGCATTTATAGCTAAATGGATGTACATTAAGGTGATAGTCTTAAGAGCAATCGATAGGACTTACATGTGTAAATACCAAATAGTTTCTCTAGTGTGAGAAACTGAAAGTGCAAATAAGGACTAAAAGATATAATAGTGTGAAACAGGAAGAAAAGGGACAAAGAGTAAGGGGAAATAGGAAGGGAAGGGGAAAGGAAAGAACAGACTGGAATCAATATGAGAAAATGAAAAATAAGGGAAACAAAGTCTTTGTAGATAGGGAGGGAGAGGTTAAAGTGAGAGCAGGGCGAGAGGGGAAAAAATAAGAACCAAGACTGATTATGTAGAGGCATAAATTTCTAACGATGAATGTCATTATATTGTATACCTTAAATGTACTAATAAAATTAATTTTTAAAAATTCAGGCATATACTGCTAGACCAGCAACATCCTTCTCCGCTTCCCTTGCTGTGGAATAACTGGAAGACGGTGTACCTGGGCTTATCTATATTTTCTTACTCACTCTCTGCCATTATGTGTTTTCCATTTTGTAAGAAATTCTATTGTGACATGTTAAAGCATTGCAAAATTCATCTCAAAGTCATAGGAGATAAACTTTAACAAAAGCTAATGTGACATTTACAAATCAACATTGTTCAGATAACTTTAGAGTGATGAGGGAGTATTGGATGGCAAGACATTTTGAGTGTGTCTGTGTTACAGTAAATGTGAGTTTTAAAAATGTAGCTGGGGATTTAGCTCAGGGTTCTGCTGCCTGCCTTGCAAGCATAAGGACCCAAGTTCGATCCCTGGTACCAAAAAAATAAAATAAATAAAAATATGAATTTACTTAGTTTTCCTATAAGAGGAAGTAACTAAGACTTCCTCAGTTCAGAAAAGATTAGTTACTCCACGGACTGGCTTTGTTCTAAATTATTATGCTACCTGACCAAAAAGTCTCAGCTATAGTAAAGTGAAATTGTAGGACCACAAGGATCATGGAGATTTGAAAGTTCACATGCCAAATAATTGACAATACTAATCAACATTATCCCTTACAGAAACTGACTCTTCAGTTTACTCTCAGATTCATTGTACAAGGAGGTTCCAGGTATACTAAACTAGTATTACTGTTATTGCTCTTTGTGTCAGAATTGAGATGACTAAGCAGACTTTTTTGACATAGAATGAGACAAGTAGCATGACACGAATAGAGTTAAGCAAAGTTCAGATATTAGATTATCACTTTCACACCGGGGCAGTCTTGTACCATGATGGACCATACAGCTGGCTTTCCAATAAAAGCAGGAATTTCCTGCCTAGAAAAGTATTCATAGCACACTGAGCCCATAGGCAGTTTAAATTATAAACACAGCAGGAAAAAGCATAACCAGGAGCATAAAATGAAATCTTTGTATAAAACAGTTGCTTTAGGCACAGTTCCCAGTGTAAAGGAAATGAGAAGCAAGAAGAGAGATTAGGAGATAATGAAGTAACATGTTGTAGAAGTCAAAGTGAGGAAATGAAGCATCGTAGGTCAATAGGTAAGAATACTGCACAGGCAGCATCATCTTGAAAACAAACAGCAAATATGACCCTTGAAGCTAAATGTTTTTCCAAGAAAGAAGATACTGTTAAGATACAGCCCTTACGTGAAGCAAATGAATCATAATGAGAGTAAGGCACCCTCTGCAGATTGCAGGGTGGGGTCAAAGGTTAATGAAGCTTCTAACTTTTTATCTTTGCAATGTTAAGTGTAATTCATTATGATTCCTAACACACTCCTTTTTATAATTGCTCTTTCTCTCGAAGGATATTGACTGCCATGGTCTAGACATGGTTTAAGTGTCCCCTTAAATGTTCCTGTGTGGAAAGCTGGGTTTGCAGGACAGCAACATTACAAAGGGAAGTTCTAAGAAGCAGGGCCCACTAGGAGATCCTTTGGTCATTGAGGACACTGCTCTTGGACAGGAATAAAGGTTCCTGGAATGAGCTGTTAGAAAAGTCTCAGTTTTCGCCACCTAGTCTCTTTGGCTATTTCAAAATATAATTGCTTCTCCCGGCATGTACTCTGCCATCTGCCATGTGGTCCCTGACCAGCCTGTGCCGTGCCCTTGGACATTAAGCCTCCAAAAGTATGAGAAAAATAAATTGCTTTTCATATAAAATTATCCTGCCTCAGGTAATTCATAATAGCAACAAGAAACTTATACAGAGACTACAGTAAGCAGATGTCTTAGAGGACACTGAGAAAATTCCTAGGTAAGTAGCATGAGTTTAAAATACTGTTGTAAAAGCAACATCTTAGATATTTAGACAGAGTTTGAATGGATCTCAGAAATGTAATTTTTCAGAGTGAATTAGACATCTGTAGTTTTATACCACAATTAACATGAGCTCAGATGTGATTTTTCCATGGATGCCATCCAGATACGTATGAGGACATGGTTCTCCATAATAACTTATAATGTTTAGGTACTATTTAAGCAAGGTACAGATCTTCCTTTCTCTCTGTTTTGGTTTGGATTTCTACTCACATTGATATTTCTCTTCTATGAAACTATTCTAATGTTACTTAAAATTTATTTTCTCTATAATGTATTGATTATTAAACTATGAAATTCCAGCTAAATACTCTGTGTATAAGCCAAGTTTTATTTATATGAATATAAACACTTTTGAAGATTGCAAATCTTTTATAAACTTCTGGCTTATTACACTGTTCTAATTCTAGCATACAAAATTATAGATTCTTGAACATATAACATGTTGAGATTTGTTTTGCAAATTACAGAAATATAATGTTTAATTTTATTACAGAGTTAATTGCCTTATATAACTGAAAAGTCTAAAACTTCAAGTATGGCTGATAAAAGATTTAAAGAATATTTTTCTCCTTTCCTTGCTCTAATTTCTTCTCTTAGCTTTATTCTCTATAATGTGAACACCAAAATTCACATTATTCTCAAAGTGAAAAGTTATAAGAAAGGAAATGTTTTTGTTTTTATTTTGTTCTTCTGATCACTTTAGAAATTTTTCCCTGGAGGACTCTCATTGTTTTGGCTTTAGTTTTAGGTACTTTCTTGTGGAAAGAAAGTCAAGTGTATGAGACTGATGGGCTCATGAAGTAGAGGATGAAGATTTATTAAAAGAAAATAAGATGGACTGATGAAAGTAATTCATAACCATTATATTTCATCAAATGATACACAGTACATCATCACATTTCCACTGAAACTCTGAATGTGAACCTTGCTTCTTTGAATTCTAAATAATTGCTTGGTTATGCAGCGTGTCAACAATTCTTAACTATATTCAAATACAATGTAAGATTATGTGATGGTTGAATGTTTATGTCAACTTAGTCAAGAGAAGCTCAACTAAATTGGCCCAGCAGTTTCACACCCTGGGGTAGCTTGTTGTCTGGATGGTATGAAGAGGAAATGAAGGATGGATCTGGCTCTGTTTCTTCAGAGGAGCTCCAGTATTTACTGTCACCTTGAATGTCATCTCCTGGCTTCCAGCACAGGCTCTCCAATTTCCAGTGCAGATCCTCCCATCACTGACCCATGGGCCTCCTGATACAGATTCAGCTGGGACACTGCAGTGAGCTCCGGACCTTCCACTGGATACTTCCTTCTCCAGTGTGTAGACAGGACCTTCTGTTCTCTCCACATACAACTCTATGGGTGCCCATTGTAAACAAGCCTTGTAAATTCCTATATATTTGTATATCTTGTATTGTATCTGTTTCTCTCGTAAACACTGATACAGATCATGTCCTTGTCTATAACTTCATAAATATAAATATAAATATCTGCTATTTATTTAGCTGTGTTTATTATATTTTTATGTTCCATAGAAACATGACTGATTGAAAGAATCAAGGTGCAAGTTCAAGAGATCACGTGGGTGAGTCATTTGCATTTTAAAGAGGAATAATTATAAATCATCATCCTTTTCTTTTTTGTTCTCTCTCTTTTTCTTTCTTTCATCATTTCTTTCTTTCTTTCTGTCTTCCTTTCTTTCTTTCTTTCTTGTTTACTTTCTCCTTCCTTCCTTTCTTATTTTCTTGTTTTCTTTCTTTGTTTGGTCAGTCAGATTTTGCTCGAAATGAATACCGAAAACAAGTGAATCAGAAAATGAATGAAAGATTATTTCTGGAAATTACCAGAAGGATGTTGAGAGTTACTTAGTCAAGAAGAATTGCTATAGACTTTTTCACAGATTTGAGAAACAGCAAATGTTAAGCATATATACTGCCACTACTTCCCCCCAAGTGTATGACTGATATGTCTTTGGCTCAAGATTTTTTTTTGGTTACAAGCTACACAGTCACTACTGAGAAAATGGAATGTGTCTAGAAAGTATGTTCATTGCATACCTTTTTTCATCAATTTAGTTGATTATAATTAAATACCCATGCTGTCCTAGCTTCATAATTTTATGCTAGAGGTACTGCAAAATAAAATAGTCCATAATTTCTCTCACTGAACAGAGAAAAACTACATGTTAATAAATGACTATTCAAACTGGAAACAAACAAAATTGAAAGTAAAATGTTGAGAAAACTGTTTCTCCTTCAACTCTACTTTTAAGTACTACTAGCTCAAATCATGACTTTTCCATGATGGTATGATCAGAAAGAGAAAAGGACTTTTGCCACTCAGAATGAAGTTGTTATGGGCTACCTTATATGATCATGATTTATTAAACTTTGTATCTTTCCAACTATAGTAGGTTAACAGATTCTTAGGCCCAGAGGGCAGGACAAGGCACTTAGGTCAGCCTTTGTCATGCTATCTGTGGCAAAGAAACAGTCTATTGGTTTCTCAACCCAATATAGCCTAGTATAATTATAAAATACAAACATTTTATAAATAACAAAGTTATTATTCCTGCAAAACAAACTTTCAATATAGGAAATTCTTATTAGAATAAACAGAGACAATATGATTTCAATACGGAATGTAGCAATCCATACATTATCACCAGTTTTCACAGAGCACATTTGAGTAGCAATTGTGTAGATCATTCATATATTTTAGGAAAAGCATGTATTTTTAACTTACACTTAACTTTAATTATTGGAGTTCATTACTAACTGAGTTTCTGTAAGGATTTTGACTTCACACCTGATGTCGGAGCTAAAGTCTATAAGAAAGACAGAGAGGGGAGTATGATATAGCTCAGTCAGAGAAAAAACAAAGAGGACATCATTAATATAAACTGGAGCTCAGGAGGAGAGACTAAGTCCTATGTCAGGTCTTGTATTTTTTGATGTTGGTGATAAGGGTGAGAATTTGTGCTAACAAAGCTAAACCAACACCTAGCCCACAGGCTGGAGAACCTAAAGACAAATCCAAAAAAAGAACAATCATGACCAGCTATTACTTTACACCAAGAGGGACAGGCCAAGAGGTAGACTAACCTATGTGAGCAACAAACTAGCTGCAGCTTCTCTCTGCTCTCCAAATCTCCCACGGGAAGCACTCCTGTAGCCTACATTACCAGAACACAGACAGAATTCTGGAAAGTAAGGTCAAATCTTGCTAAATTGAAATTTTATAGAACCACCACAAAAGTATTTGTTCTCCAGTTTTTCTTAAAGGTAATAGTAATTATTCTCCTGGGAAATAAAATAGGTAAAGCAGCAGTGCATATTTGGTGAATAAACAGGAATTTGCAATCAGCCTAGGTATCTAGGGTATCCTGATTTCTCAAGATAAATCAGAATTCTTAAATATTATATAAAAGCTGTCAATTGTCAAATTTTGAAAGAAATCATAAAATAACTTAAAAAGCAAAGAAAATATGCAAGCAAAACATATAAGTAAATATGTGGTATTTAACTCAAAAACAACAGTTTGAAATTTCTGACTTAACATATAGGCATCTTTAGTATCGTATGTTAAACATCAGAAGTCCCTACTGTACTTACACACACACTCACAGACATGCACACACACAGAGCAGTATGGATGCATATGATACTAACAAAATAAATTGGGATCTTTGAGGCTCTTGGCCATTGGAGCAATATGAAGCACTTGAAATATGAGGCTTTGTATTTTTTCTATAACCAAAAAATTCAGAAAAAGTATTTGTACATTAATTGCTTTTACTCATAATCACAAAGTTGAGTGAAAATTTAATTGAGAATAGTTACCTCAAAATCAAATTTCTACAATTTTAGAT
Source organism: Fukomys damarensis (assembly GCF_012274545.1). NCBI lineage: Eukaryota > Metazoa > Chordata > Mammalia > Rodentia > Bathyergidae > Fukomys > Fukomys damarensis. The sequence goes on from NW_022900928.1 coordinate 48,093,409, forward strand.
TTACCATTGTGCCTTTTCCCTCATAATTTTTATTTAAGAAATGAATATCTTGGCAAGCAAGCATATTCTCTTATGAATTATTTATAAGCTAATTAAAATAGTATAAATCAGAAATTTCTGATGGATACAGATGGGATTCTGTATTGGTAGTCCACCAGGAAGGACAGTCCTAATATGACCTTAAAGTGTTCAGTAATTGCTATTTTGTAGAGCAGTTGAGAATTGTAACATTGTAACATTTGTGGCTCAGATTGAACCAGTGCCATGTTTATTAGCATATGTTAAAGACACCTCTGTTTTATTCTCTTGCTGATAGAGCAGCTGTGCTGAGGAATTGATTTCTTATTGGGCCTTTAAAAAGCCGAAAATCTTAATAAAGTCAAAGCAGGACTACTGTGAAAATTATTTACCAAATATAAGAGATGCATATAGACATGTATGTCTTTGTCTATACTTACCCATGCTATATACTTTTATTGTTTGATATTTAGTTTTAAACAAACTAGTCTGCCTAACAAAGTTTACCTGAAGATTTATTTTCAGGCTTGAGCAGTGACAGAAACCACAATGTTAGTAGGCACCAGTGCCAGATCTTTGAGATAAAGCAACAAGCCATGTAGTACTTGCTTGAGCTTGTTGTTAGAAGAGTAGTGATAGTCTGAACATTTTCAGTAAGATTAGAAGGTCAAAGAGGAAAATTAGAGTCCACTGGGAAATATAAGAAGGACTCGATCATAACAGAAGAAAATGCAGAGGATTTTCAGGTATCTGTTCCTGGCAAGTGAGAGCATGACCTCATGATAGTATAGTAGGATTTAAAAAAACCAATATTGAGAACGGCCACATGCAATAAACTACTTAAAGACCACAATAAAATTGAGTCTAAACACTTTAAATTTCTTACATGTCTATTTTTAGATCTCCTATGGAGTATGATTTTCCTACAGCTGCCTTAACTAATTACTACAAATCTGGAAATGTAATGAGAAATTCATACTCCCAGAGTTCAGAAGATCAGGAGTTTAAAATCAACATGTAGGCAGGGTAGTTCTTCTGGAGGTTCTGATGGGGAGCGCCTTCTACTCTCTTCTAGAATTTGGTGGCTATAGAGCACCCTTGGACCCTGGCTTGTAGACCTTACACTCCAATTTTCACACTAATTGTTGAAGCACATCCTTCTGAGTGAATATGTATTGTTTCATATTTCTAAGGGTGTTATACCTGATTTAAAGTCCACCTTAATGTAATGTAACTTCAATGAGATTTTTATTTTCAATATATCTTCAAAGACTCAATTTCCAAATAAAGTCACATATGTAGATGCCAGGTGGTCATTAAATTGGAACGACACCATTCAAGGCAAAATGAGGTATTATTAGAATATACAACGAATGTTTAACTAGAAAAATTACAGTAAAAGACATATAGTCACTAATTCCCCTCAAAAGACTCCCCTTAGCTTTAGACACATTTATCCCGGCATTCTTATCACTTTCTGAAGTATTTTTTTTATGAGTTCTGGGAGTTCTATTGATAAAGGAGACAGGGCTTGGCAAAGCTGTCTGGAGGAATGAGCAGAACCTGTCAACCACAAGATCCAAGAGCAATTCAAGGACTTGTATAGAATGTCTTGCAAGCTCCTTCAAGATGTAGATGGCATAAAAATGACCTGCTATCAGGGAAAAATGCTACTGTGCATGAGTTTTCAAGGTAGCCTGAATGGCATTTCTCAGACATGGCATGTACTTATATTTTTGCTTTATCCTTTTTCTTTGTTTGGCCAAAGTTAACTCTCCAGAGCTACTTTCTTCCATACCCGCTTACTCTGCACTTTTAAAATAAATGTTTTCACATCATTATTGGTTCGTTTTGTCCACTTCTTTGCTAGAGGCAAGGAGAACATGGAATACTTTTGATTGGCCAGCCATTTCAAAAGAAACTTACCTATAATGCTATTTCATGAGTATTTTAAAACTTTTTGGACAAAATTATGATGAATGCTACTTCCAAAAGCCATGCAATGGAAAAACAGGGTGAGATAGGGCATAGGGTGTGGCAAAGCTGGCTGGAACACTACACTGGACCCGTCAATTGCAAGACTGCAAGACAGTGCCAAATAATTTCCACAGCCCCAAATGTAGAATTTTTCTTGAGTTCTCATGTCATGTGGACCGCATATAAAGACACAGACACCATGAGGAGCTTGCAATCATGACTCCTCACAGATGTAAACTTCTGCCTCTCAAACATTCATTTTTGTTTAAGCCTTGCCTTTCTTTGGTTTGAGCCTAGTTGCTCTGCAGAGCTAGTTTTTCCTTTACTTCTTAACCCTCACTTTTCTTCTTTTTTTTCTTTTATTGAGTTTATAGGTACAGTTTAGGTATACAGTACAGTTACATTCATTATTGGGATCTTGTACCTTTGCAGGACAGGCCTTGGTTCTCATTTTTTTCCCCTTGTCCAAATTTTTGCCACAGTTTTTGGCTTGTATCCTTCAATTATTTGGGGCAAAAAGGACCTAGAATATGTTTAACTGGTGAGACATTTAACAAGGCCAGTAAAAACGTCATGGTGTGTGCTCATCCATGTCATTTACTGGATTTGTCACTGTAAAACTTCTACCTCCTCCCCAAATTCAAAAGTAAAGGGTTTCAATCCATTCAGGGTATTCAGAGAGTTGTGAGAACCTAAGTGAAGACACTCATCAAAGGGACATTTTAGAGCTGTTTCAAAAAGTAGCAAAATACGTGATGTGTGGTTGAAGTAAAGGGGACTATTATAAAGGGGAATTATAGCAGTATCTTTTACTGTAATATATATACATAATTTTATATATATATATATGTATATGTATATGTATATATATATTTAAAAAGAAGTATTCACCATAGTTTTCAATCAGACTTCTTTGCTTTGATTTTTTCCATATCTACAGATAGTTTAATCATTCGTAACTTTCTAAAATTTCTCCAAGTAAAACAATCTTTTTTCAATATTTAATAATGAACAGTTGGAAGAAAAATTTCATGTTTAATAAGTGAGAGCCATGTAATTTAAAACATAATTATTTCTTTTATTGAAGTGACATCAGAATAGCTAAGTGGACAATATTATAATGCATTGTTGCTATGTGGCCATTTTAGAAATGTTTCTCTTTTTGAGAAATAGTGTCATTGTTTTGTTCAAGCTGGCTCCAAACTGGCAATCTTTTGCTTCAGCCTCCTGTGGCCTAATTTCAAAAAGAGTTCATTTATCTATAGACTCTATTTTTTGCTTCCATTCTTAATGAAAATTTTTTCTTCAATCCTCCCTCTCTTCCTCTCTTCTCCCTCCCCCAACCCTCTCTCCCCATGTCTTGGTACTGGAGGCAACTTTTCCTATCACATAAAAATTTCAGAGAATTTGCTGGAAGCCTTTTTCTTGGTATTTTGCCCCAAACCCAGGATTTTCTTCCAGGTAATTCTGGTGGCCACTAAGGTTTAAGAAAGATTGTGGTAGAGCAACAAGTGATTTCATTTATTTTTTCATTTATTTATTCCTTGAGAAAAATCGAACAATTTAGCTACTAATCTCTTCATCACATGCTATGCCCTGCTATTTTGTGCTACAGTGAGACCCATCAATGTGGCCTGACTTCCACAAATATATCACTTCCTGACTTAGAGAAATTTTCAAAGGGAAATTTAGATTTGGATATTTAGATGTATGGACCCTCTATGAGCAGCTTCTGTTCTGTAAAAATGAGTGTTTTGCATTCATGGTTAGTGACAAATGAGAGAAATTTATTCTTATCCTAAATGTAGCAAACAAACATCAAAATAACAGTCAACCTTTCAAATTTTACTCATTGCTAATCAGCAGGAACTGTGAATTACAACTCAGAATAAACAGAATCTTAATTAATTCTTTTCAACTTGCCAGCCAAGTATGGTTTCTCATCTAGAAAATGTAAAAGGAAATCATGACTTGAAAATAAGATGACTAATGTATAGTTCAGATTGTATGAACAAAAAAAAAAGAAAGAAAAAAAAGAAAAGAAAATACATCACTGTTTAAAAGAAAGCAATCACATTTCTTCCAGGTATATTCTCAACTGTATGTATAATCATTGAACCAACTAGGAACATTCACTTGTTTTAGTTTAAGGTAGCATGAAAAATATTGCTGTGTTTTAGATACATATATTAAGATTCATATAATATTCATGAAATGTTATCATTCTGTCAAAAAATATTCAGCCAAGTTGTTTGTATTTTGAGCAAGCTTCCAAGTTAAGGCTGTTTCATAGAAAGGACCTGTAAATCGTTACGTTGTTAAATATCTGTGAAGGGACTATTTGCTGCTTTGTTCGGGGAGAGTAATCTCAAGGGAACCAATAAGACTTAAAATTGTCTTGCCCCAAGCCCAACTTCTCAGGTCTAATAAGTTTTGAAAAACATACACATTCTGAATAATGTAGTCACTTACAAAGCCTTACAAGGGTGACTTTAAATTAACAACATTTAAAGATCAGAAATAGTACACAGGGGATTTGAGGACAACCTTGATTTTTCTTCATGTTTCACCAAATTGTTACAATATGTAAGGTTTTAAAATGTCACATTCCAACAAAATAATATCTATAAAGTAGATGACCTTGTACATCAAAGTACCCCATATTTGTACATTTTTTATTTTAAAAATTTCATAGTACAAACTGTAACATAATAATAAAAATTAAACATTTAAACTAATTTTTGCTGCTAAAAGTATACCATAATACCCTGACATTACAAGGGGGCATGAGAAGCCAAAGTTAAAAGAATTAAAATGTACTACATATGTGTAACAACCCCATGGTTAATGCAGTCCCTCTGCAAACATGTACTAATAAATATTTTAGAAAAGACAAAACTTAAAGTCTTTGTATTTTTTCTCACTATGCCTACTCTATGCAAAATGTTACCACTAGCCGCATGTAGCTATTAATGCTTGAATTAATTGATGTTAAATAAATTTTAATATTCAATTCTCCATTGCTATAATCACAATCGTATGCCCTCAAATCCACTTGTGGCCTATGTCTACTACAATGAATAGCAGAGAGGATGTTCCCATCATCAAAGAAAATACTGTAGGTAATGCTGGTATAGGCTATTGAGAATGGTGACAAGTCTTGGTTTTAGGCCTAGTGATAGCATTACATTTGCATTCTACGTAATTTGTTTGGGAGCCAATGTGTATAATGGATTGGTGGACAGGGCAGACTGGGAGAAAATAAACAAATGTTTTCTCAACTTAGATTCCCCACTTCTACTTTAGAAGACTTCTTTCTTTTTGTGCTTGTGGTTGATGGAATTTTCTAAATGCAATATCCCATTCTACAGCCTCTTCTCACAATGTTACTTTGACTTTCTTCCCTTGTAAAATGGGAATATCCCATGCACTCGGGACAAGAGATTATTGTGAAAGTACTTCCACACAGCTTCTGAGGCATGGCCATAAAACAGAAAGCAATACAGTGTTTGCTTTTCTCTCACTGTTACCAATGTAAAAATAAGTAGTCATTCTGTGCTCAACTGGCTATGCTGGAAAGACTGAATAGACACAGAGAGAATGAGTAGTCTTAATTGTCCCACTGCTGAGTTGAATGTCCCTAATGCAGACTCCACCCAACTGAGTGAAGGATCCTTCCAATGATGGTAGCCCCTAGCTGATTCTGAGTGAAACCAAGAGCTGTCACCAACAAATCCTACCTAGACTCCACATTCATGAATTAAATAAATGTTGTTAGAAACCATTAAGCTTTGGAGTTGTTTGAAATGCAGCTCTAGTAATGTGATGGCACTCTTTACTATATTGTACTGTTTAATTACTTAATTAGGCTTTATTTACTTGCTGTAATTAGTCTATATTATAATTATCTTTATGTATCTAATTCCCTTGGTAGATTTTTTTTAATTGGGAGTCAAATTTATATTCCTAATGACATTGCAATTGTCTGGCATTAGTAAAAAGTAACATGCAAAAAAAAATTTAAGAATATTTCTGTAGAGATACAGCCACTATGAAGATCAGCCTTATATGTCACCCTGCACTCCTAGTAACAGGTAGAGAAAAACACTTGCAAGGTAATTCATCTTCTGAGGTGTGTGCATACTTAAAATGTGGTAAGGGTGACTATGCCATGAAAACTTTGGAAAATTTATTTTTTTCTAGCATTTCACAGTCTCTTCTTTTTTTTTTTTTCAGCTTTGAGCTTATTGGTACATTTTAGGGATACAGTACAGTTACATTCATTGTTGGGATCTTGTACCTCTACATGACAAGTCTTGGTTCTCATTTTTTCCACAGTCTCTTCTTAGACTTATAAGATAGTTTTCTATCTTCCTAATAATAGGCTAATTTATCTATTCCAAGGCAAACAAAGATGTTATGAATCTTGCCATTAAGAACCATGCATTAGATTAAAAAAATGAACATATATCACGCTATTGAATAAGTTGAGTAAACTGCATGAAGAAGCAGAAATAGACTTTTTATAGTATTGAGTTTTATTTTATGGTTCAACCATCTTATTATTCAGTATAAATGCAGTTAATATTTTCTTTTTTTGATGGATTTGAAACCTCCACTTTCCACTAACTAGGTGATTTTTGCACAATGTTAGGAAAAGGATTGAAAGACAACAACTCTGTTATCTGTGAACTCGAATTTCATTATGTGCATCCTGAATATGTTATCTCTCTAAATGCTTGCTCTTTTACTTCTTACATGTATTCAGGGCTTCCAGAGAAGCATCTCTAAGCTGAAAAGTGTGGGACACACTCTGTCTAATCTCTCCATGTGACACACTTTGCCAGGTCAGTGTACATTCCATTACCGATTATAGATATGATGGTTAATTTTTTTGAGTGTCGGCTTAACTAGGACAAAGGATACTCCCTTATTTAGTCAAATGTTAATCTAGGTGTTTTAGTGAGGTTGTTTAAATAAGATTAACATTAAATTTAGTAGACTGAATAAAGCAGATTATTTTCTGTATTGGGTGAGGGCTCATCCAATGAACTGAAAGCCTGATTAAAACAAAAATCTGATACTCCACCAAGTAAAAAAGAAGTCTTTCTATCCAACAACCTTTGAAACGGGCATCATATTTTCCCTGCCTGGGGACTGGAATTGAATCATAGGGTCCTTCTGGGTTTCTAGTCTTCTGAGTAAGCTGATAAGTATTGAGATTTGCCAGCATTTGCAATTATAAGTTAGGATCAAGTGTTTCAGGACAAAAAAAAATGTACTGTATACACCTGTCAAGGTTTTATAAGAGCTTTCTCTCCACATATCACTTTAGTCACTTGTTAGTATCAGAGCTAGCAGAACTGTATGGTTTATCAAGCATAAAACTAGGAGTGAAATATTAGGGCAGCGATTTCCCAGTGTATTTTCACTTCTGTACTTAAGGGAGAGCTTTTAAAAAGCTCCTTAAACTGTCAAAAATATTTTAAAAAAACTATTATTTCCAAATTCTCTGCATAACCTTGTGAGATTAGTACTAGGCACAAAGGAAATGAAGGCAAAAGAAGTTACCCCTTAGAAATCATATGCATAGATGATCTCCTTAACTAAGCATTAACAATAGGAAACCATTCAAATTTAGCATGCCCTTATCTATGTAAACAAATGCAATTAAGATAAAACTAGTAATTATTCTCTGAGAGAGACATAAATGACAATAAGATTTCAGAAAAGGAAAAAAATAACCCTTTTTTTAGAATAGTGGAAGAACTATGATTGTTTTTGAATTAAATTTTTTTAAAAAGTTGACTTGCTGAATTAGAACATAACTTTCCCACTATAATAGGAAGTATGAACAAACATTCAAAGGGAGATTAACGTATTTTAATATAATTACTAGTCATTCATTCAACTAAGGACACATTTTTCAGCTTCCCCTTTTCTTAAATTAAATACTTGATACCCATAATTTAAAGGAGAAAATGGTCTGCTTGGTTCATGATTTCAGAAGATTCGGTCCACAGGTAGCTCTTTTCAAGGCAGAAATATCACTGCAGAAGGCCACAGTAGATTGAAGTTGATTGTTTCATTCCAGACAAGAAGCAGGGCACAGGGCACCACTGTCTGTGAGATATACGTCCTCCAAAGGGATATTCGGTGGCCAAACTCCAGCTGGGCCCACCTCCTAACATATATTCAGCTATGAATATGAGTGGATTAATCGTGCTGCAATCATCTAATCACCTTCCCAGGAATCAATTTAGTGCAGTTAACATTCAAGCTTAACTGTCACAGAGTTTATGATATTGCTAAAACAGCTTTAAAAGTTGAAAAAGCAAATGATCAATTATGAATTATATAGTACTTTAGTAGTTAGGGCAGAGATTGAATTGTGTGTGTGAGTGTGTGTGTGTGTGTGTGTGTGTGTGTGTGTGTGTAGTCAGCCCTCTGCATATGTGAGATCTGTATGCACAGATTCAGGGACCTAGTATCAGTAATATTTTAAAAATTTCATGAGACTTTTTTTTTCCCTGGATGATGCAGTATAACAATAATTTACATAACTTTTACATGTTATAGCTATTATAAAATACTACACAGATAATTATAATGTACAGGAGAATAGTATGTGGATCATATACAAATATTATGCTACTTACTAACAGCTACTTTTGGTAGCTGGATTTTGGTGCCCATAGGGAGGGTGTCAGTCTACAGTTCCTTCACTCCAAGGCAGAAACTTGATAGCAGGCTGAAGTGAAGCAAAGTTGCTCAATTCATGGTGGTTGGACAGCAGAGAAAAAGAGAGGAAGGACAAGGGCCCAGACACAGACCCCAAAGTAATGTCTCCATTACTCAACCAGTCATACCCATGGGCACTCTCAAAGCCAATCAAGGTGACACTCCACTGAAACCACCACATCTGTGTTCATTGGATACAAAGTGGTTGCTGACACTTAGATGTTGTTACTTTTACTGTCTTATCTAGTGCCGGATCGTCCTTTTCGCTTAGCAAGCTCTTGTGCTGGTTGGAATACTTTTGTTGGTGGAGTGATCCTAATTTTCATTCTAAAATGTTGAAGAGTCTGCACCAGTGTTTATCCTATCTTATGAGGTTGTTGCAGTATTTAAAAAATTGAGAGGCCATTAGTTTGAGACTATTCCAGCTATGTAATTGTAATTTAATAGGGAATTACCATTTTAACCCATCAAATACTTTCTCTGTGTTGCTTTATTTTATAAATAAGTTTTCTCTTAGTGCTCTCTGGGTGCAGTCCTGCACAGCTTGCAGTCTGGTGCTACCCGATTTGTGAAACATTAAATTTTCTAAAAAAATTACTAATATTTTAATTTTGTCTTTTAACAATAGAATATATTCATAATTTATACTGGAATAATACACTTAATCTTGGAGCCCTGTGAATCATCTTTTTTTGCTGTTGTTCTGAAGGCTAATAGTTATAAATATTGACAAGAAGAGATAAATAGGAAATTTAGGAAGGCATACAAAACCTGGGGGGGGAAGCCTTAAGTATTTTGAGTTATAAAATCCCATAAAGAAATGTATTTCAAGAATGAATAAGGCTCAAATGTGTTCATTAGTGCACAGGAAATTGCTCTGATAAGAAAGAGTGAAAATTGCATCTAACAAAAAAAGCCCCTAGCGACTTTGACTTATAAAGTTAGTGAGTAATGTGAACAAGCCAGACAAAAGTAGGTTAAAGGCAAAAAGAGGTTTGGATGTGCAGAGGCAAATACTGTCTTTTAAAGAAAGTGTAGAAGAGATCAAGAGATCAGGAAAAGAAAAAAGGAAAGGATTTTAAAGGTAGATAAATGTTTGTTTGAAGGAGAATACCATACACTTGAGAGGAAGAGAGAAATGATTAAGACATAACAGAGATAAAATTCTTAACAAGTTAAAGTCTTTAATCCTCTATGTATAGAAGGCCACTGAACATTACCTTCAGTTATCTTCTGAGCTACGTTTTTCTTCTTCCCATTCTTATCATCAATGGTGAAGAGATGATAGGACTAAGAAAACTCTGTTTTACTTCAGTTGGCCCCAGCAAATGCACCCACTCTGTGGCTTCCGTATGATAAGTGGTATAAAATGTTTTGCTGGCAGCTCTAATGCCCTACTCAAACTCCCATTCCTAAGATAGTCTAACTCTTCTATAGAACTACTTTTAGCCTGCTATGAATTTTTCTTATTCATATTTCTTTTGCATTTATTTATTTCTCTGTTGCTCAAAATCTATTTCATAAGTGTTCATTGTACCAATGAAATTATCATGTCTTTGATGGTTTTAAACATTTGTTTCCTAAGTGTTCATGATACGAATGCAATTATAACATCTTTGATGGTTTTAAACATTTGTAAACAAAAGCCAAAACAGGACCTGGTATGTACACCTAAGACATAAAACCCTTAAGGTAAGAAAACACAAATAAAAAGACATATTTCTAAATTGAGAATAAATAACAGAAACTACTTGCAAGAAAACAAAACAACTTGCTCACATTTAATGTTATATTAAAAAGTATTATACATATTATGTCACATGTAGTGTTATTATATGATATATCATTGGCTACATGTAGTATAATTTCAGAAAATAACAGACAAACCTTCAGGGCAATTAGCTAGGTGATCTTCTGTCCTTGAAGATATTCCACCAAATCACCTTCTGCCGTTTAGATGCTACTTTTCCTTCAGGGAAGAAACCATTGATTATCTCAGACTCCATATCGTCTTTCCATTGTCTTGCTAACATGTGAGTGACACCCTCAATTAAGAAAAGTCTAAAAGACAACCTACAATGTGGGGAAAAAAATTTTATCAGCTGCTCCTCAGACAAAGGACTATTATCTAGAATATATAAAGAACTAAAATCAATCAGCCCCCCCAAATATAAAGACCCAATTTGAAAATGGGCATCTGAAATGAATAGACATTTCTCAGACAAAGAAGTAAAAGCAGCAAGTAAATATATGAAAAAATGTTCCAGATCACTGGTCATTTGAGAGAAGCAGGTGAAAACAACACTGTGATTCCACCTCACTCCACAAAGAATGGCTGCTATCAAGAAATCACACAATAACAAATGTTGGTGGTGTTGTGGCGAGAAAGGATTCCTTTTCCATTGTTGGTGGGAGTGCAGACTGGTACAACCACTATGGAAATCAATATGGAGATACCTCAAAGAGCTTGGACTGGAGGTTCCATTTGACCTAGCCATCCCTCTGCTGGGTATCTTTCCAAAAGAATTAAAAGTGATATAGGTGCACCAATGTTTGTAGCGGCACAGTTTGTAATAGCTAAAACTTGGAAACAGCCCATTTGCCCATCAGTTGGAAACTGTATAAAGAAGATGTGGTTTTTCTGTAAAATGGAATACTACTCAGCCATAAAGAATGAGAAATTAGAGTCATTTGTAGAAAATGGATACATATTGAGGATATACTCTTAAGTGAAATAAGTCACACATGTGTAAATACTGAATAGTCTCTCTGGTGTGAAAAACTATAATTGTACACAAGATCTTAATGGAGTAATTAATAGTGTGAAATAGGAAGAAAAGGTCTAAAGGTGTAGGAAAAGTGGGAAGGGTAGGGGAAAGGGAACAAGGGAAAAGGAAAAAATATATGAAAAAATGGAAATAAAGCATTTGTAAATGGGGAGGTGGGAGGGGTGAAGGGAGGGCAGGGACAAGGGGAAAAAATGAGAACCAAGACCTGTCATGTGAAGGTACAGGATCCCAGTAATGAATGTAAACTGTACCGTATACCTAGATTGTACCAATAAACTCAATAAAAAGAAAAGCAAAGTACAATTTGAATGCTAGAAGTAGTTACTCTATTGAAGTACATAATATAAAAATTTTAAGAAAAATGAACTGTACTTTTTAAAAAATGGTACAGTCACAATCTATAGAAAAATATTTGATCCTTAAGTTTGTATCATCCAGGAAGGAAACTCTGTTAGAAGCTAGGGAGTCATTTCTGATGCTGAACTGTTACTGAGGACCTCAGTTATTCATGCGAGGTCCCTAGTGGTACAAAGCTTCTTTGCACACCAGCAAAGGTTTTCAGACTTACTGGAAAACCTTTAACATTGACTTTATTAAACACAGGTTACTTAATTAAATTGAATTAATACATTTAATTAAATCGCATTATTCCATGCTTGCACACTATGGTAATTTTATAACCAAAAGGGAAAGTTTTAAAAACAAAGATCGCTAAATGTATAAGTAATGCAAGTAAACTACTGACCCTTTTCCCCTTGGCGGCAGTTTGGCTCCATTTCTAAAATTTACAATCCTCCAGACTAAGCTAAAATTCTTGTGCCTCAAGTTTGCCTTCATAGATTAAGTTCTTATAGTACTGCATAAAAGTGGATAACTCAGAAAAAGTATAAAATTTTTGTCACTCATAAACTTTTCTTCCTTTCTTAGGTCATATTGGAATTTGAACTTTAGGTTCATCTGGATTATCCTTTCTGAAAATTTGACTTTTTCCATATGTATTTTTGTACTATTCAGCACAAAAAAGCAAAGTGCCTTTTATGAAAATATCTAAAAAATCTAATTTCTGATTTCTTTCTGAATGTAGCTCTGCCAAGATTTAAACACATGCACACAAACACACACACTCATACTCTCAGGGAGCAAGGGAGGGAAGGAGCGAGAGAGAAAGAGTCCTGTAAACGTTAAATTGGGAATATTTACTTTAGAAAGAAAATGGACAAAAAAGAGAAAAGTAAATCTTCGAAAAAGTGCTTCCATGGTATATCTTGTTTTAAGGACTAAAACAGTTCTGATTGGCAAATAGTTCTGTTAGGATGGTCAATGGCCCACCCTCTAAATACAGTATATAATGTAATTTATCAACAAATAGAGTCAGAGGATGTCCCTTTAAAGAAGACATGGAGACTCATCTCCATTGAAGTAGCAAGCTCTGCACTGTGCCATAATTATCCTTCAAGACAACTATCAAGCAATATCTGTTGCAAAAATATTCTGCTCCTCAAGTATAACTTGACTATCTGGGATCTAAAGAGGTTTCCATCCATGCTTGACAATAAAATCCCCAAAGACATCCTCTTACTCTTTTTTATGAAGTAATGAAAGTATGTGTAATAATATATTTCACCATGTTCTGGTGTCCTTCTGTTCCTCAGATATGACACCATGTCTTTTCTTTCATGGAGCACATTTCATAATAGACATATTAAGGAAAAGGATTGAAACAAGAGTATTTTGAGCAGCAAGTTTTATTAATATCCAAAACAGGCTCACCATTGTATGACAAGCTTTTTCTCACTATTTCCTTTTGCTCAACCCTCTTTCATCTTTCAAGTAAGACTCTTTTATTGAATTTTTACTTCTGAGGGCACTCTAAAGAAAACAATTTTACTCTCTCATCATTTATTGCCCTACAGACTATACAGACACTACATAAACATAAATTTAAATGTGATCACTTCACTTTTGTTTTTCTGATGAATATCTGTGATACATTTGAAAACCTACTGTGTAGTATCCGAAGGATAGGCGGGCAGGCTGAGGATGACTTTTGATTTCCAAGGTTTCAACCCACGGTTAGTTGGCCTTTTGCTCCGGGCCTGTGGTATGTGATAGCACATCATGTCTAGGAGCTGGTGACAGAGCAACTTCCTTAACTTCTGGTGGTTGTGAAGCAAAGACACAGAGAGAGGAAGCAGCCAGGGTCTCAATTTCATAAGCACACTCCCATGACCAGAGTCCTTCGCACTCGGCCTACTTTGTAGTATTCAACACACCTCCCAGTAGCCCAACAGGCTGGGGACCTGTGGCCAGCAAAAAATATATAATTGTTATTTTGTAATAGGAAGAAAATGTCTAAAGTTATTGGGCAAATGAGAGGGGTAGGGGAAAGGTAAAAAGGGAAGCAAAAATATAGAAAAGGAAAATAATGGAAACGATGTTTTTGCAAACAGGGAAGGATGGAGGGGGAAGGGAGGCTAGGGGAATTGGGAAAAATAAGAACCAAATATGTCATGTAAGTTACACGATTCCAATGATGAATGTAACTGTACTGCATATCTAAAATGTACCAATATTCAGTTCATCACAAAAATAAATAAAATAAAACCTCAATGTGGCAATTTCATATTTTCCAAACTTTCAGTAAATGTAGAGGTACACAGTCAACTGCATAGGAAAACAAAGTAACAAACAAAAACTGATGTTTAAGAGATTTAGTTTCCCTGGCTTCATCCCCATGAAAATGTTGTATGGTAATTAATCTAGCCAAGCTTTCCATTAGCTTTTATGAAGTTATCAAATAAAACATTTTTTTCCTCAAGTTTGAATTGCCGTGCATATGTTTGCTAATTTAAACAAGGGTGGCAAATGTTCAAAACCATAGACTTTTTGCCATTACTTTTATATAACAGATACACTGAGCCTTCCTACAAAATCTCCTTTCCCTACTTCTGCAACAAGCATCAATTGTAGGAAATGTTTTCTAAAGAATGTTAATATGATGTTTTTTAGACACTGTGAACACATAAAATGAAAGCCCTTTTAATTATTTTTACCCTCAATGCTCAAACACAATAAAAATTTAGTAGCTGAGGGAATCAAGCAACAGAACAATGATTACTTGAAGACAACATCAACTTTTATTTGTTTATTCCGAAATCATCTGTGTTGGGCAAAATACTCAATAGCATAATGCATCCAGCAGAAGCTCATAAAAAAATCAAGTGCATTGGGGATTGTTGGCTTCATTAATAAGAAACAGTTATACATTTGTTTTGTGGCTACCTTTCCAACACTTACCTTACCCACAGATATGTATGTTAAGTTACTTAAGCAACAAGGATTTACAAACACTTGAAGGAACTCAATATGCTACTCATTAGATTTATAGTAAACTGATGGTGATGATTTTTATGCATTTTCCAGCATTCTTTAAAATCAAGGCCTTCTAATATTTTGTTTTCCAATGAGAGATGAATTTATAGTCTACAACTGTTGTCACCCTTATAATAAGAAATCACATATTCAGTCAAATATATTAAATGAATCAGTGTGAAGTAATGAATGAGAAAATTGATAAATTATTTATTTGATATATTGACAAGAAGATTTCATATTATTTATCTTATTAAAATGAGATTTCTCTCTCAAAGGTGATTAATTTTCCATGCTGTTTGCAGGTAAGTAGATCTTTAAAAACCATGATTAAAAAAACAAAACAAAACTGTTTCTCTAAGTTTCCTTGTGCTGAGAATATAAATAGCTACCACCAGCTAGGAGCCAATGATGATTCAAAATCTCCAGCCCTGTGGGTTAAACCTTGACTTAAATTCACTTGTGGGTAATCTTAGTTTTGTTCTATCCCTTCCAAAAATTGAAGTGATTTTGGAATGAAATGTTGGAATGGGAATAGACTAGCTCTTTTCTGAATTTAACCAAATTGTAAATAGGCTCATTTTCTTTTTGTTTCATTTTTATGTATTTATCGTGTACTTTTTGTTGCAGGCAGGCAGAAGAACCCTAAAGCTAGAGAGTTAATGTTCGAATCCAGACCAGAACATGCCCCAGCCAATAAAGTATTTTTTAAAATTTTTGCTTCATAGTAACATGCTTATAAAAAGTTATCCTTATTTGTTTTATCAATCTCTTTATTACCTTACTGTTTATCAGTTTTTCCCCACTATATCACTGATAGTTCTTGTGATAAGATTGTCTATTATTGCTTGAATGTAATCTCCACAGAAAAATTTCTGTTCTTTTGATTTCTATAGAGCATTAATCCCATTACTAATATTTTTCTTACAATAATATCTGCTGCTACTGCTTTATGTGATCTAATTTTTAAAAGATTAGCCTCATTAATGTTTTTTCCTTTTTTGTTAGTATATATTTACTATGCATGATAAATATATTGAGAAATTGGTTCATATGCATGTCTTATCTTCATCCTTTTTATTTCCCCTCTGCCCTTGACATTCTCCTTATATTTATGTCTTTTTCACTTATTTTCTTCATTTAGTTTTTATTTTTTCATTTATTTTCTTATCATTTATTTACTCATTAAATCAATAAATCAACTTTATTCTATATTGGATTACCTGTGATCCCCATCAAAATGAAACAAAAAATAAATAAATCAGAATGATGGTTCAGAAACCTGAATAAAAATAATAGCTCAAATAATTCTGATGCTTATGTATTTTGGACTATATTGCTTTAACTGTTATAGTTGTTCAGTATGTCACTTCTCTGATTTCATTTAGTTGTATTGTCTTGTATCCATTTGCTCCCAAATACTTACCACATTTTGTGCTTGTTGATTGTATTGCATCCAGACAAGATCTTTCTTCTAAATATTTAACTCCTAACAAAAGAATTATATTTATAGACTATTTGTCCTTTTGTTGGACTTAACTTTATTATTTGCATCATCATTTCCTGAGAAACTGGAGCCAAATCTCCTGAGGCGGCCCAAGCAGTTTTGTTCTGTTCCTTACTACCACACTTCATCTGTATTTGATGCCCCTCATCAATTGCCTCCCATTTTATAAAGTTTATTCTCAGAGAAAGATGGATAGGTCAAACAAAAATAATAAAGGTGCAATGTACTGTCTGAACATTGGCTTAAAGCCTTGAATTTCTTTTTTATGTGAAAGACCCAGTCTGTGGCAAAATGTCTAATTCATTCAACTCTGAGTTTTATGTTTTCCATCCCCAAGCTATGTCAGTATATTACTTAACATACATTATTAAAATAAGGCATATATCTCCATATTTGTTATTTCCTTAGCATAACGTCTAGGAAAATTTTACCTTCTTTGGAGTAAAAGGAAAAAGAGGATATCTATAGCATATTATTTTATTAAAAAGAAGTTTCTTAAGATAATTAATTTTTATTTATGATAAGAATTATTGTGAAAAGAAATGCTTTCTTTGCATATGAACTTAAAAGTATTTTCTGGAATTTACCTAATATATATTCTGTTCTAATATTTTGATTCTGATAATAAAATTTATCATGAAATTTAAAGAAAATATATAAATTATTTCTGTATTATTTAGAGAATCTATTAGATGATTGAGTACATTAAAACTTAAATTTGCAAATACATTTTCAAATATCAAATCTTTCCACATCTAAAACCTAATGTAATGAAGCTGTAAAAGTCAATGCAGATATAACCACATATTTCATATGCATTTTTCTTTCATTGTTCTCACAAATTTCTTTCTACTTTTTTCTGATGTATTAATAATTTCTAGGGCTAGGGATTTAGCTCAGCGGTTTGGTGGCCTGCCTTGCAAGTGCAAAGACCCGAGTTCAATGCCCGGTACCAAAAAAAAAAAAAAAAAAAAAAAAT
>NW_022900928.1:48110857-48134957 GCF_012274545.1 Fukomys damarensis
ACCCAGTTTAACACCCGAAAAAAAAAAAAAAAAAAAAAAAAAAATGTACAAGTTAAACAATGCTTTACAATAATGATTCCTGAGACTATATACTTTCCAAAAACGTCTTTAAAATAAATTTTCTCCATCTAAAAAGACAAAATCATGGACAAGAGAATGTATTTCTTATATGCAACTCCTTATGTTATGCCTTGATCAATTATGTAATTTATGAAGTTGTTTTCAATGCTTATCCGAAATACCTTATGCAATGTCTTAGTGCCGGGAGCAGTAGAATGACAGTGAGATCATTTCAGCATAAACGGAATGGCTGCCGTGCCATTTGCAGCACATGCCAGAGACGAATGCAGGACTGACTAGGTGCCATCTTTTTGGGTACTGAGACTATGTTCAATTACCTGCTGATAAGAATTTATTCCTTATATTTTTTAAAAAATTGCCAATATTAGTTATTTTATTAACAATATTTACTTATCTGAAATGAATTTTGTTTGAAGATGAAATAGAAATAAATAGTGCTGTGTGTTTTAATGAATACATTTTAAGGCATCATATTTTCTTAAAAAAAAAGCATTTTAGGTGAGTATCTAACTGTCCACAAATATTAAATTAGGTCATTTCAACCTGCATTTTCTGTATATTATCCTATCCGTGAACACTTTTACTTTCATGATTATGAAATTTGCATTTGTTTTTGTTACTGACATGTTAGCAAACACTAAAGCAGTCTTTTTGCCTAATGGAGTTTACAGTTTAATCCATGTGTGTTTATGTGTATAACATTATTAGTTTCTTTCATTTTTTTTTTCTCAGTACTGAGAATTGAACCTAAGACTACACTACCACTGAGCTATACAAGCTTCTCAGGAGGATCTGGCTACTGATCTAACAGGTCAAACTTGCTATCCTGCAGGCTTAGCTGTCTTACATGCTGGCATTACAGGTGTGTATCACCACCCTGGCAAACACTGGCTTCTGACACTTTTTTATTTTGAGAATCTGAAATTGAGATTTTTAGATACATTCTTCAGATCTCATGAAATGTGTGTGTATGTGATTATGTGATTTTATTCAGATGAAAGATATTTAAATAAACAGTATATTTTCCTAATGACAAAATAAAGCTATCAGATTTATATACCAGCATTCACCATTGTGTATAAAATAGCAAGATCACCAACCAAACCAAATGTTTGGCACATCAAGTAATACCCAGGAATTTGAAACTAGAAAAAAGAGGAAGAATTAACCCATACTATGGCACATAGTACATGTTATAGATATATTGAATTTTTGAAATGTGCAAAGTAGCCATGTCTTAGGTATGACACATCATACTAGAGTAAAAATAATCAATTAAAATTGGCAGGCCATTAAAATACATCTTCTTACAATATTGTTGAAATATTTTCATTATAAAAAATCACCACTTGTAAGTATTACTAATGTTGTCAACTTCTTTTATTATTATAGAACTTTAATGTTTTATTTGTTGAGAAAAAATATTATTATGTTAATGTAAATTACATAAAATCAGTCATCAGGTCATTTACTTCATTTCCCTGGTTTCTTTCAGGAATTACTTTACCTAATAACGTTTATAAGATGAATTTTCACCAAATGTAGCATTTACACATAATGTGATTATAGATTAAAATTACGATATGCATACAGAATCTGTTATGTTATGTACTTACTGAAAACAGATCAGTAAATATCCATCAAAGGTTATTTTAATTTGAGGATAAAACCTTTTATATAAGCATATAAAATTTTTCTATAAGTAGAATCAAATCTAAACATCTATTTCATAAATTGTTTTCAAAGTGCACTTGTAATATCTAGAATGTATAAAGAATTCAGAAAAAATAGATTTGCACTATAAAAGACTCAAAAAAATGATTAATAACCAGTCATGCCTACCTGAGGCTTCCTTCATTTAAAAAGAAATGACTAGGAGTTTGTGGTTTGGTGAATGCTTCTTCCTTTTAGCCAAGAGGGTGATGCTCCCCTGCCCCCCTGCGATGGACATTCTTGTTCACAGAACATTTCTCAACCTTACACTATGTATTTTTTCATCATATGATCTCTTTGAATGTTGTTCATTTGTATGTCTTATAATTAACTAGTAATAGAAAATGAAGTGTTCTCTTTAGTTCTATTAGCCATTTTAGTGAAGTATCATGTTTGAAAAGAGTGGTATTAGGATTCTTCCCTGTGCAGATCTCTGAGTATTCTAGGCATTCAGTGGCATTTGCAAGTGGCATCTGAAGTGGGGTCAGATTTGTGAGACTCAGAATTTTATTTTGGGGAAATGCAAGAAATATATGTTGTTAGAATTAGTGGAGTTGAGTTGTACTACCCTGTTGTTATGTGTGAAGTCAGAGAATTATTTGATTTTGGAAATGCACAACCTTGGTATAGGAAATGGTGATGGTAGAAATTGATCATAATAAAACACAATTCTCCAGTTTTAGATCTGGATCAGCAAATGTAGCATCACTCAAAATTATAAAATTGCAATGATGCTCAGAGAAGAATCATTTACCAATGTGACCACAAAGGAACTTCAAACAGAGAAATCATAATTACCCAATACAATAAATAAAAGGTATATTTTGACTATAACAATCCTGGCAGAGATCAAAAGTAGAAAGTGAGAAACTGGCTACCTTCTTAAGCCCTAAATTGTGCTTTATCTCCTTTCACAGAAATAAAGGCCCTATTTATTTTTTTTAACATCTCAAGGGAATGAAGGAAGTAAAAGGGTTGGAACTATAAGACACATTATACCAAGAAGTAAATGTACCCTTTGGAGAGGCCATCAGATTTTACAAGTATATTTTCTCGCTTTACCACTTCTCCGTGCATATACTACCTTTATGTAAGCATTAGAAAGAAGTAATACTAAAATATATGTCCTTAAATAAAACTCATAGATGATATGGTCCATCCATTCTCCTTAAGCCAACTTATAGTTAGGGAGGCCACATCTTCATCAAGAGGGAGAAAAAAACATAAGTAAGATCTCTACTCACTATTACTATCCAGAGCTTTTCTACTTAAGATCCTCTGCTACAGTTTATCTTCTAACTGATTCTATATATTTTATTGGAAGTTTTTGAGAATTTCAGTAAAAAAATCTATTTGTTGATAGTGATAAAATTAGAATAAATGCAGCAAATACTATCACCTCCAAATGGGATTAAATATATTAAAAGCCAAAAGAAATCTTATTGAGTTTCTCATATTTTTTTCCTCTCCCTTATGGAAATAAAGTGTTTGTAAATGGGGAGGGGAGGGGGAGCTGAAGGGAGGCCAGGGACAAGGGGGAAAAATGAGAATCAAGACCTATTACGTAAAGGTACAGAATCCCAATGATGAATGTAACTGTATTGTATACCTAGATTGTACCAATAAACTCAATAAAAAGAAAAAAAAAAGAAATCTTATTGAGCTACACTGAAATCCATTGTTTTTGTTGTATACCAAAAGCATCCTTTAAAAAGAATGAAGTGTAGTTTTTGACAACAGTATAAATGACAAATATAATTTATAATTACAACAAAGAAAGATGATTATTTTAACCAAACAAATCTTGTACTTTATAATGGTCTGTGGGACAATATTATGAGGTCTAAAATTAATGTAGTTGAACTTTGAAAAGAGAGGTAAAAGTTAGGATCAGATATTTTAGAAATAATAATCCCTTTCCAGTGCAGCACATGTAGAAACTTATAAATTGCCGCTAAATCTCAATAAGTAAAATGCTGAGTGAGAAGGGGTCAGTGTGGGCTGGAAAAGATAAAAAATTCTTAGATCTAGGAGAGCAGTGAAGTCACAGTGCCTCAAAATTTCCTCCAAATTTGGAAAATATAGACAGGCAAATAATAAAAACTTAATAGAGTTGAAGCCAAGAAGCATAAATTTCCAAAGGAATTAGTCCAGGATAAGAAAATCTACAGCCTAGACAGTGAATATCAGGAAAAAAAAAATCCATTTATGCTATGGCAAGGAAAGGGCAAAAAGTACCTGCATTGAAATATAAGAGAATATTCTATTCTTCCTAACAAGGCCTACCCTGTGGAAAATCTATTGTACTAGTGTTTAACCCAATCAGATTTTATCAGAGCCCAAACCACTGAAGGCTAGGGAATACCCAGCTCCAGGTTTCCTATAGTCATAAAGTTCTCCCTACAGTGGGATGAAGACATATGAAGAAAACAGTGAAGTTCACAGTCCAGGAACACAGGCTCGTCAAAAAACTGACAATTACAGAGCTGAAGAACTTGTCCCCACAATGTACTACTACATCATTACATTAATAACGATCTGTTGCATTACTTTTTCCCTAATACACTATGTAGAGCTGTGAGGAACCAAGGTATATGCCAAAGTGCATTTTATGCTGCACTTTATGAGTACCCTATAGAGAGAGAAAAAAAAAAGTTTACTTAACTCACAGTTCTTAAGGGTTTAAAAGTATGATACCAGCACTGGATTGATGATAGGTCACAATGTATGGAGCATGTGTGAGAAGGAGGAATTATCTCATGATACAAAAATCAAGAATTCAGGCTGGGACCAAGCCCATTATTTTTACAACAGCCCATCCTCATGGGAGCCAGTTTACTCCTACCAAACACAACCCTCTACATAGCATCAGTGTAAGTGGCATAAGGGTGCTGTTTCCATGAGGTCTTTACATTCCACCAGGCCCCAAATTTTAAAGTTTTCACCACCTCAACACTGCCACACTGAGGACCAAACTTCTATAAACCTTTGTAGGTGAAGGTTGAAACAAAATATAGAAAGATCTTCCTTGTTCTTAGCAGAGGAGCATAGCCTCATTGTAAGGATTAGGTATTGGGATGCCTGTGACAGAGCATTCTAACATGAAGAGAAACCCTTTGTGAGCCTGGCCATCTCCAAGGACAGTCTCTTTCTTAGGTATTTAGGAGACACAGATGTTTGTTCCTCTGGGCTCTTAACCAGTTCTCAAGCCATAAACCCCCTGCCTCTGGTCAAGCATACAGTTGGGACATTGCCACTCTTGTGTCAGCTGCTATTTAAGGGGCTTAACTAATAGGAGGATTTTGAAGTATCATCTGCAGAGAGGACACTGTGCTAGGATCCTCCCCAGTCAGAACTCTGAAAGCCATGTAACAGGACTCCCTGGCATAACTGGAATTTCAGGTATTGAAGCTGTTTTGATCTGATGATGTAGCTTTCTTTTTGTGCTTTCTCTTTCTTCTGTATAATAATGTATGTGTCAATTAACAGTTTAATAAACTTCATTTTTTTTTTGCTTTTACTTTGGTGTTAAAGGCTATTGTTGTTCAAGAATCCAGACCTCTACCTTAAGCAGCTCTGAGATTCGTTTCTCTAAGACTATAACAGGATACACACACAGACCGTATCAACAGAATAGCAGTATACTCAAAGACAAACACACAGTTAAAGAGGTAACACAAGTGTTGAAACCAAAGTCTGAAAATAAGACATGGCAAGGATATTAAACTTATTTGACTAAAAAAGGTCTAAAGGTGTAGCAGAAGTAGGAGGAGTAGGGGAGAGGTAAGAAGATAAAAGAAAAAAAAAAGAGAAAAGGAAAAAAATGGAAACAAAGGCTTTGTAAATAGGGAAGGGTGGTGGGGGTGAAAGGAGGCCAGGGGAATGGGGGAAAAAATAAGAACCAAGATACACCGTGTAAAAGTACAAGATCCCAAAGATGAATGTAACTATATTGTACACCTAAAATGTACCAAAAAAGAAAAATAAATAAATAAAAATTTTATTTGACTAGGACTTTAAACAAAACTGTGATTAATATGCTGATAGTTTTAGTTGAAAATGTAGGCAAAATGAAAACAAAGCAACAGAAAAACAGATGCAACATGTAAAAAGAATGTCAGAAAATGTAAAAGAATCAGAGAAATCCTAAGTATCAAAATAACTGTAACCAAAAAGAATTCCCAATATGAGAGTAGAAACATCCAAAATTAAAAAGCAACTAGAAGATTAAAAGTAAACAGAGAACAGAGAAAAGAATATTGAGAGCTATAAGACTACTACAAAAAGGAAAATTATTCAAGCAATGGGAATACAGAAACAAAAAAGGAAGAAAGAAAGGAAAAGAAGCAAATTTGAAGCAATAATGACTGAGGATTTTCCAAATCTAATGCCAAACATAAAAGTACAGATCCAGGAAACCCAGGAAACACAAAGCCAACATAAATGCCTATCAATGTGTAAACAAAATAAAATATAAAGCAACAACAGCAAAATTACATATATGTACCTCATATTCAAACTTCAAAATATCAAAAAACAAGAAGGAAATCTTTGAAAGCAGCTGGTGTATGAAGAGAAAACAATGTGGAGAAGAGAGATTTCTCAATGACTATGAAAGTGAAGAAGAGAGTGCAGTGAAATTTCTAAATTGTTAAAAGACAAAAATGACTAGCAGAAAATTCTGTACCTTGTAAAAGCATTCTCCAAAGTAAAGAAGGTATGTACACATTTTTCAGTACAGCATTCCCATCCCATAGGGTAGCTGGCTGGGTTTTATCTTATGTTAAGGTAGAGGATATCTGCTATTACCCAGCAAAGCAGTGGCTCATAGGAGTCCCTGGATGTGAACTTTATTCATTTTTTAAACAAATTCATTGAGACCTAGCTGACATAAAATTTGTAGGAAATTATATATATTCAGGAATTTTATATCAAAGATGCATTAAACTGGCATTATTTATCATTCAATCAACAACAATATTATACAAAATAAAACAAAATGTTAATAAATATTGGATAATTTAAAAATATGGAAGAGAAATTAAAAGCTCTTTATAAGTGAATTAAACCAAAGGGAATGTGCTGATAGTAGCATGTCTTAAAATAAATTCATTTTAAAAGAGATTCATCATAAAGAAAATAGTATATAGGCTATCGGTAGCCTTTTAGAATGTCTGAAATCCAAAAAACACTGGCCATATTAAATGATGATGAGATAGAGCACCAAAATTCACTCATTTGTGGTAAAAATGGAAAATGTTGCAGTCATTTTGGAAAACAGCTTGGCAGTTTCTCACAAAGGTAAATTAAATAAACAACTATACATTCTTTTACAAAGGAGATGAGTGATATTAAGTGAACACTATGATCACACAATATCTTGTACATAAATTGATTGTAGCAACTCATTTCTAGTTGAAAAATTGGGATTCAGTTTTCTTTAGGGAGTGATGGCATAAATTAAATGTTATAATTGAAAAACAAGTATAAATTATTTCTAAGACCAATTAACTACAAAGCTATGAAAAGACATAGAGAAAATTTAATTGTATATTAATAACTTGAAGAAGATAATCTGGAAATAACATAAACTGTATTACTATGTGTAAACCTGAAATCCATAGAGCTTTTAGGCTACATACTAATTTGAAAAATTTCAGCAGATAGATGATCATAAGAATGGATAAAATAAAGTAAGGATGATTTCTAAACATTTTATATATCATGGATTTTTTTAAAGAAGCTAATATAGTTTTGAAACTTTCATAATTCAGATAAAGCTTACCTATAATTTTTGAGAATTAAAAATATTATAAAAATAATTTATAAATTCCAGAGATATTTTGAGGAAAATTACGTGTAGTAGGCAATAGTTTCAAGAAAGGTATGTCTGAAACAAAAATCCTTAATAATACATAGTTTGCCAGTTTCAGAGTCAATGAAAATCATCAACTATTGTATTTGTTATAGTAAGAATTACTGGCTTAATTACAATTAAAATGCATTAAAGATTAAGATTTTGGCAGGTGATGTTTCTGAAATTACTAATTAAGTTTATAACAGTCTTGGGAATTTTTGCTGCTTTTTCTTTAAATAAATTTTATTATATTTTTAAAATTGCTAATCAACTGCAATATAATTTAGAACATGAAGTGATTTTGATTTATGCGTTTCCTACTTTGGAGTATCTTGATTGCTCATGAATGAAGTAAACATTAATTCATGTTGACATTTTAGTTACAAAATAAATCACACTCACCATTTCTGGTTCAAACATCAGTGAGAGAACTGCACACCATGCATTTTTCATGTACTATTTAGTCAATAATAACATTTCTTCCTTGATCTCTAACTTACTACATAATCTTGCTTGAAAAACAAATCCAATAGAACAAATCCAATGGAACAAATTCACAAAATATAACATATAGCATTCAATTCAAGAAACATATTAAACTATAATTGTCAGAGTAGTATTAAACTGACCCTGTCGGATTTTAGAGTCTCATTAAAAATTTCTGAACGTTTCCATAAAACATTTACAAAATAATCTATTTGGACTCTCGTTTAAAAACAAAATTCAATAAATTCCTGGAGGTTTGTTGAGATCAATTTCCTGCTCATCAATTACATGCTAAACATTTTACCAGACTCTGGGTAGGGACTGGTATATTTTTTTTTTTCTGAGAAAATGCTAGATAGTAATATTTTGTTCTTTTCAGTTTATAAATCTCTCCTGTAACTGCCAAGTCCACCATTTTCCTGAAAGAGTAATCATGAGCTATGTAAAAACAACTGAGTTGATTTTATAAAAGTAACTGGATACCGACTAGTTGGCCTATGGGACCATATCTAGAATATAAGATGGACTAGGCAGAATTAGTATCCTCAAGAGAATTACATTATTTTAGATGATAATACTTGGAAAGTTACATGTATACAAAAATAGAGGTAATAGGCAATTGACTATTACTGTAAAAACAGAAAAGCCTGAGATCATTTTTCAATTAATAAACTGGATTCATGGTTGTGAAACTTGTGCAAACATTGAGGGTTCCATGCTCAAGATTATGTGTTTGATTTAATAGTTTACCACAATTTGGAATTTGAACTTGTGTTTTTCCACTGGGGATGTAGACCATATGCAGGAGCAGAGAAGATATCTACAGTGTGCTTTCCTGCCATTCCCTGCTTCTTCATTTGTATATAACGTCCAGCATATAACACGGGCACAGAACCCCAGGGATTTCATAATGTGAGGGAGTTCGAGAAGCCTCAACAGAATACAAATAAGTATTAAGTACAGTATCAAAGAACTTTGATAATCTAAGTGGCCCTACTTGCTCTCTGAAGGGTAACTTTCTCTGACTGAAGAAAGAATGAAATATTCTAAGAAAAACAAAGAACTAGTAACTCACTCATATTCTTATTTACATTATTAGTCAACCACTTATACTTAAGATGATAACAGAGAAGGAAAATGAATGATAAAGAAGTGCATTGCTCAATTGTTCCCTTTTGTCTGCTTTGCTTTTGTCTGGAGAATGATCCTTTTCTGCTTTGTTTGGCTTTGTTTCCATTTATTGGAGAAGCAAGTTTCTATGACTACCTCACTGATCTCTTCCTGGCATCTTCCTTCACTGCTCCATCCTCTTGTGCATCTTTTGGCTACAAAAATTAGAATAAGGCCAGTTAAGAAAGATTAAATTGTGTAGTTACTACTTGGAAACAGAAAGAGTCTTATATATTTATTTATTTCAGACACTAAATTTGAAAATGATGAGAGTCCAACTTTGGTAGGAATGGTTGTTACTTGAATACATTTTTTTAAACCTGACTCATTCAACCTAATGACAGACATTTTCTGAAGCAAAGATAAATCCGTCAAAAAAAAACACACACACAAAAAAACAGTTTTCATCTCCATTTATGTCATCTTTGGTAAGGATAAGTTGTCTAAACATTGAAGCATAGCATTCACAAGCTTGAATCTTTTTTTTATCCACATACCATTAATGTAATGAATAGAAAGTAAGGTGAATTGTTAATTCATTTTGTATTTATCATGCCTTTGTGATCATCTTAAGCATTCTTTCTTGTATTTACATGGAAAGCTTGCCAAAGTTTTTTTTTTTTTTAAGTTGGAAAGCTTGTGTGGAGAAAAGTAAAGTTTTAAAGTATAAATCAAAAATAGTGATAAAACAAGCCAGTATGATTTTCAACTGAGAGTTTATTATGAGTGCTTTATGGGCAGCCAACTTTGTAGATTAAAGTAGTGAAGTTGGCCTATGTTGGGATATTGAGCTTTCTTTTCCAAAATGTATGTTTATTCCTAATATATATTAGCTACAGTTGTTCATTTAAAAAAATAGGTTTCCTCTGAAAGGATTATGAAAAAATTCTTTGAAATTAAAGAAACCACACAAGATAACCTACACAAGTAAAATGAGACTAATCATAAGGCTTGAAAAGACAACCTAGGCAGAGGCACTAATGTGCAATAACCTGGTCTGCATGTAGAAGGCTGATCTTGCAAGCCAAAATGAGTCAGTACAACTTGTAACCTCAGTACCCACTGCCCCAAAATTTTATATTCAATTTTGTAATTTTGAAAGAGAGAAGCTCTCATAAGTATTTCGTCGTGTCATGGTGCTCAGACTTCCATTCTTAGACATGAAACAGATTTTCTTTATGGAATAATGTTAGTATATTATGTGGCACAAATTAGATTTGAACCTTTAGAGCAGCTATAGTCAGGAAAGGCAGAACAAAATCCCTAAAGTCTTAGGATTTCAAGTGGATCTTGTCATTTTACAAAATAGGTAAAAGAAGTAATGAAAATATACAGAAGTGAATGAATTTATGATATGTGCCAGGAACTCATATCCTTTCACTTCTTGCTTATCAGTTACTAATAATGAAAACACTTAGGACTTGTGGTATTCTTAAGTGACAGAGTGCTTGCCTAGCACATGTGAGGCCCTGGGTTCCAACCCCAGTACACCCATGCTGCAACATAAATAAAATAAAACACCTAACATGTATGACTTATTTTCTATCTTTGGGCAGATAGCATCAGTTTATGACTGCGTATTAACATGATGCTGAGAAGAATGCTCTGATTCTCAAAGGGATACATTACATGGCACATTAAATTGTAACCAAGATGTTGAAATGGATTTTTAACGACCAGAATTTTCTTTTAAAGGTAAGCTGCTTCTCCAAGTTTCCTCCTACTGACAGTATAAATTGTAACTCTACTCCCCTAACCGCCAGCCATGATGCCAAGGGTGATTCAATACTTCTCACCCTCTGGGCCAACTCTTGGCTAAATCTACATATGGATGTTTTCTGGGTTTTATTTTATACTTTCTAGAAATTGGAGTGCTTCTGTGAGTTCTAAGTGAGATGAAGTAGCTACCTTTCCAATTTGATCAAACTTTAAATGAAATCATTTTTCCACTTCCATATGCTTTTAGCATACTTTTGGTTGTGAGATGTACATTACTGAGTGAATCTAGTAACCAATATACCCAGGCCCTGGATTTGGGCCTGACTGAGTCTTGGGTGTAAAAGAACTGTAATTTATAAGATCTATATCTCTTTTAGTTACTATCTAATCTAATTCTCATAATATTTAAAATGTGCACTCTTATTGTGAAGATTCAAGCATCATATGCCCAAATCCAACACATTGGAGTACAGATGGTAAAATATAGTATTTTTTTTCTGTGTTGAGGATTGAATCAATGAATTATATCCTCAGCCTTTTTACTTTATTTAGAGACAGAGTCTTGCTAAGATGTTCTGGCTCACATGGACTTGTGATCATCCTGCCTCAGCCTTCAAGTATGTGGAACACAGAAGTAAGCCATGGCCCATTATTTCAAAGATAGATTTGAATCAAATGAGGAAGCACTATAATCCAAGCTCCCCTTTATTTATGTATTTTTTGGACCTTTAGAACATTAGAACATAATTTTTTGTATGTTGAAGAGTAAAATATAAAAATATATTTCTTAGCCATAGGGCTGACATAACATAGTGAGTGACATAACAGCACAAACTTGTATACTCACAATTCTGGATATGAGAAGCCTGAGATCATGGTTTTGGCATTGTTAATTTTATCTAAGATCTCTTTTTGACTTGCCGGTAGCTGTCTTCTCAGTGTCTTCACAAAATACCACTATATATTGTTTTGCTGTGTCCTAATTTAGACTTCTTATCAAGATCCTCCTTATATTGGTTTGGAATTCATACTAATGATCCCATTGCTACAGTAGCATTAAAAATGAATAAAGTATTCTGTATTTACCGATGTCTTGCCATATTGATCATTCTTCATTCATTCCTTATTTATACCTGTTTTATTTGAGTGAAATTTCTCCTTGATCTTTCCTTCCCTTCCCTTATCTTCCCTTCCCTTTCAAGCCCTTCCTTTCCTTTCCCTTGTATTCCCTTCTTTCCCTTCCTCATTCTCTTTTCTTCCCTTTCTTTGAGTAGTACATTCGAGCTTGTAGCATGGTTATTATTGGCAACTTTCAGTCAGGTTTATTGTGAGACTCAAGAGTAAAAAAAAATCATTTGAAAAGTTTTTCATTTCATCAGAAAGGATGTGTCTGCAAAGCTGAAGAAAAGCTCAGCGAAGTTGATGATAAAATTAGCATTTAAAAGAAATCACATATGTACTTTGCATCAGGACAATAGGAAAGATGCCTTAAGGACATTTGAGAAATAAGGAAGACCCTACCTTTCCCAGATTTCAAGATGCGAAAGAAAAGATTTTGCTTTGTGAAGAGAGCCCCAGCTCATCCAAGGCCAACTAGGAAAGTGTTTCTCAGAGTTCACTCATCCAAGTACTCAGAGGCTGCTGTAGCCATGATTTAAGGAGGCCTGGCTACTGCTTGAGATGACAGTGGAGCTTGGACTTATCCATATGGGGCTATTTTTCAAGTGTGAAGAATGCAAGAGTGGTGTGATCAAGGATGTTTCTGTAAAGAAGAAGGAATGGGAGTCCAGGCAGTGTGCTCCTGAGAAGGCAGAGTACATGAAGCTGCAAGTTAAGCCAAAAGTGCAGTGGAAATCCCAGGAAGCTGGAAAGCCAGGAATGTGGAAAGTCTGAGGAAAGCCACAGGAAATGAGAAAAGCCAACCCAAAAATGAGACCATGATGGTTGTAATTATAGCAGTGAGGTTATCACTCCCTTTGGAGCTCATGCATTTGCACAACTTGCCCCAGGTGCTAGACATGGAGTTACAGGACTCAATGTTATCTCTGCTGGTTTTCAGTGTTTCTTTGCTTTCATTTCTTGCTGTCTGCCTATTTCTCCCTTCGGAACGGGAACATTTACCCTGTTTAATTGGGAGGAGGATAGGCGTTCACAACAACTAAGAGATACAATCTCAGAAAGACAAGTCTTTTGTTCTTCAGCAGTGTTGCAACTGTTAACATTTTGGCAAATGCTAGAGATGGACTAACGGTATTTTGCATAAAGAGATAGACACTAGCCTTTTGGAAACCAAGGGCATAATGCTATGGCTTAGATTTGGGGTGTCCCTCAAAGTCCTCATGCACTTGAGAGGGAATTGGATAATGGTGGTAGTATTCTTGAGAGTGGACGAGCTCATTGATAAGTTCATAGCTGACTTGCCCTTAGGAGGTGAGACCTGAGGTTATGACCTGGAAAGGTATACCTCCCTCCTCAATTCTTTCTCTCTACTTCCTGGCCACCTTGACATAACACAGCTTTCCTCCTCTATAACCCTGTGATTTCTGTCCTGGAGCCAGCCAAAATAAACCTCTCCTCTTTTCAGTTTTGATTTTCAAGTATTGTGTCCCAATGATGATAAAGTGACTAAGACAGAATGTGTGATCAAATTAACTATTTCAAGGATAATTAAAATTAATTAACTGGTATATTCAGCCTGTTGTCAATTCTTTTCTGCTTTCAGTCATTTGTGCATCATTTCCTTAGTAATTTGTATGGACCTAACACTAGTAGAGATGTAGAAAATTTAGAAATGAAACAGGCAAGAGCACAGTTATCTGGTATTCTACAAATTGTAGAGATGTTTTAAAATTTAACTGTAGTGGAAGGAAGAGTGCATTAACTGAAAACTGACCTCTAAAGTAAAAGAATCACTTCAACTTGAAAACAAAATCAATGGATATTTTATTTTTAACATGCCATTTCAGTTGAAACTCAATAAGATATATATGAGCCATACATTTTATATGCAGAAATAAGACTAATGAAGAACTGAGTGCAGCTTAGGACTTAAAGCAACGGTTTCCCTTACTAAAGTGATTCATATAAGAGAATGAGAGAAAAATTACATAATTTTAAACTATCAGTCCTCTGCATGAAGACCACACTATTGTTACGGGCATTCAATGTAATAATTTATATAAAACATAAGGTATATATAATCGGTGTTTAATAAAGGGTAGTTGCTAGACAATGTATTCATAAAATTGATAATACTTCTCAGGAAGACAATATCAGCTACAATATGAATTTAGTTCTTTCTCGTATGT
The DNA here is from genome assembly GCF_012274545.1 of Fukomys damarensis. NCBI lineage: Eukaryota > Metazoa > Chordata > Mammalia > Rodentia > Bathyergidae > Fukomys > Fukomys damarensis. The sequence goes on from NW_022900928.1 coordinate 48,125,192, forward strand.
GTTCAGCTTCTCCTCTTCCTCTTTTGAATGGGGAGGGAGGAGTTACTGGGAATCTAACCTAGCTCCTTCACTCTGATATACATCCCCAGAATTTTTATTTTTAATTTTTTTTAGCCAGGTCTTACTAAGTCACTAAATTGCTAAAATTGGCATCAAACTTGTGATTTTTCTGCCTCAGCCTCCCAGTGTATGCCACCACGCTTGGCTTTCTCTCTCTCCATTCCTCTCTTGTATTCACCACTTCTTGATTTTCAAAGCAGACTCAGACCTAATCATTTGTGATTCTCTCAATCGAATTATTATTTAAGAGTTATTTTTATGACCATGTTGAGTAGAACAGAACATTATATCTCTTATCAAATGTGTTTTTGAGTGGCAATGTTCATGCTGATATAGTTTGATAATACGTGACTTTTTTGATAATACATGTCTGTGCTGTGAAAAGAAAAGAAACATCATGTATTCATCATTTTTCTACCTAAATAAAAAGAGCAGTGTGTCACATCCATTTATTAACTAATCAATTAACTAGTGCTTTTTCTCTTCTGAATGCTTAAATTCTCTTTTCAGGAGATTTTGTTTGAAAAAAATTTCAGTTATGTTAGGAAGAAAAAGTTTTTATACTGTATTTGCAGCCTACTGAGGGAATGAATTAGGTAGAAAAGATTCATGAAACACTTTACATACATATAAAAATAGATACATTTTTAAATTTTGTCCTTGAATATTCTGGAGGACTTCAAGTGGAACAAAAGTTTACAAGAAAACCAATTTTTTCCTTCCTAAAATATATTTATGGCTGAGACTCAAAGTTAACATTTTACAAGTGTTCAATGCCAACATTTGTATAGCTTAAAGAATCATAATCTTAAAGATACAAATTCATTGCATCCTACCTTAGGTGTTTAGATATAATTTAACTTCAAGGGAGACCTGGAAAATTCATATTTAAAAGGCTGAGTATAATTTAATTCAGTAATTCTATATTATTTTATTTTATTGTTATGTTGTTTTTAACCTATAAAATGTGTCTATTACTTTTAACTACCAAGAAATTGAGCATTATTTAATTGTATTTTTAAAAACATTGATATATTTTGAGAATGTAATTGTAATTCATGAATAATTGGTAATATGTGCCGCTTATGTGAAAACTTGAGCAAAGTAATTTTGGTTAGAGATGAAATCAATAATTCATGAACATCTGCATACAGTGATAACTAAACTATTTACAGACATGAAAAGCCTGAAGTCAAGCCATAATAAGAAATTATGTTAATTATAAAACATTTTGTTAAACAAAAAAATTATTCCCCTTTCTTTATTTAAAATTTACTTTTAATATCTGATCTAAAAATTATTTTCCCCAAATAGTTAATATGTTGTGTGAAGTAAATATAGGTATATAGTGTAGAGAACAATAAGGTCAGTACAGTGGAACAAGAAGAAATAATTTAGGAGTAATTATATTCATGAAAGGATCACATACTGCATATGTATTTGAGCAGAATAACTAAAACAATGATTTTAAAAATTTAATAGTGATTTTAGTTCTTTGTGAGTATCAATTTAAAAGATGCAGCCTGGTATGATGTTTCTCCCCACTATTGAATGTCATTGTCCAAGCTTTACTTTAAGATACCATGTGATGGTAATATCTACGATGGAAGCATTAAGTGAAAAACTGTATCTAAAGTTTCTTGCACAATGCCTGGTAATACAGGAACTTATGATAGTGTCTGCTTAACATGACAGACAAATTTAAAAGGCAATCTTTGATGTGGAGTTTTTATGTAAATAAATGCTTATAATTTTTATTGGTAAATAACGTGTGAATGAAAAATGTGGCAAATAACACTTCTCAATTTTTTATTGTAGGTGATTTTAGTTAAATGTATTTTTAAAGTATAAGAGTAAGATTATATGGCTAACAAAAATTATAGAAATAGACATATGTACATATATATATATGTCTTACATTTAATTTTTTACTTTTTCACAATATTTTAAAATTTCACTATCTGAGAATTTTTTACTTAAAATGATATTAGACTTTTGTCAGCATTTTATTTTAACAAACAGATGGGTGGAAGTACATGTGAAAGATTATACACAGGAAGCACAATCCACTTGATAGAATGATTTCAGGATAATGGTGTTAAGCAAGGAACATTGGACTGTCTGCAGCTCTACTTCTGAAACTGACATATCCAGAGAGCTTTAAGCAGTGTTTCTTGTTCCACCTACTCCTGCCAGAGAAGAGAGATCCTGATGTTCTGCTCTCCTGGCTCGTTTCTCAAGGACATGGTACTAGAGAGAACTTACTTGGAATAGAATTAATCAGAACCATTTAAATTTTTACCCTTTTAGTACAGTTTTCTTAATCTATTTGTATCTAATACCTAGTTATAATAACAGAAGTTAAGAGAATATGACTAAGCATATTACCTGATTCTGAAACATAGGTAAAACTCTAAGGGTTCCCTTAAATGGATGATTGGAGGCTTCTGTGCCCATCAACAGCATTTTTGTAAGAGGAAAAAAAAATGCTTTCTGGAAAAAAATAAAACGAGTTAATTTTTAAATAAATATATAAATACAGTGCTATTCTAAGGTGGCTTTCCAGTGTTTTCTTACCTTTTGGTCTCCTACTTATTAGAAGAACTGAGAGAATAAGGAAACATTTCCACAATGTTTTTATGAATGGTTTCGTCCTGTTATTGTATATTTTGTTCTGACTTCATGGAGACACGCTGCCCAACTGCACGATCTCATGTGAGAATATAGTATGTGGAAACAATGCAGTCATCATTTTTGGTGAATTTGCGCACACGGTATGTGGAATCTCCTGTTTCTCTGCAGTCTGTTCAATGTGCTCTAAGTTGCATTGGCTAAGGGTGACTTGAAAAATAAGTTGCAGCTTGTTTTTGTAACCTGAGAGTTAAATTAAATTCAAGACCCATAGGTACACATGCATACACGCATTTTAATCTTGCAAATTTTCTTAAATGTGTCTCCCAAATCAAGTAATCTTTAAACAATCAATGAATATGTTGGAAATTTAAAATAAAATTTTATACTATGAAACTTAGATGAGCTCCTCACCTCATGGAATAGAAGTTTCTTCTAATCATCGTTCAATTCTCCAGCAAAATACATTGTGTTTATTAAAGTGGCATATTCTTGGCTATGCAGGTAGAATCTGTGTAGACTTGAGCAGAAAAATAAACATAGTAGTACATGTTCCACTAAAAAAGTCACTATTCTAGAAAGAAGTTTATGTACCAATTTAACTGGTAATTATAGATGACATTATAAAACAGTTTACTATTTAATGTTTCATCAATACTGAGTCTGAATAACAAAAGGCTTTGAATAGATAATTTAGCCCTTTTAAATTTTCATGGAACACTTGAATTTGGGCACATTAGTTAACAATCTGTGCCTATTTTCATCAATTAAAAAAAATGAATACTAGAAGGACACAAGCCCTGTAGGTCTATCTGTATTATTGAAAGGCCTACTCATTTATAATGCACTTGAAACAATATGTAGCATATCATAAATATGATAGATACTTTGGGCATTTTTATTATTGGTCCAGAGTCCAAGTTATAATCACAGTAAGATCCTGCCAGTTTCCATCCATTCTAGAAAATCATTTCTCATCTATTTGGATAAATATAGATATAAATTTAGCCATGGCTGCTCTAGAATCTATAATCTTTTATTACTTGACTGAACATTAGATTATAAAGGATAAAATGACCCAGAAATTTTAAACTCATGAGAATTTGCTCTAAAATCACCCAGTGACATTTATCTGTCTCGAGATATTTCGCAAATAGTTTTTGATCTTACTTTATTAAGTTGCATGCTGATAATTAAAAATCACTTTCATCATCCCTGATTACATTGTTCAGGTGAAAAAGATTAATGAATGACTATTAGACCAGGTATGCTCAACCTCATTTACCAAATCCCGCCCAGAAACAGACACTGAAATATGGCCTTATAACTAAATCTCATGAATATGCTTTATGAGCAAGGCTGCCTCCTTTATGCTCATAAGGGAGGAGTTGGCAAAGAAAGGGACTGAAACTATTTACCACTATGAAATCATTTTGTCATATTCTATAAAGCATTATATATGTTCTTTATCTTAATTCAATAAGTCTACATATAAAATATATGCTAAGAAAGTATTTGGAAATTTTCAAAGTTTTTATATACAGTTTCTATAATTTATATAAAACTCGATGAAAATAAAAACAGCAATACTATCACTAGTGGTATATTATGTTAAAATATAAATTGACGTTAATTCTATGTAAGTTATAGTGACAGTTTATGGGATATAGTACATTAAATTTAAATATACTTCAAAATCATTTGACAATAATTTAATTTTATTATTTAATTAAAAAATACATGCAAAATGTGTATATTGACTTTTACATGTGGCATGTATCCATTTAAATTAATCTTCATCCGAGTGCCCGAAAGAAAGTAGGCAGGAGATTGAAACAAAAAAATTTAATCTTGGTTTGGGACCTAAATAATATATTAGAAAACTGAATACTAAGGAAATGATCTGTCTTAGCTTTCCACTCCTTTCTCATTTTAGGTAAATAAAAGTGTATCTGGGTTAGAGTGGTAGGAAAAGACTAAAATAATTAGAAACATATGTAGATGTGAGGATTTGAGATTAGATAAAGTCTATTTTTAGATTACTAAAGATCTAAGAAGTTAGGAAATTGTAGAGGGTCTACCCACTTACCTGTCTCCTTGAACTTAATGTGAAACTAGCAGATTAGAAGTAGTAAGAGCTTGCATATTAGTTTTCTGTGCAATTAATAGTGTTAGAAATATGGCATTCATACATTATCCTACTTTAAAGAGTTCCTAAAATTATGACCATTATCAATATATAGAACAGAACAGAAAGCAAACAGAAGCAGGAATTGAATCAGCTGAGAAAAGTCTACATTGATTGAATTTACTAGGAATAATCAAGATTAAATTTTCTATCATAAGTCTAATGAGTATTCAAGGTCAAATTTATATTTGGATAAAAAATTTAAAAATTAACTATTATTTGGCAACTAACTTCCTGGTCAATGAATTTTGTTACTAAAAATAACAACACAAATTGAGTGTCTAGGTAACATTGGTAGGTAATACTACTGCAAAGACTGATTGAAAACTTTACATGAAGGAATGGGACTTATTTTTTAAACCAAATACACATGGAAATGGAGAATAGAGGAAGAGAAACCAGCTTTATATTTTGAAAGCTAGAAAACAGATGAAAAAAGATGCACAGAACAGATTCAAAGACCAGATAAAAAGGGCAAAGAGCAACAACCTAATTTACACTTCCTAGCCCTACTAAATCACACAATTTATTGGCTCCATGTTTTTCTAAGTGTTTGCAGTCAAGTTCCTATAAATACAGATAAGAAGTTAAAAGTCTGTCAAATATGAGGAAAACCTTCTTTGCATCCACGGTATTTTCTTAATGCCACCACATCCAGTGGGTGGAATTGAGAAAAACATCTACAAATTGACATTTAGAGTTTCATTAAAAACTTGAGAATTAAGATATATACACATTTAATAATCAGATTACCCTTTCTACCTGAAATAACCTCCTTAATCTAATTTCCAGAATCCAAGTACACACACATTTTTATTTATACCTAGAAAATTAGACTTTTCCAGAATATCTGAATAGTTACATAAGGAATTTCTGGAGGATTATCACTGAAATTTTCTGAAATTAAGTACCATGAAAATTGCCACCTCCTTTGGAAAGTCATTGTTCATAGATCAGACTCTACCAATCAAGCCCTAATCACTTTTTTTTTAAATTTTTAACATCCAATATAAGGAATCAATCAAAGGTTGCTAGCCAACTGAGAAAAATCTTTTATATGAAAAATGATATAATACAAATAGTAAAAAATGTAATTCTCAGGAAACAAAATATAATGTGGTGTTCTTGTATTGCACAGTACAGTGACTATAACTAAAAACAATGCATTATATATTTCAATATAACTAGAACAAAAGATCTGGAGTGTTCTCATCAGAAAGAAAGGATAAATCTTGGAAGTTAATTGTCATAATTTGATTATTACACAATGTAAGCTTGCATTACTCCATCATACTCTACCAACATAAGCATGTACAATTATATGTCAATAAAAAAGAAAACACTGCTCAGATTTTGATTTATGATTTTAACTTAGCAAAGTGAACACTAATTTACCCAAGGAATACAAATATGATACAAATCAGAACTGAATATTCAAAGAAAAATCAGATCTGTATGGACCTACTCATTAAAAATACTACAGAAGGGAGTTAATGCTCATTAGAGAATTTTTAAAGTAAAATTCAGGAAATCTTCTACAAGAGAGTTTAAAGCAAAAATGATGTAAAATTGGAGAGAAAGCAGAAAAACTAGAAGAATAATCCCACACAGGCATAATACGATTTTCAGAGAAAGAACACAGAATCAAGAAAAGCAAATCAGCAGTAAAATATGCAAGATCTTTTAAAAAGAGAAAAATAATGTTTAGAACAATGACTGAAAACAGTCCATACAATTACACAATTACAATATGCATGGATCAAAAATAAGTACAAAAGATCAGAAGTAAATCAGATATAAATGAGTAACCATATAACTGATTATATGAAAGAATAATTTTTATATCAAACAGAGCACTATTAATAGTGATGCTGTAAAAATAAAAGTAATTTCTTTCTAATTGAGACATATGATCTTCATATATGGTAACTCAATATGAATGTTTACATTTTCATTGCAAGATTGGTAATAGAATGCTATGGGATTATCTTAGTTACTTTTCTCAGGGACAAAGATACAAGAAACACAAGTATAAAACAGGAAATGTTTATTTTGGTTTATGGTTTGTACAGGTTTGAAGTCCACGATTGGCTAGCTCCAAAGTATGCATGGCAAAAAGGCAAGGCAGAAGGGCGTTGCAGAGGAGAAGCAGTTCATGGCTTTCTAGGCACAAGGCAGCAAAGCGCAAACAGCAGCAACAGCAGCAGCCTTTTCCTGTTATATTTCATCCAGGCTATAAGCCTATTGACTGTAACCACTCACACTCAGGGTGGGGCTTCCAGTATCCACATTGTTAATCCCAGCTTCGTACACTTAATCCAAATATAACATCTTAATCCATATTCCTATACCCTAATCCAGACACTTTTGAAACTCCACACCTATGACCCAGTGAGGCTTTGCGGGACAAACCATAACAGGGATATTTCTATCAAAATTCCAAAGAAAGCATAATTAAATCCAAATGCTCCACACTGGAAATGAATAATTTATGCTTATAAGGTAGAAACTGGAAGAAAAAGCATTAGTACGAGTGTGAGCTTTTACAAAACCTAAATATAAATACCTAAACAATTTCTTAAATGAGAATTAAAACATGGTTGCCCAAGTTAGTTTGTAGTGGGGAAAAAAAAAAAAAAGGGAAGCTGAGAAGCTACTTTTCACCGAAAACGTTGAAGAAATGACTGACTATAAAAATGTTCCTGTGGGTTTGTTAAAATAAAACATTAAAGATCCAGAAGAAATCAAAAGTAAAAGACAGAATCTGGGCTCTGTTTTCTTTTAGGATCCTGTGGTGGTGCACTCAAAGTGCACAGATCCTCTAGTTCCTCTTCGCCTTTTCTCTCCTCTCCTCTCCTTCCCTCCCCTCCCCTCCCCGCCTTCTTTTCTCTTCTTGAATAACAATCAAAATTGTGGGTCAGGCTAAAGTGTATTTGAATTATGTAATCAAACTTTGACCTGATGCTGATTTCTTGTGACATTATCTCCACTTAACACCATACATAACACCCTGCAATTAAACAGTAAATATTGTCAGATGTATACCTATAGTGATGGACAGACATTTGAGTATTTGATTAATGTAAATTAATATTACATTGCAATATTCACTAATTTGCCAAACAAAAAGCCAAACTAGTAAAAAATAATAGATCTCAAAGTTAAAAATGCTATTAAAAATATTTCCCAAGTAGAAAAATTAGTAAAATTAAAATTTTACATCAGTGCTTTAAGTGGCAATAGATTACAGTAGTAGTGATGATAGTACGAACCATCGTGGAGATGATATTTTAAGTCTTCTGTTGTATAAGTAGGCAATCAAGCGATATTAGATTTGATATAATTATTTGGACTTTAACCCTTTATTATTAAATCTTAAATGAAGGTATAGGTACAAATAATACAATAATAAAATATATAGAATGCAATATTTTTCAAGTCTATAAGTAAAATGTGTTTAAAATGATAATTGCAAAAGTGAAAAGGTCTTCGATATGAAAGTATATATCAGTTCTGTTATAGAATGGTTAGGTGTCTTAAAGTGGGGTATCAGTGTGACCAGAACTGAATGGCGTGACATTCCGGATTCTTTAACCTCAAAGTCTAATTCACTTTTAACATAGATATGAGCTTGTTCCTTTATGTGAAATATAAAGAAACAAGCTGGAGAAGTTATTCAGATAGGCAAGAATATAATTTGAAGGGCAAAATGCTAACCTCAATTTGACGAAGTCACACACAAAAATTTCAATACACTCAGTTATGCTATCCTTTTCTTATGCAGTGATGATCCTTTGACTGCTGAATGCTACCCTACTGCGTTCAACATTACCACTGCTTTTGTATAGTATATTAACACTACGGACAGAAATTTTCCATACTTATTTTTGCCAAAAGCAACCTACTATGTGACTATCATCTTAAATTGATTTTTTTAATATCCTGGGTGCATGTTTTTCATAAAGTAACTGATTTATTTTTATGGTAAATCTTTGAAACTGATTTTTCCTTGGAGAACAATGATCAGATTTGGTCAGGAGAATATCTGTATACGGTCAGTCATACTCAACTTCTAATTCATTTTGTTATTTTCTATTTTCTGTAATGTCTTCATGTTTCTTTATGCATTTATTTTATTTTTCATTGAGTTTATTGGTATTTTTTAGGTACACAGTGCAGTTACATTCATCACTGAAATCTTGTACCTTTACATGATATATCTTGGTTCCTAATTTGTCCCCATACCCCTGCCTTCCCTTCATCGCCTTCACTCTTCCCTATTTACAAAGACTTTATTTCCATTTTTTTCTATTTTTTCTTTTCCTTTCTTTCCTTTCCCCTACCCTTCTCACTTCCCCTACTCCTTTAGCCATTTCCTTCCTATTTCACATTATCAATTATACAATTTGAACCTTATTTACACTTTTAGTTTTTCACACCAGAGAAACGCTTTGGTATTTACACATTGTGTCCTTTTATGCACTTAGAGATAAAGCTTTATTAAGATTTGACTATATTTATCTAAAAAATGCAAAATTGGAAATTATAGATCAGATAGTCTTTTCTAATAACAGGTTTTCCAATGAAATGGCTTTTAATTAATGATTCTATTCTTACAGTTTTTTTCCTGCCTGCCATGAATGGCAGAATAAGGAAAATAAATGAAAAAATAAGTAGTCTTGGCTTGATTCACTAAACTTCATTTGAAGAAATATATTTTCATTATACAGTAAATTTCCTCTGAAATGAAATGTCCATATTTTATGTGAAGTGAACACGAAGAAAATTTAGGCCAGCTGGGATTTAGCTCAGTGGTTCTGGTGCCTGCCTCACAATTGCAAGGACCCAAGTTCAATTCCCAGTACAAGAAAAAAAAAAAAAAAAAAA
>NW_022900928.1:48134973-48184826 GCF_012274545.1 Fukomys damarensis
TTCCTTCCTATCACATTATCAATTATACAATTTGAACCTTATTTACACTTTTAGTTTTTCACACCAGAGAAACGCTTTGGTATTTACACATTGTGTCCTTTTATGCACTTAGAGATAAAGCTTTATTAAGATTTGACTATATTTATCTAAAAAATGCAAAATTGGAAATTATAGATCAGATAGTCTTTTCTAATAACAGGTTTTCCAATGAAATGGCTTTTAATTAATGATTCTATTCTTACAGTTTTTTTCCTGCCTGCCATGAATGGCAGAATAAGGAAAATAAATGAAAAAATAAGTAGTCTTGGCTTGATTCACTAAACTTCATTTGAAGAAATATATTTTCATTATACAGTAAATTTCCTCTGAAATGAAATGTCCATATTTTATGTGAAGTGAACACGAAGAAAATTTAGGCCAGCTGGGATTTAGCTCAGTGGTTCTGGTGCCTGCCTCACAATTGCAAGGACCCAAGTTCAATTCCCAGTACAAGAAAAAAAAAAAAAAAAAAAAACAAAACCTGATTTATGCAAGCGCAAGGACCCGAGTTCAATCCCCGGTACCCCCCCAAAAAAAATGAAAATTTAGGCCAATAATTCATTCATGTTACAATGTCAAATAAAAATTCTATTATGCTTTCAAAGTCTGTAAATTCATTGAGATAGATACCAAACTATGATTTGTTATATTCTTGATTCAAATTCCTCTAAGAAAAAGAATAACTTTCTTTTATTTAATATTAAAAACCATCATCTAGCATCAGTATTCAAAACATATGGAAATATTACTTAATTGAGACATCTAACACAGAACCTCATACAAAGTTTAGCTGAGGAACAAAGAAATAATGGATACATACCTTAAATGTACCAATAAAATTAATTTTAAAAATAAAAAATAAAAATGGATACTTAAAAATAAAGATTTTATATTTAATATCTGACTTGACTCATCTGACCAATCAATTATTAATATTAATATTTTTCATATCATTCAACAATATGACTATTTTAGACACAGGAGTCCTAGCATTACACCTGAAACAATTAAAACCAAATCAAGCCAAACAAAACTTTGTTCAGAAAAACATGACAAATACCTTAACATTCACCTGTAAGAGTTCACAAAGATCATTATCTATGCTAGAAAACAGACAACTTGCCAATACAACCGTTTTTTTTTCTCATTTAAATTATAAGAGAACTTTCCTTTGTTCCAAAATAATAGGGAAACAGAGAAAAATAAACAAAGGGAAAGTTCAGTCAATACTTACTGTACTCAGTCACAAAAACATTATACCATGGGCATCAGTGCAACCAGTAGATAGCTTCCCATAAGTTAAACACAATAGATAAATATAAACATCTGTGTAAATAACAATGAAGGGGAAAATAAAATACAGATTTACTGAAGCAGAATTAGTCTACAGAAAGATCAGTGTTCAGCTCTATCTTGGAAATTAAATTCTGTGAAGTAAAGAAAGTGGTAGCAAATTGAAAAGGAATAAGAAATAACGATGGAATCTTGTACATATTATGTTCAGTGGAGAGTGACAACAGAATAGAAATAAGCAAACCTCTTAGAACCAATTCATGACTCAAGTAGCATTTAAAACTGTGAATAAATTCACCTTTCTATCAATAAATCTTCAATCTTCAACTCCCCTGCCATTCAGTCATGACCTTCATGAAGCAGCAATAAATACATAAACACACAAATGCACACAAACACACACACATGCACACACACTCACACTTGAAACGGTTTAAATAGATACTATGGTGTATTCAGAAAGGGACATATAATGTAGGGGTAAAAATAAATGAGAAAAAAAGTCATTGTAGAGGGACTTCTTTAATATATTGGTAAGTAAAATGGCAAAGAGGAGAAACACAAGTACTCATCTCTTGATCATATTGTCACAGTTATTTTGGAAGTAAATTTGGAATTTTTTTATTTCATAAAACTAAATATATTTTATTACATGAATGTACAATTTCCATCCTTCATATTTATGTAAACCGATTCATATTTATGTCTACAAAAAAATACCCTTAAAATTGATGTTTATGACAGCGTTATTCACAATTGCCAAAGCTTGAAAGCCAAGGTTATCTTCCAGTAGGTGAATGGCTAAGTAAAACTTTGTACATCCAGGCAATGGAAAATTACTCAGCTATAAAAAGGAATAAAGCTGTGCAAAGCTTCAAAGACATGGAAGAAACTTAATTGCATATTACTAAGTGGAAGAAGTGCATCTGAAAAGGGTATGTGGTATATGACTTCATAAGAAATTATGAAAAATCCCAAACTATGAAGAGAGTAAAAATTTCAGTAGTTTTCTAACCACTGAGGAACAGAGAGATAGATGAAGTACAGAGCTTTTTGAGCAGTCACACTATTTTTCTGGTAATATAATGGCAGATATATGTTCGTATACAGTTGTTCATACCACAGAATGTACAACACCAAGAGTAAACTTTGTTATAATGAGTGAATTATAATAATGCAATAATGTATTAACAAAAGCTTGTCAGTTGCAAGAAATGTATCACTTCAGTAAGAGATGATGATAGCTTGGGAAATTATGTTCGCATGGAGGGAAGGGGGATATGAGAATTCTCTGCATTTTTACTCTACTTTTCCGTGAACCTAAAAATTGCTCTAAGAATATCATCTGTTAAAATAGCATTGGCCAAGGTTGGGGATTTAGTTCAGTGGTAGAGCAGTTGCTTCTCACACAAAAGATAGTGTGTTTGATCCCCCAAAAGGGGAAAAACTATTGTGAAATAGATGACTTTATAAGGAAATATAAAAAATAAAGTTACTTATTTTTCTAAACAGAAAGTAATAGGAAGTTTGAAGCAAACCAATGAATAAGAGTTCCATACAAAATAGGGATAGCTATTAAGTGTAACATTTTAAAGTGTATCTTTTCACATGATTTTGTCTTCTACAAAGCCATTGCTTTTTACACATGAATAGATAAAGAAAATGTATTTATGTGTGATGGAATGCTATTCTACCATAAGATAAAATTGAGTCATTTATAATAAAAAGGATGTACCTTGAGACCATAATGTTAAATGAAATAAATCAGAAATAGAAGTGTGATAGCACATGGTTTATCTTAAATGAGAAATCCAAAGTATAAATAAAGAGCAATAAAAGATAGATAATAGGTAGTGGAGAAATAGATCTTTCTCAAATGGGAAGGGGATCAAGAGATACAGGCAGGCTGGAGGGAGGGGAGAGAAAGGTACTGAAAAAGTAATTAAATATTTACACGTACCAATTCTACACAAAGAATTAAATATTATGCATTGAAAATATGTACTAATAAAAAACTAAAAATAAAAATTATTTAATAAAAATTGAAAAGTAATTGAATTCAAATACAAGCAATTACCTTTTTATCAGATAAATGGCATATCCATAGAGAAAGTGAAATAAAATTAATCCAAGTAGTTCAATTGGTTAAACTTTAAAAGAAATAAAAAGAAACATTGAAAGGTAAATAATAATTTTGATATTTTTAGCAGGGCCAGTATGAAAATACATATAATACTGCCTATATATTACATGTTAATCTATTTTGTGTAGTTATAGCAAATATACAGAATAGGAATGTGAATATTGAAATAAATCACATTTTCTTTTTATCATCTCTGCTCTTCTAATAGGCATGATAGTATAGGCATGGATTATTAGTAAAAGCATGAAATATGCAAAAAAGTAAAATTTAAATTTTAAAATACTTGACCATTATATTCATGGTTGTAAAGTATCCATAAAATAAAGATTATGAAAATAATGAAAATTAGTATCTCATTTTAGGGAGTTAGTGTATAACGAAGTGTATGCAAAATGTTCAGAATCAGCTTTTTGGAGTTTGCTGATTGGAAGCTTTTACTATAATTCACGGGTCTACTAATAAGGAGAGAGATATTTCACATGTGCTCACTTGGGAAAACTTTCTGGATTGTCATAAATATTTCTGATAATTCAAGCATCTACTAATAAGGAGGGAGATATTTCACATGTGCTTACTTGGGATAACTTTCTTGATTGTCATAAATATTTCTGATATGTCCTTTATGGGAGTGAGGATCTATTTATCTAAGGCTTCTTTCTTTGTAGTGTCTCATAATTTATACAACATTTACCTTCATTAAATCTTATTTTATCAGGATCCAAATGCAAATTAATTTTTTTCTCAAATGCCATTTTAATCAATGAAAGCTTCTTTGAATTCATTTCTTCAAATGCATTTTGCGTTCGTTACTCTTCATTCTCTTTGAACTTTTATATTTTTCACATTGTCCTTATTACCATCTGGCCTATGATAAGAATTTTGGGTTTTTCTTCTTGTCTCCTGCACCACCAAGATGTAATCTTCATAAGAATAGATATTTTTCTGTTGGTAAATTCCTGTGTCTGCGATGCTTGGAAGAAAATCAAGGAAGACCTTGCAGGAAACTTGATAGATGAGTCAATAAAAGAATGATCCACATGGCAATAAATTCACGTTAATTCCGTTTTGGATGATTTTAACCTGGTATGTTATTTCTCACTAGCATCAAACTTTCTATTATATTTTCTAAAAGTTGTTCTTTTAACTTATTGTACAGAGGAAAGGTAAGAAGAACAATTTAACATTTTTCAAGTCATGTTAATCATATGTTTATTCTCTATATGCAAAACGCTTACTATATTAATTATATCAAACAATCCACAAGTATCGGATATAAAGCAGCCATGTTATCTGAGAATGAGAATAACCATGCTAATTTTAAATATCAATGATGATGACAAGACACCTAAGATACTGTGAGCACAAATACTACTAGGATATTGAACATGACAAAAAGACTGACTGATTTAATATAATTAGAAAACATACTTTATATAAAAGAGGCAGGAAATTGTATTTGACATGACAGATTTTTTAATCGCATAATATATTATTTTTCTGGAAAAAAATTCAGGGTAGACAGTCACAAAAGTATGATTCAATAAATAATCATAATGCATGGATTCTCTAGTGAAGATAAATCACAATGGTCTTTATAAAAGTTACTGTATCACTATGCTGCTCTTCACGAACTCTGGTGTCTAGTTGGGGGTGGTAAAGATATCCTGCTTTAATTTCTACGTAGTCAGTGGAAGTATCAGACAATGAGATAATAGGTAATGTTCTCTTTCTTTGAAAGTTTTTTTTTTTTTTAATTTGGACAAAAAACACACTGCTAAGTAATTATTTTACTAATGGCTGTAAATACAATTGGAAATAAAATCCAAAATAAATTACATTTTGTGAAGGAGAAGGGAAAGGAAAGAGAGGACATTTTTTTGAGCTCAAACAATATCACACCCACTGTGATAACATTTTTAAATCTAATCACTTTTATAACTCATTACAATATCATTAGGTAACATATTTTTGTCTACAGTTTAAAATAAGGATAATAAAAAACAAGAAAGTCTTATAACCAAAGTTTCACAATTATTAGCTCACACATAATTTAAATATTATTGGACTGATTCCAAAGACCTTGTTATCATAAGTAAAAATGTTAAATAAGATATTATTCCTAAAATTTAATACTAATTTGCTACAGTGTAACAGACTCTAAATATAAAATATATGTTTGACCAGAAGAAGAATGGTCTATGAATATCTTTTGAGATCTTGGTCCCTGTATTTTGCTATGTTTTGCTGTAGAATTTGTTGCATGATCCATTTTTTTCTTTGCAAAGTTATTTTTGTTCAAAACACCAAAAATCAACTATTGCACATTGTAGCTTATTTTGGAACCTGTTATTTGCTTCTTTAATTTCTCTTTGTTATTTTCTTCAACTTTGCAGCATAAAACCAAGTCATTTAAATTTTTAAACTTAAAATTACTTTAAATGTCATTGATAGCATCCTGCACCTATAAAAACTGACCACAATATTACTGTTAGATATTATCTCTCCACCTACTTCTCAAAAAAAGAAAGAAATGGAAGAAAAAGAATGGAATAAAGAAAACAAAATAGTATAACACAAAGAAAGAGAAGTTCAGCTTATGCAATTTAAGCCACTTATTGAGCATTTGTCTGGGGACAAAAGGACACAGGCTGGAGAAGTAGCTCAATGTGAAGGCTTTGAGTTCAATTCCCAGGACTACCAAAAAAAAAAAAAAAAGTAAGAGAATGAGTGCTACACTTTAGATTTAAAGTGGCGCCTAGAGGCTCATGTGTTTGAAAGGTTCTTGTATTATGGTGGGAGTGACCTGATGTTGGGTGGTAGGGCCTGTTCTGAAGAGGCCCGGGTCTGACCTGGTACAGTGGAAGACCAAGAGATAGAAAAACTATAAACAGCCACTGTCAGATAAAGACCAAAATAAGCCCTGGAAAATTAACACACAAGGGAAATAGCCTCACTAAAGTATGCTGTGGAAAGCAGGGGAGCAAAGGAACTCTGTTCCCCTGATTTCTAAAGCCAAGCTAAAAGCAGAAAGTGCAATGTTTCATTTTCTCATTTTCACTCTCCCACCAGAATAGCCCAACAAAATATATATAAACCCTTAATTTTGGCCACCACTGGCATCCTCTCTTGGAGTCCCTCTCAGCTAGCAAAAGCTTTTCTTTGTTCTATTTAATAAACTGTACTTGGTTCATTCCTCACTGTGGTGTCCCTGAACTTCATACTTCATAGTCTTCAAGACAAAAACTCGGAAGGATAAAAAGAAATTGGTTACAGGAATATCTCCCTGGAGATTTTCCTTTTGTTGTTTTCACTGGGGCCACCATGAGGTGAGTAGCATCACCTCTGCCATAGCTTCTACCACGTTGTTGCTTCTTTGGAGCCTGCTGATCATGGACTGCGAAGTGAGCCAAAATAAACTTCTCCTCCTTTAGTTTATGGGTTGGGATATTGTGTCCCGGCAGTGGGAAAGTGACTAAGACAACAGGTAAATCAATTAAACCTTGACAGTTAACAAGAGTTATCACTGATGTTCGTATACTGATATTAGCATATACTGAGAGCTCATGGTGTTATATACAGAGCCGATTTGCAAACAATGTACTGTGGGAATCATGGTTCCATGTTTCTATAACTTTGGGCAGATAAATACAATGCTTTACATTTGTATTAGTACATGTTTGAAATAGGTACTGATTACATTCATTTGAGAAATGGGTACATATACATATCTCAATTCTTTTTTCCCTTCCCCTCCACCCCCCCTTTTTGCTAGCATCGGATACATTCATTTATCTTATAAGTCCTTATAAATTACTATCATACATACAGATTAACAACCAGACTAATTGGACAAAAAACATATAAAAAATACTAAATCAAGGAACACTTTTAGATGCATTGTCTATGTTTTCAACACTTTCTCTCTCGCTCTCTCTTCCTACTATTTTTTTTTCATTTTTCATTTTATTATATATAAAATATATTTTATATTGAGTGTCTGATTTACATCTCAACATTATGGTCTTAAAGTGCATCCATTTTTCTACAAATGACTCAAATATATTATTGTGGCAGATTAATACTCCAGTTTGTATAAATACAGTATTCTCTTTATCCATTCTCGATGGACTATGGGCTGTTTCCAAAGTTTGGCTGTTATGAATTCTTCTGCTATAAACATGAGTATTCTTGCACCACTGTGGTATGACACCTTTAACTCTTGAGAAGATACCAAGGAGAGGACTAGATGTATCAAATGGAATTTCTATTTTACTGTTTTAAGGAAATTCCAAACTGATTTCCATATTAGTTTTAGTAGTTTACACTCCTATCAACAATGAAGAAGGGATCTTTTTTCCCTGAAACCTCACCAGCATTTTTTATTAGAAAAAGTTATTTTGAACCTCTGTGTTTTGACTTTTGAGGGTAAATTATATCTGCAACTATTTCAAAGGTTATTGCAAAAGCAAGATAAGAATTGCATACAATTTATTTGTTTTAATATTTAACATACATGTGTTAGTTTTATTTCTATCAGCTCATTTTTGTTAATTAATATTAATCAAAATGTGACTTCTAGTTTATGCCTTTATATAGTTTATGATGGAAAAAGCTTAGAAAACAATTTTGTGAATTTGAGCAAATTATCGACTATATTGCTAGTTTAGGAGGCAAATAAATTGTACAAGTAAATTGGGACAGTGTGATGGTGGGTATATGTTGTCTTGTAATAAGAAACACTTTTAAAGTGATTCCAAGCCTCAATGACACCCATAGACTAGTCATACAAGTCAGTTAACAGGTATAGTAGAGAGAATATGGCTGGAAAATTCAGCGTTCACAATTACTAACAAAAGTAAAAGCAGCAACTACAAGAGTCTTCTCAGAGATTAGAGTAGAAGAAAATGTATTGCAATCTCTCAAAGCCCTCTATTTAGAGACAAAAATGGAAATCGAACTTTCCCTGTCAACTCTTCAGGCAATGAATCTTCCGGCACTTTGATGTATGAATAAACCAAGATTTCTAATTATTCAGACCCTTGTCCATGAGCCATCTTTCAATATCTTCTCTATGTTCCAAAAAGATAGGTACTGATGTTTTTCTGCCTGCATTCATCATTTATTTATTTTTTGTAAGATCACTTCTTATACTGAAGTTTCACAAATTTGTTTTTCAGTTAAAAGTCAAGGAAAAAGTCATAATTTCTCAAATATAATGAGGTATCATTCCCCCCACACAGTTCAGACTCTCTAAAGATTAGTGAAGCTTCTCCATTTTCTGCCTTTCTGCCCCATCTAAAGAAGAAAAGTCCCATAAGTGGAAAACTTCTATTGTAGGCATCCTCATGAGGAATTTGAATTTTCTCATGAAACTGAATAAAATCTTCTGATAAAATGACTTCTTTCCTAAGGCTAACAGAATATATATCACTTCTGGGCTGGGGATTTTGCTCATGAGAACCAGGCCTACCTGGCAATTGCAAGGTCCTGAGTTAGATTTCCTATACAAAGAATAAATAAATAAAAAATAAAGAAAAGAAAAAAGTTCCACAGAATGCCAATTACTCCTCCTACTCTTTGTCTTTCCTTTAATCTTTTCATTAGATGTACTATTTGTTTCAGTAGAAATTTTAAAAAAAATTAATGCATTTTCTAAGTA
Organism: Fukomys damarensis; assembly: GCF_012274545.1. Classification (NCBI taxonomy): domain Eukaryota; kingdom Metazoa; phylum Chordata; class Mammalia; order Rodentia; family Bathyergidae; genus Fukomys; species Fukomys damarensis. Next base: position 48,144,108 of record NW_022900928.1, read on the forward strand.
AGTTAATATCTCTATATGTATATTTAATCACATATGTAAGGGGAAATTGCATTCAATAGTATAAGCCTATTGTGTTTTCAAACAAATTTGACATCTTCCTGTTTTATGCTACTGTCGTCAGGTAAATCGATCTTCCAGGCAGTTCAGAGGGACTATTAATTTAAGCACTAAATAGAACCACAGGATATGTATTATTTATTTAATTCACAGGTTATATTATTTCTATTTTATTAATAGAAACTAGATTTAGTTATTTTGAATAGAAATGAAAAACCTGGAGTGCAGCTTTAGTGTATCTGACCTAAAGTTATACTCTTCCTTTATTCATTTGCTACTATCTTTCTTGTACCATTTTTTTTTATTATTTTAACATGACCGAGACTTATATGAATAATCTATTTAATTTCTTCACATTTTAGGCTTTTTGACAATTTCAGTTCCAACAGTGTGTTTGGTGAAGTTCTCTTGGTTATCTCTCGTGTCCTAACTTTTTCATTCAGAGTTAATAGAGCAATTGTGAAATCTCTCATTTGAACTCCCTCACTATATCTACTGTAATTTCTGCTTATATATGAAAGAGCAACCACTATACAAGTAAAGTTCTTATATTTCATAGGAGTATGAATTATTATATTTATTATCTATCTATATTGTAAAATTTCTCTTTTCCACCTTAGATTCTGCTTCTCCAACATAATTATTCCTGTCTATAAACTTTTAAACTTTATTTCTGAAATTTACGATGTCATCACGTTGTCTGAAAAATTCCAGACTCCAGTTGTGCGCAATTCACACATTATCTGCAGATTTCCATCAGTGGTTGAACATGGCTGGTGAGAAACTACAGGTCCCTCCTGATCTGGCCACATTTGAAGTTTTGCATATATCTTTATTGGGAATTCAGTATTTGGAAATAAAGCTACATTTTTCAGTGACATGTATTCTTCCTTTCTCAAAAGGACTATTCCATGCTTATTCTTCTATTACAAATGTAGTGCCACCTTTTCCTAATAAAATGCATTTGAGGAACTTTCCTCTTTTAATTTACTGATAAATTAATGTAGCCTTATTTGTAAGTAGATACTCTCATTCTCATTTTAAAAGAGATGTGTGCCTACTATATCATAAATATTATTCAGGTCATTTTTATTCTTCATTCTGTACCTGAAATACATTTATGTTGATATACATAGATCTCAGCTGAAGTACTCTCCAGTTGAATAAATATGCTATTTTTAATCCCATGCCCTTGCTGATAGATAGATGTATGCATTATTTGCACATTTTCTCACACTTAAGAGAACTACACTGAACATTTATATGCTTGTCTCCTTGTCCACTTGTAGAAAATATTACTGCCCCACCTAAACTGGGGTTTCAATCCGGGGTTTTCACACTGAATACATCCTAGCAGGTTTTTTTTTTCCCTCTCTTTTTAGAGACAGAGTCTCACTCATTTGTCTAGGATGGGTTCAAAATTGATGTTCTTCTGCTTTAACCTCCCAGAGTCAGAGAATATTTTCTGAGTGTACATTTTATAAATTAGAATTATTGGAATAAAAAGTATATACAGTCTCCAAAATTTAAAGAATCCTTATTTTTCAAATTGTTTTAATTAATTTATACTACCAAAAGAAATGTAAATGAGTACTATTTTCCACATGTAGTGTTCAACATGAGTTACAAAAATGTTAGCAGATATTAAATCTTCAGAGCTAACAAGTTTAAAGTTAACTTTAACTTCAACCTGAAATTCTCTGCCAGGTGTGGTGGCACATGCTTGTAATCCTAGCACTTGGGAGGCTGAGGCAGGAGGATCGCTGTGAGTTTGAGACCAGCCTGGGCTACATAGTGAGCTCCAGGTCAGTCTCAACTACATAGTGAGACCCTGTCTCAAAAAAACAACAACAAAAAACCAACCTGAAATTATCTAATTATCAATGATGTTGAGTATCCTTTCAGGTTTCTTAGACATTCAGCTTCACTATTCCATGAATTCACTGTGATATCCTTTGCCATTGTTTTCTACTGAATTTTTAAATTTGCATACTTTTAAAATTGTAATATATAGAGTGGGTATAAATACAAATACAGACATTGCTTATTTGCAAAAGCAAATGTTTATGTAACCACTCTGCTTCAGTATCGCTTGATTTTCATTTCACTTAAATTAAATTATTCATTATCTATCAACTTTATTTAGGTCTGTAGGGGCAGAAGTCTATAGATGAGAAAATATGATAGGGGCCTCCTTAGGTCTTCTAGCTAATCCTGAGTAGAAGGAGTTAAAAACAAACTTTACTGGAGAAATAACCCTGGGAGGCAAATCAAGGAGAGGAGTACAGGAAGTGAAAATAATCAGATAAAGCAAGGCACCAAATGGCCTTGGGACTTAAACCAAGAATCCACAAAAAAGTGCTAGCAAGTGGGACACAAAGAGAAAATCAAATGCACAAACAATAAAACTTTTTCACCTCCAATGAAATATAGGGAAAACAATGGAGGCAAGCTGACTAACTTTAAGGGATTATGTAGTAATACCTATGCCCAAGCATATACACATACACACACACACACACACACACATACACACACACGTGTATCCACTCTAGACTCACTACATTATACACACCGGGTTCATTATTGAATGCAACAGATATCCACATACATGTTTAATAACTCTATGCTGACCATGAATAACGTACTGCCTTTCCAACTAGCTTCCCACCACAAAGATAAAGCCTTAAAAAGTAGGTCAAGGACAAGTAAACAAAGAGACAGAAGGAAGCAGTATAATAGGCCACCAGAAGAAATGACATTAAACAGAGGAGTCAGAAAGCCAATGCAGTTAACGGTAATTCCAAGAGGAAGGAGAAAGATCACTCAGTCCCTATAAAAGCAGCTGGGAACCAAGAACCATGGATCCTCCATCTTTAAGGAGTGCCCTATGCTGATTCCTTCTTATCAAAGTAGCAATCAATCTTATTTCCTCTCCTTTTCCTTTCTTCTTTAAAAATAAAGTTCCCTCAGGTGCTGGGGATTTAGCTCAGTGGTTCTGCTGACTGCCTCAGAAGTTCATGGTCCTGAGTTCAATCCCTGGCAGAAAAAACAAAACAAAAAATGTAAGATAATGAAAAGATGGAAATAAAGTGTTTGTAGATAGGGAGGGGAGGAAGGGGTGAAGGGAGGGCAGGGCCAAGGGGAAAAAATGAGAACCAAGACCTGTCATGTAGCGGTACAAGATCCCAACAGTGAATGTAACTGTACTGTAAAAAAAGAAAAAAGTGCTTTCAGTAAACTTTGTCATTTTGTTATTGTTGTTGTTTGGTAACGGGGATCAAACCCAGGACCTTGGGGTTGTAAGGTAGGTGACAGAAAAACTGAGCTAAATCCCAACCCTTGTCTCTCTAATTTTTTATTGGGGCTGAGTTTATAATCCCCATGGGCTGTTTGGACAGCAGCCCTGTGGTGCTCTCTCCCACAAGTGGCATCTTTGATTCTCTGACCAAGAATGAGACATGATATATTTTTACACTAAGCATAAAATTTGAAAAGTCATCAAAGCCATTGTGTATATATCAAATCAATATTGATTATAAATTTCTGTTGCTATAGATATTTCTATTTATGACAGTCTTTTTTCATTTTATTCCTGATCTCAATTTAGATTACTGTAGTTTTACAAAGAATAATTTAACAGGAACATATACATGCATCTTGGTGTGAATAATCATCTCAGAATAAATGTTTAAGGTACAATTATTGAACATAAGAATTTGTGTGTGTGTGTGTGTGTGTGTATATATATATATATATATATGTATGTATATATATAATACAAAATGGTAGCAGTGTTTTGCTCATATGTAGCTCTTTAGAGTTTTCAAAATTAAACTATAATTCTTCAAATTTATGTTTATACTGCCAGTATATATTCTGATTTCTCTAATTTCCATCCAACTTGCTATTATAAAACTATATATTTAAAATTTAAATCTGATATATTTTCAGTGTCAGTTCATTGTAAGTAGTGTGATCACAAAGAATGGTGAAAGTTTAAATTTTAAAAAATGATTACAGTGAGTAACACCTTGCCATTAATCCCCAGAATACATACTCTAACTTTGAACATGCACATTCTGTCATTCTTCCACTTTCCGAAGCAGTCATGGAGATCCCTTTACTGTTTGCATTTAGTTATGCTCTAGAGCTACCTCTATATAGTGAATCAATTAAAAAGGTCAACCTTCATTGCCATTTTTTATTTTGAAAAGAGCCAGAAGTCACATAGGGACAGATCCAGTGAGTAGGGTGGTTGAGGACATACCTTAATTTGTTTAATGAACCTGCCTTTTTATTGGATGACTTGGCAGCAGCGTTCATTATACTTTTGATTGCAACTCATAAAGATATTCACAAAAATACTACTTCCAAAACTGCTTTAAAAAAATGGAAAGCTGAGGAAAAGTATGTTTGGAGAAACAAAAAAATATTTTCAAGGGTATTAATGGCAATATTTATTTTACTGTAATCCATTTTCTTTTTAAAATTATGCATACTGCCATTTTTAATCACTCCTTCTAGTTTTACTTTTCATTTCACTAATTACTAATTTTATTTGCCATACTTTTAAACATTTGACTATGTCCATATCCTCTTTCTGAAAGACTGTTTTTCAGATTGAAATTTGAGTATCATCTGAGTATTCTGAAAGACATTTTAAGGAGTTTTTCCTTTCTTCATTTCCTATTTTTTCTCACAAAGATCACAACTCCTTGAGGCCCAACAGAGCAAATCCAGCAAGCAAGGCAAGAAATTAAAGGGGGGTATTTTAAAAGTCCACAACAGGACAATAACATGACGATGATAAGTCAATGTATATCGGCTGTAACCATCAATGTGAAAGTCCTCAATTCAAAAACCAAAAGAAATTGACTGTAAGAATGGATTAAGAATCAAAATTCAACATTATGCTGTATACAAGAAATGCACCTAGTTCAAAAAGAAACTCATAGACTGAAAGTAAAAGGATGGAAAACTGTTCTCCAAGTGACAGTTACAAAGAAGAAAGCAGGAGTACCTATCTTACTTGTAGACAAAGTAAATTTCAACTGAAAACTAATTTAGAAAGACAAAGAAGGTCACTACATCCTTATAAAGGGAACAATCCAAGAGGAAGAGATGACAGTCATCAACATATATGAGCCAAATACTAAGGCGCCCCAATTATGCAAAACAAATACTAAGGGACATGAAAAACAAAATAAACACTAATACCATTGTAGTGGAGGGAGCTCAATACCACACTATCACAAAAAACAGGTCACCTAGAAAAAATGTCAATAATTAATTACAAAGACTGAACCAAGCTTTTCAACAAATGGACTTAACAGACATCTATGAAGTGTTCCACCCCACAAAAAGGGAATATGTACTATTTTTGGCTACACACAGGTCATTCTCCAAAATAGACCCACATACTAGCTCACAGAACATGTTTAAGTAAATGCAAAGGAATTGAAGTTATCCTATATGCATTATCAGACCATAGTGCAATTAAACTGTATATCAATAGCATAATAAACTTCAAGAACTTCACAAAAACATGGAAAGTGAACAACATTCTCCTGAACAATCAATGGCTCACAGAGGAAATTAAAGAAGAAATTAGACAGTTTTTACAAATAAATGCCAATGCTAAAACAACATACAGGGATCTGTGGGATACGATAAAAGCACTTTTATATGGAAAATTCAAAGAAGTGAATGCTCACACTAGGAAAACAGAGTGAGCTCAAATAAATAACCAAACACTGATACTTAAGCTCTTAGAAAAAGAAGAGCAAGAGTAGCCCAAAGCTAATACAAGGGAGGAAATTATAAAGAACAGAGTAGAAATCAATGCAATGGAGACTATGAGAGCAATACAAAAAAAAAAATCAATAAATCAAAGAGTTGGTTTTTGAAAGAATAAATAAATTTCATAAACCCTTAGCCAACCTTATTTAAAAAAGGAATGAAAAGGCTCAAATTTATGCTTTTAGGAATGAAAATGGTGTAGTCACAACAGATAGAGCAGAAATCCAGAGGATCATCAATACCTAATTCAAGAACTTGTACTCTAATAAAATTGAGAACACAGAAGAAATATCCAGATTTCTAGCCACATATGAATTACCAAAGTTGAATGAAGAACATATAAAAAGTCTAAACACCCCAATTACAATCAGTGAAATTGAAAATGTAATTAAAAAGTAATCAACAAAGAAAAGCCCTGGACTTATTGACTTCACTGCTGAATTCTACAAAACTTTCAGAGAAGAACTATGGCCAGTACTCTTTAAACTTTTCAATGAAATTGAAAGGCATGCAATACCTCCAAATTCATTCCTGGAAGCAAGTGTTACTTTGATTCCCAAACCAAAGAAAGACCCAATGAAAAAAGAGAACTATAGGCCAATCTCCCTAATGAATATAGATGCAAAAACTCTCAATATGATATTGGCAACCATAAAACAGGAGATGCAGTAGATTATGTACCCTGACCAAGAAATTTATCCCAGAGATGCAAGGATGGTTCAACATATGTAAATCAATAAATGTAATACATTATATTAAGAGTCAAGGACAAAAACCATATGATCATTTCAATAGATGTAGAAAAAGCATTCCACAAAATTCCACACCCATTCATGATAAAAAATTTGCAGAAAATTGAAGTAGACTGTCTTTATCTGAACTTGATAAAAACTATCTTTTATAAACCAACAGCCAACATTATACAAAATGGTCAAAAACTGAAAACCTTCATGCTAAAATCATGAACAAGACAATGATGTCCACTGTCACCTCTCTTGTTCAATATAGTTCTGGAAACATTAGCCACATCAACTAGACAAGAGAAATAAAAAAAGCAATAAAGATAGGAAAGGAAGAATTTAAATTGATGATATGATACTCTACATAGAATACACAAAAAACTCTGCCAAAAGACATATAGACTTAATTGACAGATTCAGAAGATTAGTTGGATACAAGGTCAACACTCAAAATTCAGTAGCCTACCTTGTACACAAATAACAGACTCCCTAAGAGAGAAATTAGGGAAACAATTCATTTCACAACAGCAATCAAAAAGTGAACTATCTAGGAATCAATCTAATGAAGGAACTAAAAGACCTCTACAGTGAAAACTGCAGCACTCTGAAAAAAAGAGATTGAAGAGGATCTAAGAAGATGGAAAGACATCCTTGGATCATGGGTAGGAAGAGCAAACATAGTGAAAGTAGCCGTACTTCCACAATTGCTATACAGATTTAATGCAATCTTGATTGAAACCCCAAGAGTATATCTCACTGAACTAGAGAAAACAATTCAAAAACTTCATTTGGAACCAGAAAATACATAAAATAGCAAAACCCATTCTAGACAACAGAGACATGGCAGGGATATCGCCACCTCCACCTTGAAGCTATGCTACAAAAGCTGTGGCCTTGACTTTTACTGTGATAAAAACAGAAAGGCACTGGCAATAAAACAGACCCAAGAATCAGTGAAATAGACTAGAAGATGCAGAAACAACTCCAGACAAACTCAGCTACCTCATCTTTGACAAAGGAACAAACCATTCTCAGGGGAGGAATGATGGCCTTTTCAATAAAATATGGTGGAAAAACTGGATTTCAACATACTATAGATAAATACTAGACACCATCTTTTACCACATAGTAAATTAAAATTGAAGTGGATTAAAGATCTAAATATTAAAAATTCAAACACTAAACTTGCTGGAATATGAGTTAAATAGAGCTCTTGAAAACATTGTCATAGGAAAAGTCTTTATGAACAAATCCTCAGTAGCAAAGGCATTAGCACAAGGAATCAACAACTGGAATCACATCTTATTAAAAGTCTTCTACACTGCAAGAGAAACCACCAGTAGAGCTGAGAGACAACCTAAAATGTGGGAAAAAAAATTGTACCAGCCGTTCCTCATACAAAGGTCTATTATGTAGAATACATAAAGAACTCAAAAATATCAGATCCCCCAAATGAGACTCAATTAAAAAATGGGAGTCTGAATTGAACTGACATTTCTCAAACAATAAAAGTAGTAAATAAATATATAAAAAAATGTTTAACATCACTGATCATTTGAGAGATGCAGATGAAAACAACCCTAAGATTCCACCTCACCTGAGAAAGAAATCAACTAATAAATGCTGGCAGAGTTGTGTGAAGAAAGGAACTCTTTTTCATTGTCTGTGTGAGTGCAGACTGGGGCAACTATTGCAGAAATCAATATATAGAAACCTCAAAAAACTAGGATTACAGGTCCCATTTGACCAAGCTATCCCTCTTCTGGGTGTCTTTCCAAAACAACTAAGAGAATCATACCACAGCTATATATGTGCACACATACATATAGCGGCACAGTTTATAATAGCTAAAATTTGGGAATGGCCCAATTGCCCATCAATGGAAGACTGGGTAAAGAGGATGTGCTTTTTTTAATATATAAAAGGGAGAACTACTCGCCATAAAGAATGAGAAACTAGAGACATTTAAAACTAAGTGGATGCACGTTGAAACCATACTCAAGTGAAATAAATAGGACACACATGTGTAAATACAAAAAAGTTTCTCTGATATGAAAAGCTAAAAGTGCAAATAAGGTTCAAATTGTATAATTGATCATGTGAATTGGGAACAAAGGGACTAACAGAATAGAGGAAGTTGGCAGGGTAGGGGAAAAGAAAGAAGGGAAAAGAAAAAGATGAGAGAAGAAAAATATGGATACAAAGTCTTTGTAAGTAGGGAAAGGTGGAGGCGGTGAAGGGAGGGCAGGGTTATGGGGAGAAAATAAGAACCAAGATACATCATTTAAAGGTACAAGATCTTAGTGATGAGTGTAAATGCACTGTATACCTATAAAGTACCAATAAGCTCAATAAAAAAAGAAAGAAAGAAAAGAAAGAAAGAGCCCTGGACCTGAAATGGAGAGGCCTGTACAACAGGAAGCAGCAGTGAAAATGCCAGACAATATTCTCCTGAAGGTTTATTGCAGAGGAAAACAAAATTGGTAAGTGAAGGTCTCCACATCAGCAACTGAAATGCAGCTGTCACCTGGGGCAGAGTTGCAAATTTGAACTCCCATAACTCAAAGGCACTGCTTACCTCCAGGGCTGCCTGGAAGTCCAGAGGTACAGAAGAGAAAAGCAGGCCAGAGCAGTGAACTGAGACTGCTGGCATCTGGTTGGCAGATAGAGGGAATTTAAGATGAAAAGTAGAAACCTGGTTCACCCAAAGTGAATGGCAGCCAGGAAACTCCCACCAGAGGTACAACACCCTCCAACACTTTTTTTGTGTTGCTTTGTTTTGTTTCTTCTGCCAGGGCCACTTTGCTGTCCTGAGAGAAAGAAACAAAGAGATGAACAGCCACAGTGGATTTCTGGCAATTGGTCAACAGATCAAAGGAATCTATGCTGTGAAGTTAAGAATGGAGGTGGCCAAACTCTGCTTCCATGGCCACCCAAGGTGTTGACTACAAAAGGTGAGAGACACTCACCCTGCTCTGAGACCAGAAATGAGGGGCAGACAAGGAGCCTTGGCTGGTGACAGGGAGGGATCACTTTCCCTCTGCCTCACACTGGGACAGCAGACAATTGCAAAAGGTGCCACAGCATCTGAGAGAGATGTGTAGGCAGGATCACAGGGTCACAGAGGGGAGTCTTGAGCAAGAGACATAGGGAAGACTGCTGATTAAGGAAAGGCCACTGATCTCCACCCCAGAAGCAAGAAAGTTGAAGCCAATGGGGAGAGTTAAAAGAGACACGGTAGGGAGGACTCAGCAGACCACAGCAGTTTGTGAGTTGATGGGATCAGGCCCTCCTCCTGGAACCTGGCCTTGCTGAGGGAAATGGGTAGCTTGAACCTGCAATAGAACAGTGAGAAGTTTAAATCTGCAGGAAATCAGGAAGCTGAATCCCAGGCTTGCAACCAGAAATCAGCTTTAATCTCAGTTGCCAACTCCTTGAGATTATCTGACTTGGATCTGCAGGCTACTGCCCATGTTGTCTACCTGTGACAACAGAGGCAGGTCTAGAAGGGGAAGCCCTGTTTTTCTTTGTTCTTTCCCTTTGGCCTTTTCCTCTCCCCCCATCATCTCCTCCACCTTATTCTTCCTCTTCTTTTCTCTTTATCATTCCTGTTATTATCCTATTTTTTGTCTTTTTTTTCCTTTTCTTCTTTCTCTTGATTTTTCTTATTCTTATAGGAGAGTAAATTCAGTATCTGTTTTCCCTATCACTGTTAGTTTGTACTGTTTTGTATTTATTCCTTCTGTCTCTCTTTTCCTCTTATCTTCACCATTTTCTGAAGGATTGTGTGATCTTCCTGTGTCCTCTAGTCCTATTTCTGACCTCTCCTTCTCCTTTTGGCTCTCTACCCACCACCTTCTTCTAAGTTACTTTTCTGGAGGGTAAGGCTGCTATATCAAAGGGCTTGTTTATTATAAACATGTTTCTGGTCAGTCCTTAATTTTGATATGTGGCCACAGGTCTAGTTCATGTGATTAAAAGTGTCAGAATAGTGACTGCCACCATTTGTCATTTTCTGGCTATGTTTGATGTGTTGCCAATTGTGATTGTATTACTTTGGCCAAGGTGATGAGATTGTTCTGGTCAAGTGTCTTTGCTCATGTACCAAGACTGAGATTGCTTAAGGACCATAAAAGACTCGAGGTCCATGGGCCAACTATACCTGGATGATTCAAGAAGTAGCCATTCCCTAAGCGTTCTAAATACTAGCAAGAAAGATACTTGAAATAAGTATTGCATAAGAAGCAACCCAAGAATTATAACCAAAAAAATCAATAACAAAATGAGAAGACTCCTAAACAATGTGCAAACTCAGATTTCCAGATTACTAGAGGGAAATTTAGGGGCAATGAGAAGGAACAATCTGAAACTCAACCACCTGGACTTCCTGAACTGGCAATGAAAGAGGATGTGAATAAAATGAAATCAGAAAAAAATTCTCAGTTAACAACAGAGATGATGACCATATTGAATGACATTATTAATAACTCTAGAGCAGACAAAGATAAAAGAAGAGATCAGAAATATGATGAAATCCATGAAGGCCCAGCATAGCAAAGAAAGGGACTCCATAAAACAGATTCAAATAGATACCTTGGAGACTGAATACTCCATTTAAAATATACGCAGCACATGAGCCACTGTAATAACAGGATGTCAGAAATAAAAGACAGGATTTGGGTTAGTGATCAAGAAAATAACTCTTTCTTAAAAATATCAAGGGACCATGAGAAAACAGCCCAACATCTAGTAGGAGATACAAATAAAAATAATATCAGACTGATCAGAGTCAATAAAAAAGCAGGAGATAGTGCAAACAATATATAAAAAAGTTCACAGCAGGCCAGAAAATTTTTGAAGCATGGGAAAAGGAGTTGACATACAGATAATGAAGCATATAGGACTCCAACTAGCTATGATCAAAAAATTCCACACCTAGGTATATAATAGTCAAGATTCCAGAAACCCAGCAAAAGAGCAAAATATTGAAAGCAGCTACAGAAAAGAAACAAATTATAAACAGAGGAAAGGTCATACAAATCACAGCAGACTTCTCAACATAAACCTTCAAGACAAGAAGAACCTGGAGTGAAGTATCTCAATCCCTAAAACAACCTTCAATCTATATTGATGTACCTTGGAAAAGTACATTTCAAATCAATGGAAAAATAAGATACTTTCATAATAACAAACACTTCAGGAGTTTCATGAATACCAAACCAGCACTACAAAAAGTTCTAAACAATATTCTGAAAAAGACAATGAGGGTCACACATCCATGAAGCCCAACAAAGTAAAGCCATCAGACAAGGAAAAAAATTAAATGGAAATGGGAGAAAAATAAGTAAAAGAAGCAACAATAGGAAAAAATCATGCCAAGGATAAATCAATATATATCAATTAAAATGGTTAATGTCAATGGCATTAATTCATCTATCAAATAAATAGAATGGCAGAATGGATCAAGAAGCAAGATCCAACAATATCCTGAATATAAGAAACACATTTAATTGAAAAAGAAATTAATAGATTGAAAGTCAAAGGATGGAAAACAATACTTCATGTGTCAGGATCCCAGAAAAAAACAAGGGTAGCTATCCTATTTGCATATAAATTTGACTTAAAACCAAAACTAAGACAGACAAAAAAGGTCACTACATCCTTATAAAAGAATAATCCAAGTGGAAGAGATGAAAATCATAAATATATATACGCCAAACACTAGTACACCCAATTATGTAAAACAAATATTTATTGACATGAAAAATCACATATGCACTAATGCAATACTAATGGAGAGCTTCCATACCCCACTGTCGCAAATAAACAGATCAACTAGACAAAAAATAAACAAAGAAATAATAGAATTCAACAAAGCTTTTGAACAAATGGACTTTATAGATGTCTACACAATGTTCCATTGCACAAAACCAGAACACACATTTTTCTCAGCTACACATGAGTCATTCTCCAAAATAGACCACATGCTAGCTCATAATACATGCTAAGGAAATACAAAGGCTTTTAAATTGTCCCTTGTATATTATCAGATCATAGTGCAATAAAATTGGAAATTAATAGCAAAAGAATCAGCACATGGATGTTGAATAATACTCTCCTGAGCAACCAATGGGTCACAGAGAAAATTAAAGGAGAAATTACATAGTTTCTACAGTTAATGATAATGCCAATGCAGCACAACAGAATTTCCAGGACACATGAGGGAAATTCATAGCAGTGAATGTCCACATTGGGAAAACAGTGAGCACAATTAAACAACATAATGCTGAACCTCAAGATCCTAGAAAAAGAAGGGTAAGACAAACACCAAGCTCATACAATGGAGGAATTGTAAAGATCAGAACAGATAGCATTGCAATGGAGACCAAAAGAATAGTACAAAAAAATCAATGAATTGAACACTTGGTTCTTCAAGTGACAGAATAAAAAAATAAATAAAATTGACAAACCCTTAGCCAACCTTATTTTAAAAAATGAAAGAAAAGGATCAAATTCTTGCAATTATGAATGAAAAGGGTTAAATTGTAACAGCTCCAGCAGAAATCCAGTAGATCATCAATACCTACTTTGAGAAACTCTACTCTAATAAGATGAAAAACACAGAAGAAATGGATAGATTCCTACATACATATGAATTATCAAAGTTGAACAAAAAAAGAAAAAAAAATCTAAACAACCCAATATCAATCAATAAAATTGAAAATGTAATTAAACCTTTTCAACAAAGAAAATTCCAGATCCAGATGGCTTAGTGTTGAATTCAATAAGAAATTTAGGGAAGAGCTAATGCTAGTACTTCTCAAACTCTTTAATGAAATTGAAAGGGATGCAATACTCCCAAATTCCTCCCTGGAAGCAAGCATTACCTTAATCCTTAAAGCACAGAAAGACTTAACTGAAAAAAGAGAACTACAGATTAATCTCCCTGATGAACACATATGTAGAAATCCTCAATAAGACACTGGGAAACAGACTACAGAGGTTCATCAAGAGGATCATACACCTTAACCAGTTTGGACTCATCCGAGGGCTACAAGGATGGATCCACATACATAAATCAATAAATGTAATACACTGTATTGGCAGAGTCAAGAACAAAAATAATAGATCTTCTCAATATATACAGAAAAAAATGTTTGACAAATCCATCACCCACTCATGATATAAACTCTACAGAAAATAGGGATAGATGGTCTTTATCTCTGCCTGATAAAAGCTGTCTAAGAAAAACCAACAGCAAACATCATATTAAACAGTCAAATACTTAAATTTTTCACACTAAAATTAGGAACAAGACAAAGATGTCCACTATCACCACTCCTATTTAATGTAGTTCTGAAAACATTAGCAACATCAATTATACAAGAAAAAGAAATAAAAGGAATAAAAATAAGTTAAACTCTCCTTATTTACAGATGACATGATATTCTATATAGTATAAAGAACTCTAAAACTCTGCCAAAATCTCTTAGACTTAATAACCAGATTCAGTAGAGTAGCTGGTTACAAAATCAACCCCTGAAAACAATGCTGAGATTCCATTTCACTCCAGAAAGAATGGCTGCTATCAAGAGATCAACCAATAACAATTGCTGGTGTAGTTGTGGGAAAAAAGGAACCCTGCTCCACTTCTGGTGAGAGTATAGACTGGTGCAACCATCCATTGTGGAAATCAGTATAGAGATATCTCAGGAACCTAGGATTAGAGGTCACATTTGACCCAGCTATTCCACTTCTGGGTATCTTCCCAAAAGATGTAAAAGCATCATATCACAGCCATAGATGTACAGTCATTTTTATAGCAGCATAGTTGGTAATAGCTAAATGTTGAAAACAGCCCAAATACCTTTCAACTGGTGACTGACTGGATAAAGAAGATTTTTTTTTTTAATAAAATGGAGTACTACTTAACTGTAAGGAATGATGAATTAGAGCCATTTATAGCTAAATGGCTGCACATTGAGGCCATGATCTTAAGTGAAATAAATAGGACTAACATATGTAAATACCACAGTTTCTCTGGTGTCAGAAACTGCAAGAGTAAATGAGGACAAAATGTATAAAAGCTACTGTAAAATAGAAAGAAAAGATCCAAAAGAGAAGTAGAAGCAGGGAGTGGGTGTGGCAGAAAGAAAAAAAGATAAGAAAAATTTATGAGGAAAGAAGAAAAAAAAACTGGAAACAAAGTTTTTATAAATAGGGAGGGTTGGAGTGGTGAAAGAGAAGGAAGAGGAATGGGAAAAACAAGAACTTAGGTATATCTTATACCGGCACAGATTCCCAATGATCAATGTAATCATAATGTATACATAAATGTGCCAAGAAATTTAATGGAATTTAAATAAAACAAAGTATCTGGGATCAATTCAAGACTTTCTATTGCTATATATTTTGTAAAATTAGCATATCAAACTTTTTACATCATTCAGAAACACTATGGGGAAATTTTCACAGGGATAGTTGTCTATATTTTTATTTTGTGTAAATTGACATTTTGAGTTTTGCCATTCAGGATCATGTTGTTGATTTCCATTTATATATGGTTTCTGCAGTTATTTTCAATAGAGTTTTAAAGTTTTCTTCAAGGAAGTCTTACATATATTTTCTAAGGTTTATTGAGAGGTACAAAGTATTTTGATACTACTTTAAAAGTTAAGTGTATTGGTGCATGCCTGTAATTCCTGCACTCTGGTAGCCCAAGACAGAAGGATTATAAATTTGACTGAAGCCTATACAACAAATTAATTTTGCTTTAAAGTTTTACTTGTTGATTTAAATCCATACTCTAGTAGATATCTGGAATATTGCAAAATGCTAAAAATTTGACATGAATCCAGTATAGAATTTGGAATTGCACTTGAGATTTTAAATATAAATGCATGATTTAAAAAAATTGTTCATAATGACAGACAGCTTTATTAGTTTTGTGAAATCTATATCTTTTATATTTCTTATTTCCTTAAGAAATTTAAGATAAAATTTTGAATAGAAGTGGTGATAGGACACATCTTTTTACAATATTAAAATATATTTTAAGTTGTATAAATAATTGGAGTTATTAGGTATTTTGTGAAGCAGTTTATAAATCAAGAAAGTCTTTTAATTCCAAGTTTCACGGAGTTTTTGTATGAATAGGGATTGAATTTTATGAAACACTTTGTTTCTACTAAGATGACATTTTTTTTTCTATAATCTGCTAATATGGCAAATAACATTAAATTATATTTTGAAAGAAAATTAACCAGATACTTAGACTTTCTCTTCAAAAAGTAAAAAGCCGGGTCAGGGATTTAGCTCAGCGGTTGGGTAGCCTGCTTTGCAAGTGCAAGTACCCAAGTTCAATCCCCGGTACCAAAAAAAGAAAAAGGAAAAAAAAAAAAAAAAAAGAAGTAAAAGACCAAAATGTTATTCACTTCCCATCTTAAAACAAAATAAAAGAAAATAAATCACCTAGGCCGCATTACTGCAGTATTTTTTCTCCATTTTTGGTAATAATTCAACATTTGTTATTGTGGCTCCACTGAAAATGAACCTCTTTTTTCCCTTTTTTTCTGGTCGATCATATTTTAAAACTTTCATTGACTTTTAGAACTAGCTTTATTTTGACTTGCCTAGGTGTAGCTTTTTTCTATTTTATTTTGAATTTCATTTTTTTTATCTGATGAAACTATTTTTGAAATGAATTGGCATTTTATACTTATCTATGATTTTTTATCCAATTCACTCTGCCATCTGGAAACAATTATGTATATTTTAGACTTCCCGTGGTTATCATTTTTTTCTCTTCAGCTTTTGGATCCATACTGCTTCCTGTAAGGTTTAGTTTTATTTCTTTTAAGTTTGCAGAGTTTATCCCAACCTGACCTCATTCTACTGAATAATTTACCTATTTGTATGTTGTGCTGCTACTTATCTTTTGATATTTAGTTTTTGTTTAATAATTTTAAAATATTGATTATTCACACGTGTATCTCTTTATAGTATGTTTAATTTATCTTAAAGTTTGTATTTATATTATAAATACATTTTATGAATTTATAAGTAGATTGTATAATCTATTTCTTTTTAAAAATGATGTTATACTAGTAATTGCACTATGTATTATTTTTTAACATGATTATTATATTTTTGTTTCCTATGAGTCTGTTATAGTGATAGAATACAGTAATATTGTGATGCTGACCCTACTTATTTTTGGAAAGTTGTTGATTATAATATATTTGTGTGTGTGTGTGTGTGTGTGTGTATATATATATATATGTATACATATAAATTAATATATTTGTATATATATGGAAAGACACTGACATACTGAATATATATACATATATATGCAGTGTGTACACATGTACATTATTTTAATTTATTTTGAGATATTCAAATTAGAAATTTTCCCATATATGACAAAATTTTTTTTAAAATACTTTTTTGGCCTCTTTGCATGTAGCATTGTAGTTGTGTGAGATCTTAATTTTTCAGGACAGACTAAGATAAGTAATCACATATAGAGATTGATAATTTACATAAGTTTTACATTCAGCTGAATCTCATAAATTTATACATCCCAGATTTATTTACAATAATCTATTTATACATTTCAGGTACATCATTAGACAATTTGTTAGGCTACATGATATCTAATAAATTCCAAGAGTGTATAAAAAGAACATTTGATCAAGTTGGGCATGCAAAGGAGGTATGAAGATAGTTATAGAGGACTAATAACTTTATTTTCAAACATTGTTGTTAAAATGATTTTTATGAAAGGTTCAGAGCCATATTATGTTACCATTCTTTCCTCCTTTTTTAAAAGTCAAGATCAGACTCTGAAATTCATTAATTAAAATAAACTAAAATAAAAAATTAATTTTACATTTTAGCTGCCTAAAATGTGAATGAGCAGAGGAAGAAAAATCAGTACCTTTGAGAAACAGAATGACTCAAAGAAAAATAAAAATTAACACAGAAAAGAAAGCCAGAGACTCAGACAGTACAATTGAGGGTTTGTCTCTATCTACTGTAGAGTAAAACAAGCTGGAGGAGCCCCACTTTCAAACAGGTGAAACTCATGTGTGTCCTTGTGGATTTAGTGGACTTTTAAATCTTTGTGATCTAATAGCCTCATAGTCTTACAAGCATTACTACTGCCAGGAAATTTGGTTAAATGCACTTGAGATATCTTGAGATAGTTTTCCACCATTCCACCTGAAATCAAGCATTTCATTTTTTAAACTAATTTATTTTTCTTTAAAATCAAAATTATGTGTGGGGTTTCAGTTACTTTCATATTTGTAGATTTAAAAACTAATTATAGTTTCTATAATTTATGAGGTGTTCAGTCCATTTTTTAAAAAATTCTGCACATATATATGAATCTTCTCTTCTGGATTTTTCTATTGGCTTCTAGAACTTTATGCTTTTTTGCAATCTCAGTTATACACTGATATAAATTTTGCTGCTTATATCAATTCAACCTGTGCTTTGGTATTACAAGGAGTTAATGACTATATATAACATATTACTTTAAGTTATCCAACATTATTAAATTATTTCAACAAATTTTTTAAATTTATCCAGAAATGCTTATTAGTATTAGGAACTTTCTTTACTTTACCACAATGACTTTTCAAACATCTTTTATAGTATCTTTACCCTTTGACACAGTGGGCCAATTCTTTATTTTTGGTCTCTTTTCTTTCATTTAACTCCCAAGATACAACTCACTTTCAATGAATCTCTTACTTCACTGACTAATTGTTTTCATTGATTTTATCACTTTCATTCCTTGCGATCCATAGATATCATGTTCTCTAAATAAATGCAAGTCTCGGGTTGTGGATAACATATGTTTTCTGATATCTCCTCAGTTTTTATCTCCTCCAGGGTCCAAACTCTATATCGAAATTATACTTTGCTATCTAGCCTAGTTATTTAATAGGCATAGTAAGCTGACATGTCCTTATAATTTCATTGTTGTTTCTGTTGTTCTACCTGTTCCACTGATCTATTACTATTGAACAATACAACCATTCACTCAGTTGTTCAGGAAAAAAAGGTAGGATGTATATTTCATTCCATTTCATTTCACTTCATTTCCCCATATCCTGTACAAAATAACGTTCAGAATAATTCTAAATATCTTTAAAGTGATTGCATTTCTTCTTATTTCTTTAATTTCAACCCATGCCATCTTCCTTTTGGTCACTACCCTCCAGTCACCTTCATAAAGCATTTTTTTTTTTTTGTACCAGGGATCGAATTCTGGTCCTTGCATTTCTGAAGCAGGCACCACAATCACTGAGCTAAATCCCCAGCCAAAGCTAATTATTTCTAATTAACTCTCTATTTAAATGTCCTTGTCTGACTTCCCTAATTCAAATATTCTTCCATATCTAATATCTTTATAATATTCTGTAAAACGCAAAATTATATTGTCTTTTCTTATTATCTTCAAATTATTTTCAACCTTATAATATCCAAGAATAAATATTTCTTTTTGTCCACTATAAAATTCTTAGTGATTCTTTCTATTCTTGGAAAATAGATTTTTCAGTGTATAGATTTGACTGAATAAATGGAAAATAGATAACAAAAAATTAAGGTATAGTGCTGACTAAGTGATAAGTGTGTGTTTTAGGTAAAGTTAGAAAAGAAACAGCTTTAATGTAACAATTTCAAAAGTATACAATTATTTGTTTTAAAAATTTGTATAATTTTATCAAAAAGTTTGTTCTTGTATGTTTCCAAAAGTAAAAAACTTGGAACATCTGAAGATTCTATTTTTTTATGTTATCTCATTTTTATTATGAAAAAATGATTTATTCTTCTTGAACCTGATGACTTTTTTTTTCTTTATTGAGGCATATTTGGAAAATAAAATATATATAAATATATATTTAGCTGGATGACTTGATGTTTTGATGTAATCACAACACCAAATACAAAGTAATACATTCACTACTCTGTGTCTTTGTGCTTCTCTGTTTGTTGCCTCTGTGGCTATGTGATGAAAATGTTTAAAAATTTGTAGAGAAATTGTTAGTCAAACAGTGATTCTGAGGATACTTTCCTTCAGATTTAATCAGTGTCTTAGTTTGCAAATGAAAACAAAATTTTGGCAAAATCTTTTGTTTGTGAACCAAATTGTTTGCAACAAAATAAGTCATGAACTGAGGTACCACTTTATATTTCTTGAGTATATATACCTGAAATAATAATGAAATTCCATTAGATTCAACTTAAGAATAGTTATCAATTTAAATGTTTGCTTTGCTTTGCCATTCCTAAAACATTGTATTCTTTCCTATAAAATCGTGCGATACTTTTACATGGCATAATGAACTACTGGAAAATCAAATTATTCTTTTTGTCATTCTGTTCCAAGTCTCTTATATCAAAGTTGGAGACTTGACTTTTCAAATTATCTTTTTTTTTTTTTGGTTTTTTTTGCATTTTTTTGGAACCAGGGTTTGAACTCAGGTCCTTTTCTCTCCCTTCCCTCCTCCCTCCATCTCTTAGTCCTTTAATTTATGAATTGGAAAGACAAGAAAAGTTCTCATCTATAAACCTTTAGTTAGTACCTTATCACCCTTTAAAACATACATGAGAAACTCAGTTTTTATCTTAAAGATGTCTATATATCTAAAAGTATTATTTTCATTTTTAATTTGCATATATTATTTCCAGTAGCCTTGTATGTTCAACAAAAGTGATAAAAACTAAATTTGGCATGTGGTTATGATATCTTTATTTGGGACTTTTCACCACAGAACTAATTTTATAATTTGGCATCCCAAGGATAACTTAACAGTCTCTGGAAAATTATTTGCCACATTATATTTCAAATTCCACTATAATTGCTTTTATTCTGTCATTGTTTTGTTGGGTTTGTAAAATGATATTTACTATTTTTAGGCATCTACTCTTGATCTATGATCTACTCTTTATTTTTTTCTTTATTTCAGAGCAATTAGGGATGAATATATACATAGCCTGAAACAGATAGAAGGCAAAAAAAAAAAAACATTATTGATATTTATTTATTATTTATTCTGTAACTATGAAAAAGAACCAAGCATTATATACAAAGTATTTAGTATATTTTTATGAATGCTCATCTAAAATCATTTCAATTTTTTTGTTTGTTTGTTTTGTTTTGTTTTGGTACCAGGGATCGAACTTGCTTCCTTCAGCTTGCAAGGCAGGTGGCAGAAACACTGAGCTAAATACCTGGCCCCTTCATTTCAATTTCTTATTCTGAAAAGGCCAAGATATAATGTTAATTTCACCATTTTTAAACAATAAACCAAATAGTTCATTTTTCTAGATAGTACATTTTCAGTAAAAATGTAAGATCTGTTTTTATTATAATCACTTAGAAGATTTCTATTCCTAATAATTCTATATGAAAGAATGCATCATTTTCTCTCAATAGAATCCTTTACTCATGTATCAATTCATATTACAACCTTACAATTAAAGTCAATTTAATAATTTTCCTCTGAAATATGAAAGCTAAAGAAGAATTGTTAAAATCAAAGTAAACTAAAGTTCCTACACTTTCTCATGCCTGAGGCTTGAGATGGTTAATTCCTGCTAATTTCAAAAGAGGTCAGTATATGGAAATGCTCTGCAGGCATGCGGTGGCTGAATGAGAACAAAATGCCTGTGAAATACTTGTTATAGGAAAGTGGTACTAGAGGAAAATATTTATGGAAACTATAGAAATAGAATAAAGCTATAAAGTAAAACAGAAGCAAACAAGCCACACACAAAAAACAAAACAAAACAAAACAAAACAAAAAAACAGAAAAAAAGCCAATAGCATTGACAAAAAATATCTACCTTAAGATTTTAGCAGGTGGAAATTTTCTACAAGTGCTCATTTCTGGGACAATACAATAATTCCCAGTCTCTTCTGCCCTATTCAATTCCGTTGAAAAAATCTTTTTATATTTTGCATCAACATTTTGGTAATCATGATATTTAAATGTCACATGGCAGAATTAACTCTCATAATCACATTTTATAGGGAAGTCTTTTCTTAATAATTTCCTTTGTTTTAAAATTCAACCCTATAACACAATTATTACTTCCATAAATGAAATACTATGTCTCCTATTCTTCACCTCAAGATAGATTCCCCAAAATTACTTTTATGGCACTCTTTGTAGAACTGATTTTACTTTGTAGAACTGATGCTCGCCAGCAGTGTTCATTACTCTTTCAGCACATGCTTAGTCTCTATGATAAATAGCTCTTGCTGTTGTTTAGCATTTTTCAGTTATGAAAGAGTTTTGGAAAGGATGATTACTTTAACTAGAGTTAGAGTCCCATACTTATAGCAACCACTTCAATCAGGTAGTGGGTACTCAAATAGTAACATAACGGATTTCTTGACTATAAAGCAGCAATGGGAGATAGATAGGAAAGGATTGAAATTCACAGCTATAGTTAATAGTCTAAGAAAGAGAAAGAAATGACTATCTGTTAACCTTATAAACAATGGTGGTGGATCTATGGCACATGGGCCTCAGCTGGCTGTTTCTTATCATTGAAAGCACTGAATGTTTTGTGATCACAGCTTTAGACAGTCTGCTCCATTGGTTTCCCTAACAGAAGTACATCTGGCCTTTCATATATATGGATTCTGCATCTGCCGATTCAACCAACTTCAGATGGAAAGTGGGAACAAAATTCTCCTTATTGCAAATGTACAGACTTTTTCTCGTCATTATTCCCTCAACAACTATGTAAGTCATCTAGAAAATATTTAAAGTATTGTATATGGAAAGATATGCATAGCTGATAGGCAAACCCTGTACCATTTTATACAAGATACTTAAGTATTCATGAATATTGGTTTCTCTGAAGCAGTGAACTACTCCTTCACATATATCATAGGATGACTATCTCTGACTACTAGTCTTATGTGATTGGCCATTGTTTCTTTAATTCTTTTAAGGTTTTGAATGAAATTAATGTGATAGTTTACTGTTTGCATCAACTTGAATAATAAGTGCCCAGCTAAATTGGATCACCATAGTTCTAGGTGTGGTTGAAGGGATTTTACTGAAGATGGGAGGTACTCCACCACTACCATGGGTATGAGTCACATTACCAAAAACTTGTCACCTGAATGGCACAAAAGGCAAATGAAGAATGAAGGCTCTCTTTGGTTTCTTTAGAGGTGCTCCGGGCTCTACTTTCAACTTGGACACTGTTTCCTGACTTCCAGAACAGACTCTTTAACCCTCCACCACAGACTTTATGGCCTGATATGGAATCATATGGAACACTTCAAGGAGCTCCAGGTATTGAACTGAATCCTTCAAAACTCCAGCACAAAGACAGACCAATTGTACTTTGCCATACCTGACTCTGTGGGCAGCCATTTTAAGCCAGTCTTGTAAATCCTTGTATTTTTATATCTTGTATTAAATCTATTTGTCCAAAATCACTGACTGATACAATTCTGATATTTTTTATTGAATACATTATTTATATTTGCTTTTGAGTACCTTTGGCAATTAGTGTGAGTTCATTCTCCACATGCATCTCCTATTTCTGCAACCTCCTACGAAGGACAAATTGATTATCCTCTGGTGTGGATTACACTTTCAAGGATGTTAGTATTGCAAAGAGCAGAAAGACCCTGGATCACAGTGAATATATGGTAATATAGTATAATAAAGAAAATTTATCCCAAAAGTAAAAGGTAGATATATACAATGCTTACTGTGAAAGATTAAGATCCCAAAGCTTAGATTTCCATTCTGTATACAACTAACTTCATGTGTAGCTATTATTTATGGAAAGTTACACTATCATGTGGAAAGTGGAGCTTAAGGAACTAGAGGAACAACTGATCTTACTACTGAAAAAAACAATTGTGTATGAGTACATGTGTATATATATGTGCACATAGATGGTTATGTGCTATTTATTTTTTTTTTTAGTTTATTGGTATATTTTAGGGATACAGTACAGTTACATTCATTATTGGGATCCTGTACGTTTGCATGACAGGTCTAGGTTCTCATTTTTTCCCCTTGTCCCTGCCCTCCCTTCACTCCCTCCTCCCCTCCCCATTTACAAACGCTTTATTTCCATTTTTCATTTTCTCAATTTTTATTTTCCCTTATGCTATTTAATTTTATTCAACACTTTTAGAGAAAGGTAATTTTTAAAATTTACATCAGCTTTAATAATATATGATTGTATCAACATACTTAAACCATATCTATACTTATATTTGTGTCTTAATCTATAAAAAATATACCAATAACTATAGATATGACTACTTCTATATTTATATGTATAGAGAGAAATATTTTTCTCTATATCCGCATCTACTGGTTTAACATATAGTTAAAGCACTAATGCTATAAAAACAGAGTGGATGTCAGCCGGGCATGGTGATGCACGCCTTTAATCCCAACACTAGGGAGGCTGAGACAGGAGGATCGCTGTGAGTTTGAGACCATCTGGGCTACATAGTGAGTTCCAGGTCAGTCTCAACTACATAGTGATACCCTGTCTCAAAAAACAAAACAAAACAAAACAAAACAAAGCCAGAGTGGATGACAAAGTGCTATAGTACCCTTGAATGTTACATATAAAAATGATACAAAACACATCCACATTTTTATAAAAACCAAAAAGAATAATGAAAACAGCCATATCTCTAAATGTATGATGTGTTAAGCAGTGCTAGGGAGCTAAGATGAAATATTTGAGGTATTCAAGGAACTGAAAAAATACAGAAGGTATGAAATAGTGATAAAGAGGTAAAACTATATGTGTAGTATGGAGAAAAGACAGAACATAAGCTCTCAAATTCCAAATATTCTTATTCTCCTTAGTGAGAGAATCTGCAGATTTTTCTAGTCATCTGATTCTATTTTTCTTTAAGACAAAAATCTAAAAGCCAAGTTGGACCACTAGGTTAAAGTGCCTAATAAAATAGTGACAACTGAGCTTGAAGGAACTTTGTTGCTAATTCAAGTAATTTTTTTCATGAATATATTCACATTTGCCATATCAACTTTGGACTACATGCCTTTGGATTTTAAGGGAGAGATAAATACTTTTCTTTTTAAATCACCATTATTTTGACATTTTCTATCATATGTGTGAAAGCTAAACATAATGAATATAGGAAAGCAGACTTATGAAAATCAAAAATTCTTCAGGTCATATCAAGGGGTTTATATTTCATTGTAAATAAAATTGAATGTTGTTAAAGAATATTTTATGTTTTGATCTTTCACAGATTTTTATGTTTGTAAGATTATTATCCATTAAGTAAAATGATACTAAAGTTATTCTTTAAAATTCACCCTAAATTATATCTTATTATTTTTATCATAATTTTTAATATAAGCCAGTTTATAGTTAATTATGATCAATAACTATTGTATTTTTAAAAAGCTCAACGTTGATCATATATTTTCCTAAGCACTAGTCAACATTGTGAAAACAGAAGAATAACTTTCTAATATCGTCTTTGTTCTTTATTAACAAAGAGGGTTTGGAAAGCTTCTTAAATGTGCTAAAGATGAATCTACTGATTGGTTTTAAAGATTAAAAAATATATAGTCGGTCCTGACTCACCCAACACCACTAAGCTGCAGGGAGAGATGTCTCTGCTGACCGGGGTATTGATCCCAGGCCCATGGCGATGTCCTCCACCATAGCTTGGGTCCCTGGTCAGGTGTTTGTGAGTGTTTCTCTGTGGGAGAAGGAGGAGGAGGAAGAAAAGAAAAAAGAAACAGTGATTTGCCTTCACGGCTGGGTCTTCCTGCGCTCTTCATGGTCCCCACACTAAGGAGATGGAAGAAGAGCAGTAGCCACCCCCTCCCAGCCTGGATTATAATCGTTCACCACAGGGGCCTCAACCTCTTCTTGGATTCAGGTGCCAATTCATTCAGTGAGTTCTTACTTAATGGAAGATGGCAGAATGATGAGCAGCATAAGAAGAGTTTCTCTTTCCAGATTTGGTGTCCTTACACTGGAATATAGCAGCACAAAGAAGAGAAGACGGGAAGTGGGTCCCCAGGACCCAGGTAGGATCTGAGGTAAGAACTGGAGTCCACAGAGGAGTGAAGACAGAGATTTCAATGGAGAAGAGGGAGATATCAAACTGTGCTCTCTCCCAGAGCCTGGAGCCCACGAGGGAGTAGTGGGTCAAACCTGCAGACACACAGTGACTACTGGACCCTAGAGGCCTCCATGGAGAAACACACCAGTGGAATGGAGCAGTGGGCAAACTGGACTATGGCAGCTGATGAGTTAAGCATGTTCAGACCTCACCAAAGAGAGGGTGATTGTCTGGTAGCCATCTTGGCGAGGGGCCAACTGAGCTCAGAACTCAGAATAGCTGAAGGCAGGGCTGGGGATTTAGCTCAGCGGTTCGGTGGTCTGCCTTGCGAGCGCAAGGACCCAAGTTCAATCCCCAGTATCAAAAAACAAACAAACAGAAAAACAGAATAGCTGAAGACAGACTCCGTCCAGTGACTTTTGGTGCCTCAGAGTGGGTGCCAACTTCAAGTCAGCAGGAGGTCAGTGAGAAGAATTCAAACTGGCAGAAGACACACAATTTGCTGTAGGCTCAAAAAGTCCAGTTTCAGACTCATGGTCAGAAACTGGCCTGAACGTCAGAGGAACTGAAGGGGCAGGCAGGTTGGGATTACAATATTAAATAGACATAAACCAAAAGCTTTCACACTGAAATCAGGAATGAGAGAAGCATGTCTCTGTCATCATTCTTACTCAATATAATTCTGGAAAAACTAACCAGAGCAATCAGACAAGAGAAAGAAATAAGGATAGGAAAGGAAGAAGTATAACATTATTATTTGCTGCTGAAAAGTTACTCTACATAGAAGACCTCCAACATGCCACCAAATGACTTGGATCTGATAACAAAATTCAGTGGTGTAGCTGGATACAAAGTTAACACTCAAAAGTTAATAGTTTTCCTGTATAAAATTAACAGATACACGAAGAGAGGGATTATATAAACAATCCCTTTCACAATAGCATCCATAAAAATGATATACCTAGGAATCAATCCAATAAAGGAAGTAAAAGATGTCTAATGAAAACTACAGTACTCTGAAAAAGGAGATTGAATAGGATATCAGAAAATGTAAGGATATCTCTTTTTCATGGATAGGAAGCACCAATATAATGAAAATAGTCATACTTCCAATATTTCCATACTTCCAATAATTCCATACAGATTAAATGTAATCCCAATCAAACTCCCAAAAGCATATCTCACAGAATTAGAAAAAAGTATATTTAATTTCATTTAAAACCAAAAGAGGCTTAGAATGGCAAAGGAAATTCTGGGCAACAAAGGCAAAGCTGGAAGTATCACAATCCCCAACTTGAAATTATACTACAAAGCTAGTGTGATAAAACAGCATGGTATTGGCAAAAGAACAGACCTGATGATCAGTGGAACAGATTAGAGGGTGTAGAAACAACTCCAGATATATTCCACCACCTTATCTTTGACAAAGGAGCCAAGCTCCTTCACTGGAAGAAAGATACCACATTCAATAAATGGTGCTGGAAAACTGGCTTTCTACATGCCAGAAATTGAAACCATCTTTGATCATGCACTAACCTAAAATGCAAATGGATCAAAGATATAAATGTTAAAACAGAAACACTAAATCTTCTGGAAGAGAGAGTAGGTAGAACACTTGAGGTCATAGGTGTAGGCACAAACTTTGTGAACAAAACCCAGAAAGCAAGAGAAACACTTCAGGGAATCAACAACTGGGACCTCATCTTATTAAAAAGCTTTTGCACAACAACAGAGTGAAGAGACAACCCCAGAGTGGGGAAAATTTTTACTATTCAGATGATAGACTATTATCTAGAATATATAAAGAACTCAAAAAAATTAACCCCCTAAAATATAAAGACCCAATGCAAAAATGGGCATCTGAAATAGAAAGACACTTCTCAGATAAAGAATTAGAAACAGCAGATAAATATAAAAAAAGTTCAACATCACTAGTCATTTATGAGATGCAAATTAAAATAATGCTGAGATAACATCTCACTTGAAAAAGAATGGCTGCTATCAAGAAATCAATCAATAACAAATGCTGTATGGGATGTGGGGAAAAGGAACCCTTCTCCACTGCAGGGTGGAGCGTAGATTGGTGCAACCACTGTGGAAATGGGTGTGAGACTTCTCAAAGTATTAAATAAAGGTTCCTTTTCACTCAGTTATATCTCTTTCTGGTATCTTACTGAAAGAATTAAAAAATATCATATCGCAGTGATATATGCACACACACAGCCCAAATGCCATCAACTGATGAGTAGATAAAGATTTTTTTAATACAATGGAGTACTACTCTGCCATAAGTATGGATGAGCTTCAGACATTTGTAGCTAAATAGATGGTCCTTGAGACCATAGTCTTAAGTGACATAAATTGGCCACACATGTTTAAATACCATATTTTTTCTCTGGTGTGAAAAACTGAGTGTGGAAATAAGTACTGAGATGTGTAATGGAATTTGGGAAATGGGAGGAAAGTGTTCAAATGTGGAAGGAAACAAGGGAGGTAGAGGAAAAGGGGAAGGAAAGGACAATAAAAAAGTGAAAATAGAAGGAAAAAATGGAAACAAAGCTTTTGTATATAGGAAGG
The DNA here is from genome assembly GCF_012274545.1 of Fukomys damarensis. Taxonomy (NCBI): domain Eukaryota; kingdom Metazoa; phylum Chordata; class Mammalia; order Rodentia; family Bathyergidae; genus Fukomys; species Fukomys damarensis. The sequence continues at coordinate 48,172,407 of NW_022900928.1, forward strand.
GGAAGGGGCTTGAGGGGGGAATGGGATAAAATAAAGTAAAATTTATAAAAAGGGCAAAAGATATATTATCATTATACAAAGATACCGTGCGAGCAATGATGACATTCATTTGAATAGACTTTCTAAAATACAATTTTCTATAAAAGTTATCTACTTAAAATTTAAGTGTGTTTATGAAGTAAATTACATATTATACTTTTAATTTTGACCTTGTAAATGGTCTATTCTAAAAATGAATAAATTTGGAAATTATGATCAGTATGGATATATGAAAAAATGAATTAAATTTCCTATGAAATTAACAAATTATTGAGTTTTTCACTGTCAAATTACCCAATAATGGCTATAGTGAAATACTTTCAGTAGTTACAATGCTAGCATTCTAGTGTCAAGGTATATTTTACTCAGTCCATATAATTAAAATGAAAATAACATAATGGCCTCAGTTCCCACCTTTTCAGTCCTACACCTCCTTCTTTCATGCATTTTTAATATGATTACATTTAAAATCAATCCAGTTCTGCTTTATAATCCATCAAGTACAGCCTCAGAGACTATGCAAATCATTAATAGGGCATGTAATTCAGCTGTATCTAGAGGAAAATGCAGGACAAACAAGGGAAGAGTAACAATACCATCTTGGAAAGAGTGAGGTTGCTGGAAAGGGTTATAGGTTATGAAATGAGTGGATCCCAATGTTTCTGTCCTCCATTATTTATCACACTGGTTAGAAACCATAAGCTAAAATAAGTACTAGAGACATAATTTTAGTGTTTTTTAAAGAAACATAAAGTTAATTGAGAATATCACTAAGAACCTAGACTTACTATTCTGATACAGTACTTTCTTGGCAACTTTACATTATTCCTTATCCTTTCTCTGTTCTGTGGTGTATTTTCCTCTCTTTTGTAGCCTTCCTACGACTGTGTGTGTGTGTGTGTGTGTGTGTGTGTGCGTGTGTGTGTGTGTGTTTCTAACTATGTAGGGGATTAAAGGGATCCTTTGATTTAACTTTTCTCTTTACTGGTCACTATTAATTATTGCTCCCCTTAAAAATAAAAGTGGGGAAGAGGCACAAGGATGAAATTAATCATCATTGTCTCACCTCTCTCAAACTTATCAATCCAGTTGGATTACATTTACTGTTTTAATATTTTTTTTGCTAAGATGATCAATGATTTCATTATATCTACATTGAGAGTTTCAGTTGTATTTGATCTCTCATAGCTTGTAACATTCTAACCTAATTTCTCTTTTTCAGTCCCTGCCCTATATTTATTTACTGTTTTTTTTCTTATTGTTTATTGTTTTACAACCCTGGTGAGTCCTACACATTTTAAAGTTTTCTTTCATCCTAAATTTCATAAACTTTTATTTCTCTTCATTTGCAGGATGTGAATGTCCATTTATCCAAAATATTTAGTTTCATGTTTCTACTCCAGGATTCATTCCCAAGCTTCAAGCTCATATCCAACAGACAATAAAACACAAACTCTGAGATAGCAGTTAACCTCCACTTTACCAAAACCAATCCAGTGCTTTTGGCCAAAATTACATTCTCTTCTAGACTAACCACATCTATCTAGTTCTTCAAATCAAAAAGCTAGGAGTCATCCTTGCCATATTTCTTTCTTTTTGTGGATATCCACAACTTCTACTTATTTTTTCTCTCAAATGTGCTCATGTCTTACTTTCAAGACTATTAGAGCAGAGTATTAAACATTAATTAACTGAACTTCATGGCTACTCTACAGTCTAGTCTGAAAATTCATTCCTTTTCTGTAATGTGTCTCAAATTATATCATACTAGTTTTTACAAAATGATATAGTAGGGGCTTTACAATAATATTAATTTACAACACCCAAAGTTCCAATAAAATTATAAAGATGGCCACAAATTATCTATATATTTTGATCATTATAAATTTGATGGGGAGACATGAAAATGCAAAAGAAGTCCAAAGAAGATTATCCTATATGCATTAAATTATGATACATGAACATTCTCAATGTGGAGAACATCAATATTTGGCAAAAATTAGTTCACTAGTACCAGCTGTATTTTTATATGCTAGAAGTGTCAGTGAACACATCCAGGAATTAATGTACTTTACTTTCTAAAGATAGAGAATAGTTTGTTGGACTGACCACATGCCCATAACACTAGATTGACACATAGAAAATTAATAAAATGTTAATTATCAGTTCCTAATATTCTTGCCAAGTGAAAATTATGGTTGCTAAAACTCCTTATTTATTGTTGCCTAAGAATTTGACAGATATGCAAATATTTCTTGCAAAGATGGTTGGATAGAAAAAATCAGAACTTTCAGTCCCATGAATTTTGTCAGTGGTAGTTATCCATTTTTCACAGCCTGCAAAGTTGACCAAAAATGAAACAATTGTCTTCAGAAGAGGTTAATGTCATAGCTTTTCCAAATAGGGACAAGGTACATTTATAAGTATTACTTTTTGTCTCAGAGAGTCACTGACACTTACATGAAAAAATTTTTTTCTTCTAACAAAGAAATAGAAGATGTCAATAGATTCAGTCACATTTTGAATTGCCAATCTTTCCAATTCATAATGTCATGTTTCCAAAATTTTATTTTCCTTTGAACTCTGTATCTTGGTGTTCATTTTCAGTGGTTATTTTTAGTGCAGATTCTAGTGTTATACAACTTTGCTTTTAAACAAACATTTGAAATTCTGTACCACAGTAGCTGTTTTCTTGTTTTGTTGATACAGATTACTTAAAACAGTGAAGTCTGTATCTAAGTAAATATTTCCTCTCCCTGAGGATTCACTTTAATTTCATGGAACGGGAGCTACCCTTGTATTTTTGAAGCCTATAGACCTCAAATCTTCTTCAGATCAATTGGTTTTGATGTGGGTTATCTTTTATTAAGTTTTAAATTTCTAAGCCTGGAGTAAAATTTCTGTCATTCCTTTACATGGGTATAAGGATCAAATAAGATGATGATCGTTCAGTTTTTTGTTTGTTTGTTTGTTTTGTTTTGTTTTGTTTTGTTTTGCGAAAGAGGATTATGTAATGTTTTTAACAGATTAGCCACCATTAGCAGTCTGTAAGCACATGGGAGCAAGAAAAATGCTTACTTTTTTCATCACTATCTCCCTAAAATTTTCTAGAGCCTTGTATATAAGAGGTGATTAATGCATTTTTAATAAATGAAGAAATTTAAAAATACAAATAACAGAAGTACTAGGGAATTATAAGAAAATAGGAACAGAATCAGTTTATGCTGCTAAGAAAAAATAGATGATGTGAGTATACATTTAAATTATCATCATATGAAAATATTAACTTAAGACATGTTGTAATTCCAAAATGTAAGAAAACAAATGATGATACTCAACAGCTTGTAATTAAAACAGTGTAATTTTTTTGAGTTCAAGTTTTAAGCATGTTTTCTCAGAAAAATTTCAAATGACAAATTACTATATTGAGAAGAAATTATTACCAAAATAAATGTTCTTTGAGGGTAAGAAACAATAGAGTGTAAAGTTTAAAAACAGTCTTAACAGACAGAAAAAAAGATACCTTCCCACTTCCAAACCAGACTAATGCTTGAGATTATAAATGTAGAGATTAAAAGCATCATATTCAGTAGAACATTGAATTATTAAAATTTAAATACAGTGTACAATCTTTCATTTTGTTCTCTCTCTCTCTCTCTCTCACACACACACACACACACACACACACACACTGTGTATATAGTTTTCAGGTTGGTAAATTCTTCACTGGAAACTGAACTGCATGGATATATAATACCTAGTCCTGATTTCATGGAATTCTAATATACATCTCTTATTAACATCATCAAAAAATCTCTACCAACAATGAAAATACTATAAATTTGCCCCGACATTATCTTGAAATGATCATAGAAAGAAAGATGAAACAAAACAGAATCTTTAGGAAGCTTCTGTAATAGATAGCCAAACAATTAGCAACATTATAAATACAGAGCATTTAGGACACTGCCTTAACCAAAAATTATGTCAGAGTGAGGAGTGATATAAGAAATAAAGATAGGTAAAAAACAAAAGGGAACCTTTGTAGTTTTTGTTTTCCTCATTATCGCCAAAACTGCATCAGATCTCTGTTCATCTCTTCATGTAGGTATACTAATCAATAAAGAAAGGTTGATAAAACTAGATTTATTAATAACAAATTTACCTACTTTACCTTATCCCCTTCATGACTAAGGACACAAAGATAAGAATAAGTAAAATAATTTTTAGGAGTTGCAGAGACATCCAGCCATCAACTTTTATAAATATCAGTTCCAGACCCTCTCCCAGTACCATACCTGGAAGTTTCCAGCCATTGTCCTAAACCTAGAGTTATTGGTCATCTTGGATTCCAGGAGAGTTCTCCAGGTGGTACAAACCCAGAATGGAGACAGTGATCAACCAGAGCGCAGGCCACCTTTGCACCTTATAAAATTGGTCCCTTATTTTTGTTTGTGAGTCAGTCTGAATACCTGCATCAGGGAGCACTGCCTGTACTTACTCTAGTTGGAGTTTCACCTTACCATCCTTACTAACTCTGATTAATAGTCTCAGTTATGCTTCACATTGACCCATGCTAAAATTCTTTATCTATGATGAGTCAAGAACTTCCAAGTCCAGATTCCTTCCCTTCTTTTGGTGAACTCCTTGGACACCCTTTTGCAATAAGAGGAATTGTACACACTGTTTTGGACATATCTATGATGCTCTTTCTTATAAAACAATGCATGGAATAAGATAAACAATTAACTCATTTTATGAGGGAGAATGTTACTTGATTAAAATTTTAGCCAGAAACTGAAAATATGGAAATAATATCTTGTTCTGAATGGAAAAATGCAAGTACCTGTTGGCTAGGCATTGAAGCAAGACTGTGCCAAGTACTCTGTGTTTTTAAAATAAGGCTGAAGTATAACACAGTATTTTATTATTTATCAGAAAGTGAGAAAGCATGCCTCTATTCATGTAGAATGAGTGCACATGAAGGTGAAGTCTGTAGTAACTGAGCATATTAGTATTCTGGACTTGTTACATGAATATGAAGAATACTGACACTTTGCTATGAAGTAAGTATATGTTAAGTAAATGATTGAAATCAGTTAAGTGCAAACAATGACACGTTAGATTTTAGTGGTAATATAAAGTTGATGACATAGTCACATTTTTCTCATTCCTAACAATATCAGAGAGAAAGAAAATTTATGACTTTTTAAGCCAAAACACAATTTGCGATTATACATAGAGTACAGTAAGTTAAGCTTAAACTGGGAGCATACAATCAAAAACATGTATTACCAATGATTTAAACTTCCAACTGCCTCTGTAGATGCAGAAAGCTGAAGAATCCAATACTTCCAAGATAATGAAGATATAAAGCCAGATAATCTACAAAATTAACCACTTATTTGAACACATCAGAAAACTAAAATTGTAAGATGAGCTTGTAGGTTCAATTTAAGGGAGGTTAGACTTCTCCAAGAGTCAAGTGTGTACTGGTTTATGTGTGGAAGGAGAACTTGAGAGGGAAGTGAGGAAACCAAAAATGCTTGTAGAAATTCAGTGAAATTTTTTAATGAATTGCCAAAGGCTGAACATGGACTGCTCAGAGAGACTACAAGTAAAAGAGGCTTCTAACCCATTTTCATACTCTTTCCCATCAACTCTCCCATTGCCTTGTTCACGAGAGAGATTTAGGGTAAGGAATCACAAGGAGCACAGCCTATTGTGGAGTTGAGGCTCAGAGAAGAGTGCAGCCTCCATTCCAGTGAAGGCATTAAATGCTCTCTTCGTCCTTTTAACCAAAGAAAAAAAGGCTACAGTAAATATAGGATGAAAATGATTTATAAAAGGATTAAATGTATCAGTATATAATTCATCCATTACATTCATGCTTTTTTTTTTTACAATTTTACTCACTTGTAAAAACCAAACTGCAGTAGAAAAGTTGCTTCTTAAAAAATTCTTCTCTGAATAAGGCCTATAGTAATGCATACATCATGTTCTTTTCAAATTACAAATGATGTGCGTTACATTTTTAAGGAAACCACTTATTTGTTCCAAGTAAAGATGACATTTCCTGTTCACCCTGGTAAGACAGTCTTCACGAAAACTGCTGCCATTCCCATTTCCAAATGCCACTTTTACTGTTTTTTATTAATGATCGTATCACCCTGTTAAATTCTTACAGTATTTTCACATGTAATCCATAAGTTTTTCTAATTATGGCATATTCATGACCTCATTCCAGGGCCTGGTTAATAAGAAATACTTAAAAATTATTGACATTAGCACACCGAGTTTTATACACTCACATTTATTAAGCGCAAAATGTCATTAAAATTTGGTAAATTTCTTATTCACCCAGTCTTCTTTTGCCTGTTAAGTGATCGTAGGGTGTTACTCTCAGATTTATAATCTATGATAACTCAAGTGAATATCTGTACTTTATTCAGCACGTATACTAAAGAGAAGGAAAAGCTTGTACTTCCGTGACATAACAGTACCCTCTAGAAGTTCCCTGACAGTCTTCTCTTTGATTGTTCATGTTTAGCTCTAAGAAAAGCTGGGAAACAATATGACAAACAAAAATCTAATGAATTAATGTCTCATTACAAAAGGGTAGTTGAAAAGTCCTGATGTAACTGAAAGAAATATCTGGTTGTAATTTTTACCATTGTTGAATGTTCTCATTTTGAATATTTCAAAGTTGGTGTAAAGACCTACAGAGATTTTACTGAATGTGATATATACATTTATTTTTAATATTTTATTGGTACATTTTAGATATACAGTACAGTTACATTTATCATTGGGACCTTGTACCTTTACATGACGGATCTTGGCTTTTAATTTTTCCCCATCCCCTATCCTCCCTTCAACCCTGCCCCCTTCCATGTTTACAAAGACTTTGTTTCCATTTTTTTCCTTTTCCCTTAATTTTATCTTCCCTTTTTACCTTCCCCCTACCCCTCCCACTTAAGCAATAACTGCAGACCTTACTTACTCTTACAAAATATGGATTATACATTTTGACCCTTATTTACACTTTTAGTTTGTCACACTAGAGAAACTATACTGTATTTACATGTGTGACCTATAAATTTCACTTAAGAATATGTCCTCAATGTGCATCCACTTAGCTATAAATTTCTCTAGTTTCTCATTCTTTATGGCTGAGTAGTACTCCATTCTATAAAATAAACACATCTTCTTTATCCAGTCAGGTGATGGGCAAAGGGGCTGTTTCCAAGTTTGAGCTGTTACAAACTGTGCCTCTAAAAACATTGGTGTGCATATACCACTGTGGTATGATTCTTTTAATTCTTTTGGGAAGATACTCAGCAGAAGAATAGCTGGGTTAAATGGGACTTCCAAAACAAGTTATTGAAGGTATCTCCATATTGATTTCTACCGTAACTGCACCAGCATGCACTATGACCAACAATGAAGAAGGATTCCCCACAACCCCACCAACATTTGTTATCATTTGATTTCTTGATAGCAGCCATTCTTTGTGGGGTGAAATGGAATCTCAGTATTGTTTTCATCCGCATCTCTCCAATGACCAGTGATGTTGAACAGTTTTGCACATATTTATTTGCTGCTTTTATTTCTTTGTCTGAGAAGCATTTGTTTATTTCAGATGTCCACTTTTGAATTGGATCTTTTATTTGGGGAGCCTGTTTTTTTATAGTTCTTTATATATTCTATATAGTTTACCTTTGTCTGAGAAACACCTGGTAAAACATTTTCCTACATTGTAGGCTGCCTCCTAACTTTGCTGATGATTTCTCTTGCAGTGCAGAAGCATTTTCAAAATATGAGATCCCAGCTGTTGATTCTTTGTGCTAGTTCCTGTGCTACTGAGGATTTATTTATAAAGTCTTTTCCTATGTCAGTGTCTTCAAGAGTTCTACCTAGCTTACCATCCAACATGGTTAGTGTTTCTGTTTTAATATTTAGATCTTTAATCCACTTGGATTTTAGTTTTGTGCAAGGTGAAAGATAGGGGTCTAGTTTTTATCTTTGGAAGATGAAATTCAGTTTTTGCAACACCATTTATTTTATTTTATTTTATTATTATTACTATATTTTTTGGTACCGGGGATTGAACTCGGGTCCTTGCCCTTGCAAGCCAGGCCACCAAACCGCTGAACTAAATCCCAGGCCCTACACCATTTATTATTAAAGAGGCTATCTTTCCTCCAATTAGGATGGTTGGCTACTCTGTCAAAGATGAGGAAGCTGAGTATGTCAGGAATTGATCTGTATCTTCTAATCTATTCCACTGATCCTTGGGTTTGTGTCTTTGCCAGTACTGTGCTGTACTTATCACAGTGGCTTTGCGGTATCGTTTCAAGTTGGGGATTGTGATACCCTCTGCCCTGTCTCTGTTGCCTAGAATGGCTTTTGCTATTCTAGGTCTCTTTTGATTCCAAATGAATTTTTTCACTGTTTTATATAGTCTGTTAAGTATACTGTTGGGATTTCAATCAGGATTGCATTGATTCTGTATAGCAGTTTTGGAAGTAAGGCCATTTTCACTAAATTCTCCTTCCCAGGAACAAGGGATGTCTTTCCATTTTCTTATATCCTCTTCAATTTCTTTTTTCGTAGTGTTGTAGTTCTCACTGTAGAGGTCTTTTACTTCCTTTGTTAGATTAATTCCTAGATATTTTTTTTTTGGATGGTATTAAAAAAGAGAGTGTTTTCCTAATTTTTCTCCCAATGAATCTGTTGTTTGTGTACAAGAAGGCTATTGATTGTTGGGTGTTGACCTTGTATCCAACTACTCTGATGAATCTGTCACTTAAGTCTAGAAGTCTTTTGGCAGAGTTTTTTGAGTTTTCTATGAAGAGTATCATGTCATTAGCAAATAATGACAGTTTAATTTCTTTCTTTCATATCTTTATTTCTTTTATTTCTTTCTCTGGTCTAATTGCTGTGGCTAATGTTTACAGAACTATATTAAACAGGAGTGATGACAGTGGACATCCTTGTCTTGTTCCTGATTTTAGCTTGAAGGTTTTCAGCTTTTGACCATTTAGTATGATGTTTGCTGTTGGTTTTTCATACATAGCATTTATCAAGTTGAGATAAAGACTATCTCTTCCAAATTTCTCCAGGGTTTTTATCATGAATGGGTGTTGAACTTTGTCTAATGTCTTTTCTGCATCTATTCATATGATCGTATGGTTTTTGTCTTTGACTCTGTTAATCCAGTGTATTGCATTTATTGCTTTAATTATTTTCAACCATTCTTGCATCCCTGGGATAAATTCAACTTGGTCAGGATGTATGATCTTCTTGAGGACCCTTTTTATTGTTTGCCAGTATCTTATTGAGGATCTTTGCATCTATGTTCATTAGGGAGATTGGCCTGTACTTCTATGTTTTGGTTGGGTCTTTGGTTTTGTAATAAAAGTAACACTTGCTTCCAGGAATGAATTTGGAAGTAATGCTTCCCTTTCAATTTCACTGAAAAGTTTAAAGAGCAATGGCAGTAGTTCTTCTCTAAATGTTTTATAGAATTCAGCAGTGAAGCAATCAGGACCTGGGCTTTTCTTTGTTGTTAAATTTCTGTTATGTTTTCAAGTTTTCTGATTGTAACTGGGGTGTTTAGAATTTTTTATCTTCTTCATTAAATTTTGATCATTTATATAAAACTTTAAAAAGTCTTGAGGATTTTTTATTCATATCCTTTATTATGAAAGAGGAATTAAAAAATCAATTTTAAGACTTCTCAAATCTACAATTCCAACTAGTAGGAGAAGGGTGTAAACACCAGTTTCCTTTTCACCCATGCTCTTGATTGTATACCAAAATGTCAGGTTAGGTTTTTAATAAAGGTATCATTTAAATGAGAGGCTCAGCTTACTGTCTATCTTTATTCCCATGTAACTTAAATGTAGACAAAAATCTATTATTGATTCACTTCCATTCCTTGGTCAGACTCCATTATCAAAAGTGGTAGCTGAAGTTTAGGTATCCTCAGAGAAATGACATGGAGATGATAGCAGATATTGGGGAAGTCATTTCATTTTAGAAATTTGGAACATAGAAGATAAAGCATTTTGTCTCTTGTTTTCCTTGAGCTGATTCCTTCAACATTGCATGAAATAGATTCCTCAGAACAGATTGTTGGAATAGTTGAAACTTTCCTGAATTCCCAGGAAGATACTGATTACAAAGTCTTCTCCATTAATAGGTAGTCAAATGGAGTCAATAGCCTTAAAATGGTACCAAACAGCAGCAGGGATTCTAGACTGAAAATAATGAATGGAGATTTCTGAGTACTTAGCCATGTAAATGTACAGGTTAACTCAAGAAATTTCAGTAGCTTTGCAACAATGTTATAATAAAATGTATACAACATTCTAGTTTGAATTTTTGATACAATTTTTTTCCTCATTTATTCTTCATGTCAGAGTTTTGCTGCAATAATCAGTTTGTGACTCAGGCCCATGTTGTACATGATGAGCACAGATATGCAGTTCTTCAAATATGTTTTCATCCTTTAGAAATAATCTATTGGCTTGATTGCTAATTTTTCTGTTTGAATTAATTTGGGTAAAACCTTCATTTACTCAGGTCCAGGCATTAAAATAGTGATTCCTGACACAAAATACCTTGCTAGGATCCCAATTCAGTGTTATAGGCTCGCTCTATTCTAATTGGCTTATGCCTTTTATTTTTCCAAGTGTGACATATTTTGAAAACCACTTCTAATTGTACTTGATACTAATTAAGTTTTGTAAGTTTTTCCCCCAACTCATATTAATTATGTGCGTCATCTATTTTAAAGCAATTCCTATTGCTTGTCTTACAATTTCCATTTCTCTCTGCTTCTTGACATTTGTTATGACTATGAATTAATGTAGTATTTTTCTTGAAATTAAAATCAGAAATCTTGTATATGGCTGCATGTATTTAGGAAATATTATAAATATGTTTTATTCATAGTTGTTGAGATCGATATTTAATTCAAATCATTTTATTTCAAAGTATGCACATTTTAAAATAGCATTTGATGCAAACATAAATGTGAGCAAAAGAAAAAAATAACACAAATGAACATTTCCTAATAATCATTAGTTTTCTATAGACAAGTATCATAAAAACAATGTACATAGATGCCACATATAAACATATGTGAATTCATTGGTAAGCACTGATTGAACAATTAAAATAATTAGGTTTCATGAAGATGGATATTTGTGGCACCTTTCCCTCTTAATAAGCTTACTCTCTATAAAGTAAGAAAACATTAAGCCAATTCACTGTGATTCATTTATATTGTTAAATCTGTTCTAGGAGAACTTTTTTTAAATAAATAACTTTATCAGTGCATTTAAGATATACCATATAATAACATTCAGCATTGGAAATTTGCACCTAACATGGTGGTTGGAATTGAAAGACAAGAGATGCCAATTTAAAACTGTGACAGGTGGGGTGCTGCAAAAAGTTTTATGGATGAAGCAGATGTTGCACTTCCGTTCAAGTGAAAGATGCATCTTGGAAGGGTGAGTAGTATTGAATGCTAAGTTTTAGATTAAAATCTTGAGTAATTTGAAAAAAAAGAAGTTTCTCAATTGGACAATTTTTATCCATCACTCAGTCTTAGAGTTGATAAAAATATTAAATGTGCCTTCAAAAATGCTTATTATTACATTCCAGTCTCTATGTAACCATGGGAAAACTATAATAAACCCACTAGCTTCACTTGCTTTGAGTTACACTAATTGCTTTTAGTGGATTTTGAAATCACATAGCTAAATAATTGTTATTAGTCTGCCACCAGCTTTGATGTAGAAAATATTTCCAGTGTAGGTCCTGATGATTACAATTTCCTCAGTTACTTTTCAGAATGTTACTTTTGTTGAAACTATTCACACTTCACTTGGGTATTAGATGGCTAAGTTTTTTTTGTTTGTTTGTTTTTAATGTCAGTGCATTGGAAACTCCATACTGAGATTAATATGATGCCATTATTTTCTGCATTCAGATCCTAGGGAATGGTATGAAGATTCATTACAAAGGAAAGACCAGGAATTACTCCACTAACAATAAGCTTTGCCTTAAGTCACTCTGCTTCTTTGTCTCAAATATAATGTTAGATTTCAGACAGGCTTTACAATTTCCATACTTTTATGTTTGATATATAATTCTTTTGTAAAATTCATTGGAAAAAAAGTGATTGGAATACTTCACAGAAGTAAAATGCATCTATTTGGGTCACATCACTACAGTGAATATGAATCTCTAAAGTGCAGCCCAGTGATCTGTGTCATAAACTAGCATTTTTTTAATCTTCCATTTTATAATTACCTACTCTCCATCTATACCTATCTAATATATTTAATATATACTCATATATAT